>NW_015090828.1:3539119-3553911 GCF_001431845.1 Calidris pugnax | reverse complement strand
CCCCCCCCCCCCCAAAAGAACCACAAACAAGCAAAAAACCCACCACAACCCCCCAAAAAACCCAACACCAACATAGTGCAAGAAGTCAGACATTCCTTCTGCCATGAATTAAATTCAGGCAATTATGATCTTCTTTCAATATTCTGCCAAATATTTGGTTAGTCAGGTTGTCCAGTCTAAAGAAAAGAAGGAAATCTAAAGGTAGAAAGATGGCACTCAGAAAAACTGTAACCAAGATGTGAGCCTCTTTTGTTCATATTCTTGGCTGTTTTACTCACCTGAAGATTCTACTGGGGCGGCAAATGAAAATTATTTTGGTATTTCTGTTCAGGTAGATCATAAAGTCTTTCTATAATTTATCCTGGAGAGTACCATTTTAAAAAATGAAATTAATAAAAATTAGACAGAAAATATTTCCAAGTGAGCTCTAAGATGTCTAGGTAGCTTTTTACATGCAATGACTTAGTATGTCTCTATACTAGCATGTCCACTTGAATCAGCATCACTGTCCCTTGATTGGTAGACTGATGATCTGCTATTTTACCTCATTTGTAAAGGCTCTAGAATTGCTCGGAACCAAAAAGAAAAAAGTTTGCTTGAAATCCAGTTTGAAAACCACAGTTGGGATTGAAGGAAATGTTTTGAATACATATATTATTTGTTGACACACAGTATGCTTTCAAATTTCAACTTTTACAAATTAAAAAAAATACTAGAAAATTTAACATTTTTTTCTTTATTCAGCTCCACTTAATGGCATTTCATAATAATTATATAGATCTAATATATTTACCCACACATCTTCCAGAAGTCATGTGAGAAATAACTAATTTGAAAATGCTAGGGTGAACATTACTAATTGATCACTTAATTAGTGTTTCTTTTCTGAAGAGGCCAGTATGGCTTCATCTTCATATGGAAAATCTCCATTTTAATGGAAAATATTAAATAAGCTAAGACTATTGCAATTGTTAGGATTAAATGAAGAGCAAAGAATTACAATCATTTTGGCTCACATAATTTATTGTATTACTTTAATCTATTACATTAATTGCAATGCATGAAAAATGGTGACTTTGAAGTACTAAGCATTTGTGTTTTGCATCACAACTTTATTATCCTCACTTAGCCCTAGAAAATAACCAGGATCAGACACCAGATTATAAATAAACAAAAGTAAACAATAAATGGCTATAAATCATACTATTAAGATATAAATCAAGTGATTCATAATATAAAACTTAGAAATAAAAAAAACTATGTTATGCCTTCAAAGCATTCTATTTATTTTCATTATGTCTTAGAGAATATTTTATAAAGTAAAACTTTGTATATATATCTGTCAGCAAAATAACTGGAGGGACAGCAGGTCACATCCAGTATCACTCGCAATTTTCTTTAAGTAAAATGCTAAAACACTCAATTTACCAGATCCAGGAAGGGAGTTAGTGAAAGCATCAGATGTGATTATTATGGACTCTCTATGCTTGTAAGACTCTTCATACAAACCAAAATTTGTGTTTATGCATCCTCAGGGACTAGCACCTCACCTGCTACTAGATTATTCTTCCCATTTTCTACCAGTGACTGGAGAACAGCTTCTCCTTACAAGCCCCTGCTGTGCTTTTGCACAGCCATTTTCACGTCCTCACGTGGAGCAGGACCCACACTATTCCCTCTGCTCTTCAGGTCTTCCTACTTTGGCAGTCATGAGCACCTGACTGCCAAACAGCTGCCTCCAGATGTTTTTATGAGGATCAGCAAATTTCACGGGACTATGGCAGAACTGAGACAGAAAAACCTTTCAATTCTGTCAAAGGAGGTACAAGAATGAAGAAAATGAAAAATTCAAAGTCAGAGAGAGCCACGAAGACCTCCATACTTCCTCACCTAGACGCAATTCAGTTTCCTTCAAAGTACCTTTTCACCAGTCTGCAAACCCCAGTCCAGGTAGTAGCTATGACAGCAGTTAACTTCTAGCAACTACCCAACCTAACCTGTGACCCCAGGTTGGTCTGCAGCTTCCTCCCACCATGCTAATCCTTTGAAGTCACCAGTAGCCTGGAAACACACTGGAAAAGCTGGTATCTTCTTGGCTCCTGCTTTTATGTCCAAATATCAGAAGTGCAAATAGATACTATTATCACCCCTCTCGGCTCATGAAAAAGTCAAAATAATTTGTGCTCTTAAGCCTTAATGACAGTGGGAGATATTCTGACTCCTTGCCCTAGAGAGACTCTTGAATTACCTTGAGAGTCTTGAATCTTGAATTACCATTGTAAGCTACAAAAAGCACGCTTGTAAGCCTCACAGTTTACAGCCTAACACCAACAAATCCTTTCCTTGCATCCTGTAACAGATACCCTCCAGCCTGTGATAACAGCAGTGCCTGCAGGGTGGACTGGAGCACAGATACTCATTCCAAAAGGGTCTGGAAATGTATCAGAGAAAGCTCTGTGGTCAACAGGAGAAGGATGAGACCACATGAAAACCGAAAAGAGAAAAAGATCTCTGCTCAGCATCATCTTTAGAGGACAGAGAAAGAAGCCATGTAGAGATGCTTAAGGCAGCTAAGGAAAAACATGACATTGCTTAGAAGCAGTAAGTACATGCAGCTCCTGGTACTTGAACTAGAAACACATCAGCATCATGCATTTTCTAGGCCAGAACAGACTGCTATGCCTGTCCTCCAAAAGGGAAAACACTGTGCAGGTGGGAGTAGCAGATGCCTACGGGAGGAAGGATGGATGCTGTGATAAAAGGGTAGAGAGCATCTTCTGATGTGGGATTGTAAGCGACTTCCTCTCATTTTTCCCCTTCAGAGTCCAACCCACAGCAGATGCCATTAGTACAATAATGTTATGCATTTCATTTCTGAGTACATTCACTTTAACATATTTGAAGTTCTTCCACTTTTTTTTAAAAAAAAAAAAAAAACCACCCAAAAACCCACAAAGCAACAAAACCACAACACTTTGTGATCAGCCACTAGAGCCAAAATAATGAAGTGCCCAAACTTGCACCACTGAATACTTCAGTGAGAGATTTCTTTTGTTGTCAGAGCTCAAGGAAGAAAACTACAATCAATTTAATCACAAGCTAATAATGGAACTGAAGAAGGAAATAAAGGAAATACAAATGACGGGGAAAACCACTGTTAGAAGGCAAACAATAATCATAAGTTAATGAATCAGGAGAGCATTTTGGATTCTAAGTTATTTACTACACATTTGTTAACAGTTTCTGAGGATACAATTTTGCAGTTACAAAATATCTGTTAGGGTAATTGAAGCATTCTTTGGGTTTCAGAGGATTCCTCCCCTCCCCCTCACCTCAAGGATGCCAATTTTGTGAGATCTTCTGAAACACAGGAATATCTATATGATGTTCCACAATTCACCAGAAAACTCCCAGGTCTTTATTTTAATTTGCCTTGCTTCCATGCAACTACAAACCTATGTTTTAAGTGAAAGGCTGACAATACTGGCTATTTTTATAATACATACCCCCCTAAAAAACTACAGCACAAAATTGCACTTTATCTTCTAACAGGGCAACCACATCAAAAGAAGCATTTAGCAGTATTTTTGCAATGGTTACATAGGGGATCGAGTTGATGCAGAAAAAATTTGACAATGCCCTAAGAGTCTGCTCCCATTAGAAGCTGAAGGTTGGTAGCAATAGGTGAGCGAGAACAGCTTCAGTGTAGCTTTAAGTACGCTCTGAATGGTATTCATTGAGACAAGCTCTAACTTTTTGACTGCTGGGTTGAGTAAAATAGATGGATTTTTAAGCACTATATTATTTGTCCTTGTAATTAGGTGGAAAATACTTTCAAATGGATAGAGCTTTTCAATTGCCCATGAAGTTCATCAGTGACAGGTGCAGAGGAGGGAAATTGTGAATGAGCAATCCCAAGGTCTGATATGCAGGAGAAAAACATATATATGGAGCACCCACAACACGTCACATATTTAGGCAACATCCTGACAAAAAGCAGTGTTGTTCTGAAACGAAGCATTTTACCTGGAGCTCCTGGGTTTTGCACCTACGCTGCTGAGCTTATGGATCTTGCATTGCACGGTGCCTAACGCCGAAAGCTGGCACATACACCTGCAAGCTAAATGCTGACAGGTGCTGCTTTGCTATACCACTTCCCTCTATAATACACTTTCTTATATCTTCACATACTTAGCAATTTTTAAAGTTCAGCTCTGCCTTAAATCAGGAGACTGTTAAACAGGTTTCGTTCTCCTTTTAGTTCACATGCAATACTATTGTGATGCAGTAGAAGAAGAATTATATACTAGCCTTATTTCTACAGAGAACACAAGAAAATAATTGAGAACTGGAATTTCTCATCATCTTGAAGTTCAAGTTATAAAATAACTTTTGCTATGTCAGGCACAGCAGAGCAAGTTTATAAATGCATCAGGAAAAGGATTAAAAGGAAGGTGAGTGTGATTCAGTGACTGAATTACAAGATCATTGAAAAGGCCAGTTGTATGGTTGACTACACAAGGTGCTCAGTAATTAGATAGCAAGTGACTGAGGCCAAATGGAAAGAAGAAAAAAAATGCAGCTACTTCACCCACCTGCAGCTTTATCAGAGAGACCATTTAGCGCTGAGTTTCCGGGCCAGTCTCTGCTGTGCTGCCCTGTGATGGGTGCACATGATTTACAAAGAGATACAAGAGCAAGGGTTCCTCTGGAGACAGCAGAGGTCAGCAACACACCAGCAGCCAAATGTGTGAGGTGAACCTTGCAGGACAGACCAAGTATTTGGGAAACACGGAGGGAAGTGTGAAGCAAGACAAAGGCAGCGAAAACACAATAAAGAACAACTAAGGCTGTGCTCGGTGTCACAGGCCAGATCTGTCACACATCACACTTTCCACCCCACTGTCCCCTGTAGCATCTGCCTCCCTCTTCCCTGTCAGGGGTGCCCTCCAACATCCCATAGAAAGACTGTCCAGACTGTGTGTGATATCCATTTCTCCTTTCCCTGCTCTCTGTAACCACAGGTCTTGCACTGACCCTTCACTTTCCACTGCTATCAGCCAACCCTCCTGCAAAAACAAGGTTTCTTTAAACATCCCTCAGCAGAACCTGCTGTGTCCCTTTCCTCCCAATTCTACAGGATCCCATGCGATCTTGGGGTCCTCAATTTTCCACCAACTACTGATGTCTAACTGTCCCTCAAGGGGTTTCTGTATGTATGCCCATCTTCCTTGTGCCACCCCTTCCCTCCCAAACCTTGCCTATGAGAACAATCTCTTCTTTTCTTCCACAAGGACCCTGTTCACCCACCCTTCCTCCCTTTAGTCACACACACTATGCACCAAGGCAGGTCTGTCCCCTTCGCTGTACTGCCAATGATGGGCTTCATGGCCCAGACCGGAGCAGACCAGCACCAGCCAAATCCCCCAAAGACAGATCTGCACGTGAACACTTGTTCATTTGTTGCATATCTTCTGTCTTCCAGCTATGGCATGAATTAAAGCAGAACTATTTTTATGGTGAAGGACATTAAGGACATTACTTGTTGCCACAAAAAAAGAAGTCTTTGATCTACAGACAAATGCAAATGTGTTCAAACTCTGCTAAAAGGTAGGTTACCGCTTTTCCATGGGCTGACGTTCTGATATTTCCCCAAAGCAAAACACTTCTGGCCAGAGATGCTAAGAACATCCTCTGCTATTATAGAATTGATCAGCGCAGTCTTCAAAAATAGGAGTTAAAGACAGATAAATTAGGTCCTAAGATAAGGTGTTAGACTAGGTGAGTAAACTCATAGATGAAATGATGAGAAAAAAGAATCAGAAAAGAAAGAGCAGATGCAGAGAAGGGCAATGAGCAAAGAGGAAATTCTGTGCTGTTACCTCCATGCTCTTAACACTGAGGTAAACCCTCAGCTTTTCCAAATTATGCTTTTCACAGGGTAGGCAATAAAAGCTAGAAGGCACAAATCCTATTAAAATCAAAGTTTAACAGAGAGGTTGAGGGGACAAATATTAGAAATACACAAGTAATCTACTAAAATTCCTGAGGGCTGATTTAAATTTTACTGAAATCCAAGCAAAGTCTGTCACTCCAATCAAGTGAAGGGCCTTGGACAAATCATGTCACAAACATTTGATATATGTTACTTGAATAACTTCACTGAACTCCAAAATGCAAATTTACTATGAAAACAACATAGCAAACACTGGACAGAAATTTCAAAGTTTGGTCCAGCGCTGTGTAGGAAACCCTTTAAAGCCCCCGATTATTTCTTAATAGCAAAGAATAAAAATGATAGCAATGATGCTAAATACTAGCACCCTCTAGTGTGCACCTCTGCTACAAATGTCCTCCTCGAGTTCATTCCTCCACCGAGGTCACACAAAACTACAGCTTTCCTACTCATTCTTTGCAGTATCTTCCCACCTATGACTCACGTGAAAGTAATTTGCATTTATATCACATAGAATTGATGCAAGTTTATCTCAATTAAAAAAATCCTCTTCTTCAGAATGGCTAGCATTTCTTGTTTTCTTTAGTTTTCTATTGTTTTGCGGTTCACATAATAATATTTCCAGGAAGCCAATTAGCAAAGAAAGTATTTGCCGACGAGCAGCCCTAAAACTTCCCCAGAGCTAAAATTAAAATATACATAATTACTTAGCTAAAGGTTTGAGATATGATTCTTTGCATCTTAAATTATTCTTACAAAAAGGATACTCTATTAGGGAGCAACTTAAATAAAATATAAACAATGAACTAAACTGGTAGAAGAGTTTCGATAGGCTCTTCATTATAGAATACCTAGCTTTCACCTGGAATGTTTTGTATTTTCTGTATTTTGTTCCAGTTATGTTTTTTAATCATGCAAATTAATTTATTCATTAACAAGGCTTGAAAGAACACTATTTGCATTTTTATGGAGTGTTAGTGGGGTAAGTTTTTTTGAGACTAACACTCCACAAAAAAAAAATAAAATATTCTTTTTCAAATTCTTTTATTAAAGCAATGTGTTTTGCATTTATGAATACAGCAGTCACTGTTTCGAGGTCAGCATTTTCTAACACTTATGCAAAACTATCAGAGATGACAAGAAGATATGTAAGTAGAAGCTGTATGCTGTAACTGAGAGGCAATAGCTGACAAAAGTTGGCTTTCCAAAGAAAAATATATTTTGTTATTATTTTTTAAGTGAAGGAATAAGACATTCAACGGAGTCACAGAATTTCTTCTTACAGAACTCTCCAGCATGGAAAATGGGCAGGAGAGCTAATGGGCATTGAGTGTCGATGTGGAGGTAAAAAAAACAAACAACCAAACTAAACAAAATCACTGGGAGTGAGTGAAGGAGGAAACGCCTCTCCATAAACACAAACCACTCTTCTCAGCAGCAGAGCAGTAATGGCAAGAGCAAGGTCTTCACCTACGTGTCCCCAGGACACCTGTAGCACCCTGGGCACAGTCAGCCCAGCCTGCAGGAGCCCTGGCCTCGTGTGACCCTGTGCTGCAGAATGAGTAGCTGCTGACACGGGCTGCGGGGGCCTCGACCAAGGCTCGCAGCAGCAGCCGCCAAACGTGCCGCGGCAGATGGCTCGAGAGGCAGCAAACGGGGTGTCGCGTGCCTGAACAGAGCATCGCGGGTCAGGGACCTGCTGGGAACTCCTCTCCTGTTTTCTGGCAGTTTGGGTAGGCTTTTGTGTCTGTTTACTCTTTATACAGACAAACGTCTAACACAAAACATGGTCAGGCTTGGAATGAAATCCTCTCGGTGCTATTATTCTTCTATTACCCGCTGCTTTAAATGTAAGACCTTGTTAGGGGTGAAAATTTCCAATAAGCAAGGTCTAGCAGCACTGACCAAGTTTTATAACGGGCTTGTTGCCATCACAGCCCAGCACAGTGCTGACACAGGTGATACAGAGTAAACAAATCTCAGTTTCCGCTACAGCTCTTACATTCCCTGCATGGTCTGCCTCCAAATCACCCCCCTGCATTAGCTATTCATGATCAGATGCTCAACTATTTCCATTGTCTGCTTCTCACCTGAAGCTGCCATTCTCTGGCACGTCACAGTTAAACTTCTGTAGGAACAAGAATAGCTCACAACAGAAGTGAAATATAGACAAATATTAATTATAATAAGGGAAGAAGCTCTTGAGAAAGAAAGAGCTGCTATACCAAACAGGAGTTCTTAAAATAAATAATGAGTCAGGAGAAACAAAATATGTTCAGTTAGCAGAATTGTTTCTATATAGACTGCTCTAAAGCTTTCCATATGGGATAAACAGATGTTAGCGTGTAGAAGGCAACAACAGATATCCCTTGCATGACATCTTGCACATTATTCCATTGGATTATATTTTTATCAGCTAAAAATAGTACTTGCTAATATAATATGAAGGAAGAGGGTCTACATGTATGAGGAACCAGCTTTGCATGCTTTTAGAACTATTTAGAGCATCCCGTATCATCTTGGGCACTTCATATTTTCTGTGCTCCCATGCCTTTTTAGTCTCAGGATGGTCACTTTTCCCTCCCACCTTTCTTGGTAAGCACAGAAGAGATTCTTGTTGCTTTTATACGCCACCTCACGAGCCTTTCTAACTCTAAAGGTGCCCACTCAAAAGTGCTCTGTATTTTGTTTAATCCTGTATTTGAATCATTTCTTGCAGTAAAGAAGAAAAACTGTAAAAGAATACCCAGCGTTAAGCGTCAGATGCCTTTGCAATAAACTGATAATAGAATCAGATAGGAAGCCTGAACTGACAGCTGCTCTTGCCCTTCCTAACCAACAGAAGAGTAAAGTGGAAGCTAAATCAAAATCTAATCAATATCCTCCATGAACACCAATTCCTGGACTGTCCTGAACTCAGCAGAGGACAAAGAAAATATTAGATTCCTTAATTTTTGAACAAAGCAACGATTAGGTTTCACTGTTGATCGGTAGGCTTCATGCTGTTCTCCTGGGAACACACGTACAAATAAGCTTCAATTATTTTACTATACTACCATTCCTTTCTTTTCTCCATTTTTGCAGTCCTCATCACTTTGTCAAAACACTAAATTAAGAAAGATCAGAAACATGGATTGGCTTACATCTTTTGACGGTGTTTGCCCGGTGGGTTCCTGCTCCTTCATTGCTCCCTGAAGCACTAACCCACCACACTGCAGGGAACTCCCCCAGGAATGCCGGACAAGCAATTTCCCAAAACATGTATAAAGGCACAGCTCCCCTTTGAAAAGAGCTAGTTCCAGGACAGCAGCTGTAATGGCTTACAGTCAGACCTGTACTGTGCCTGAAATACACATGGCCTTCACATGAGGGTAGAGCAGAAAAGAAGCACATAAATCCTTTTTCCCCTTACCCCTGAGTGATGGCAGCTATACTGGCTTTACTGGCATCTTCCTACAACCACTGCAGCGTTGTGCCCCCAAAAGTCTAATCTGAAGGCAGGTTTCTCAGCTTAATGAAACAGTATTTCAGTAAATGACCCAAGGGTCTCAATGGTAGAATACAGTAAAGCAGAAAATGCAGTATACATTACTTGCTCAACCATAGCAAGCTGCAGCAAAAACTGCTTCATTCTACTGATACAATGAAAAGGGGTTTGTGGCAGTAATTGGAAAGAGTATTTAAAAGTCGGTTTGACTGTCATGCATTGTGGGAGAAACAATTAGCAATGTGGTTTTATAATGCACTGGAAACTGTTTTGAGTGAACCTCAAAAGAAAAGAAATCCTTTTAAGTTTCAAAATATTTGGATCCCCAGGTGCGTTCATCCCATCTTTTTTTCTTTTGCAACAGCTTGATCCCTTTTTCTTTCTTTTTTTTTTTTTTTTTTTTTTTTTTTTTTTTTTTTTTTAAAGTGGATTCTGTCCTTCTTCCCATCCTCATTCTGCTAGAGGAAGAAATTCATCTAGTCCTACTAATTAATAATATAATTCTGAAAACTTTTATTCTCTTTTCCCAATTCTGATTCTTCCCTGACTCATTTTATTTTAAGGAACAATTCCAAAGATTTAGTTTGTTATTTTTATTTATTCTGTGAGGTTCAGTCCCTACTGCCTTTCATTCTTCTTGGTGATGACTGTTTAAAAACTATCAAAAGAAGTTACACCCACATTATGACTCACGACGTTAGTAGTTTTAGTAATTAGTAATCTTACCATCAATATTATCTTTATTTAACAGGTAATAAACACCCTATAAATGCACCTGCATGCATCATTTTGCTATAGTTCTTGTTTGATACCACCATTTGATCTTTAAAAATATATTTATGTAAGTTAAAAAGAAAAATTGGAAACACTATTTCCAGTAATGGGTACCATATAATACAAAATACTATCCATTATATCCTTATTTCCCCAAATTACATTTTTTCCATTTTGCCAAACTCTTCTATTCTTGGCAATCTCCAAAAGAAGTGGTGCTGTACCCCTTTTTCCACATACCTTTCCTGCTGTACTACTTTCACAGCTGCACTCTTTCCTAAGACTTGCTCCAATGACTTCTGAGGTTTGGAGAAAGCGAGAAATGATGTATATATCATAGAATCATTTGCATTGGAAAAGGCATTTAAGATCATAGAGTCCAACTGTTAACCTAGAACTGCCAAGTCCACCACTAAACCTTGTCCCTATGCGCCAACTCTATGCATCTTTTAAATACCTCCAGGGATGATGACTCAACCACTTCCCTGGGCAGCCTATTTCAATGCTTGACAACCCTTTCTGTGAAGAAGTATTTCCTAACATCCTAAACCTTCCCTAGTGCAACTTGAGGCTGTTTCATCTTGGCCTATCACTTGTTACTTGGGACAAGAGACCAACCCCCACCTTTCTACAACCTCCTTTCAGGTGATTGTAGAGAGCGATAAGGTCTCCCTCCGCCTTTTTTAATATCTTTTTTAATTACAAAATATTTGGACCCCCAAATCTAAATACTCATCCCAGCCTCTTATTTCAAAAGACTTCTTCTTGCAAAAGCATGTTCATACAAACACATTCATTCTATTATTAGGGAAATCAAGGGAAAATGTGATTGCTGTTTACAAGCAGAGCAGCAGCAGTGTCTACAATTAGGATCTCAACATGGGCAACCTTTGCTTTGCTAGAAAGAAATTGATTGAGATACAACAGCATGAAATTATATACTAAGAAGCCACAGCATAACAGTGTGAAAAAAAAACCTAGCAAGATCTTAGAAGCAGCAACACCACTCCTCAGCATTTGCTGAAACCAGTGTTCAAGGAAGCTGGACCCAAGAACACAGCTCGCATGTATGTGCGCACGCATGCACAGACATGAATGGCATAATTCCTGAGTATAATAAAATAACCCTTTTCTATTTACATAATAACTTACATAAGAGGTAAATAATAACAGGAAGTCACTTTAAACACAAATAAGCCAGTTTCTGAGCAGCTTAACTGACATGTTGATGTTATTCCCGGAGTCTGAATTCCTGGAAACCAGGAGATTGTCACAAATGAACAATTTACATTTTTAAGCCAACATAATTTAATTCATCCTAGATGAAAATTTTGATTAATATTATTCAGTGGTCTATTTAGAGGAAATGCATTATGTTTCTAAAGCCTCATCAGTGGATTGATTTGTTCATTTATTCTAAAAGGCAAATAATATTTTTTAAGTTACACATTTGTTCTGGCTTTAAGTTTGGAAGGGAAGACCCAGGTCTACCAACACTACTGTGCCCCTGCTCCCTCCCTCAATACACTGGGAAGTAACAACTCTGAGGTTTCTACTTCTACATCAAATCTGGCTAAAATAGGTGAACAAGTTTAAATTTCTAGACAAGCCACACACAATCTCATCATGTAGCCTCACTCCATTTTGATTGTATAGCATTTTAAAAAAACATGGCAGTTTTTGTTTAAAATGTCACAAACAAGGGTGTAATTATCTCAGATGAAAACATTTTATTTTGGGGAAAACACAATTATTTGGACTAATTTTTTTCTTTCCAAAAAACAAAGCACAATGTTTTTGTTCAATCTAAACTGACTCTATATCTGACTGCTTCAGGCTCCAGATCAAGAATTGCCCCCTCATTTGTTCAGCTGCATGTTGAACCTGAAATAAAGCTGCAAACAACATTTTTAAGGTGATGTCTGGCATTTTTAAAGATCTACTAATGAGTAATATTTCAGAAAAAAATAAGAAAATAGAAGCAATATGTTTTGACCACGTTGTCCTCTTCAACAGTTATAAGCAGAGTCTTTGTAATGCAATAAGGGTCTGCGTTTCCTCCTTCATCAATATTTATTTCACTGAGCTCCAGAGTTTTTCGGTCACTTTGGATGCTCAGAGTTTTAGTGTCTACTTCAAGAAGGGTGTTTTGGACAACAAAGAAAGCCAGGAAGAGAAGCAAAGAAAAACAGGACAATGAAGCAGCTGTCCTCCCCAACAGGTAACAGCTTTCTGACAAATAAGGTGTCATCCCTTGCTTGTAAAGTTCATGTTGAATTCATTTACCAGGCAAATTACTCCCCCAAACTTCTAGCTTCATTATTTTCATAGATAATTATGCCTGCATTTTTTTTTTTTCTTCTGGAGTGATCTGTGATGGTAGTGAACATCTGGCATCATGTTATACACAAGTTTCTTTCCAATTAATATGAAGGAACCATTTTAGGAACGTTTTCTTTTACAAAAAGGTTATATCCTAGGTAAGCTTCACATATAAACGTAAACACAAACAAGCTTTTTCAAGCACTCAAACACAGTCCAGTGTATGCAAAATCAGTTGCATAACAAAAATACATGTAACCTTTTCACCCCACTATGATTATAATACGCATGGTATGACCTGTTCAGAAACAGCAACAGGAAAACATTTATCAGAGACTCGCTTTCAATAAAAGCCAACAGTTACTAAGCTCTGTACTTACCCTACCTGAGAGCATCTCATGCCTATATGAAAGTGTGTTGCTCTGAAAATATTTATTGTCTTTTCAATGCATGTACTTTTTTTGACTTTTTCTCACTAAAAATCAGTCCTCTGGTAGAGCTGTTATCCCATGCTCCTGGTTCCCAAACTGAGGATGGAAAACCTTAAAATGTACATGAAGATATTTACTGTATGTAGTACAGAAGTAGCTGTGTGTGCACTGGAAGGTTATCTGTATCTGAGTCAAGTATATCCTCTCTGAGTAAAGATGTCTAAACTAACTGATCCAAAAGAGGAAAGGCAACAGGAGTGTCTTTAAAGCCTTTGTCGAGATTCGTATCTCATGTCCCCGTCGCATTTTTGCCCTGCACTGGGTTCAGACTAGATGGATTAAGCAGGTAAATTAGACAAATTTCTCTAGACAGTTCACAGTTGCAATGAGACCGCTCCTTTTTGTCTCTTGGGATGGCATTTTACAGGTAGCCTCACCTTCCTCTGAATTTTTGCTGAATAGTACTTGTCTTCACTGGTGAAGGCACGGGCCTGCCCAGGCATTACTGGCTGCTGCTGCAGTACCAGGGGACACCACAACAGCCTCTGGGACACAAGTATTCACAAACATCAGCTTAAGAACCCATTCCTCTGACAGGGGAATTAATATTCTCTGGAGCCCTTGTATTCCAGGAGACTTTCCTACAACTGAACAATTGCCGAAGAGAGAAGTCTGATAAGGACTGTCGTGATACGGCCTCAGCCGGCAACAGAGAAGCAGCGGCCGCTCTCTCGCCCCACCACAGCCATGGGGGAGAATCAGAAGAAAACGGCAAAACTCTCGGGTTGAGACAAAGGCAGTTTAACAGAACAGCAAAGAGAACAGGAAAACAAGAACAACACTGACAGAGGAATGTACTAACAGTATCACTGCACCACCGCTCGCCGAATGGACCCGGGACGCCCCAGTCCACTCCCAGTGGGGACTTCTCACCCCTTCCCCTGGCTGCTCTGGGCTGTGGACTGGGCATGGCCCACATGGAATTCCACATAAAATGTGGAAAAGCCACATGGAACATCTCATATAATATACCAGACATGCCAGTGCAGCAGGTTTCCATTCTGTCCCACTGACATCTGTTGAACATGGCTACCTAACAGTACCTGAGTTCTAGCTGGTGAAGTTCCATCCAAATAAATATCAAAATTCTCAGTCTGTAGGGCTGGCTGCAGACTAATTCCTTATTAAAGTACATCAGGAACAAGGGAGCCAGTTTCCACATCACTGCTTGTGACTGAGGCAGCTGTGGCATCAAAACAATTTTACTACATCATCTCAACCTTAACTCAATCTATGAGGAAGAAAAGAACCTATAAAGATGGAATGTGCATTTATAAATATATCATTTCCAGCCTGAGGATAATAAATTGGCCATTTAAAATAGCTAAACTCTCCTGTAACCCAGCTTCTGCAGTGATGGGTGCTACACATAAAAGCTTGCAAATAACAGTAAACTCAACTGAACCAGGTCAAAGAGAGCGCAAGGAGGTTTTAAGTGAACTCTACAGGTGTTCATCTAGTATCTTGCTCCTAAAAGACTCAATCAGGTACTGTCTGAGCTCCTAAAGATGTCCAGATCTGTAGTTATGAAGTTGTGGTTTGGAATGTTGAAAATAGAAAATAAACTCATGAATGCTGTGAGATAGAGCTGTCAACCTTTAAATACAAATACCCTGATGTCCACTGGCTGTTTTCTGCTTTTCTGCTACAAATCCAGGATATAAATTAAATGCTGTGAAATCTCTTTTTTCCATTCAGCTTCTCTGGATGTGTTATTTGCAGCTAACTTTATTCCCACCTCCTCCCCCCTCTCTCGCCCCCC
>NW_015090828.1:3426911-3538847 GCF_001431845.1 Calidris pugnax | reverse complement strand
TTCCCCCCCCCCCCAATTTTCTCAAAGGATGGGAAGCAATTACATGTGTGTTTGCTAAAACTATGTATCTTTTGGAATTAAAAGGAGAGCCACTCACACTGAGCTTTGGAAGTTCGCATTTTGGTCTTTATCATGAGAAAATATTTTTTACAGTGACATATTGAAATGGAATGAGTATTGGGGGGGAGAGGAGGGACGGCTTTTGCTGCCTGTGGCTACCTTGTTACAAGGCTGAAATTGCAACTATTTGTAATGCTGTTTGTACAACATATGGCACCAGTGTCAGCACCATTCAACATGCTTCAACACAGATTTATTACCCAGAAAACTTTAATACTGGTAACTGTTTAATTTATAGCTTCATTTAAAATTATTAATCTAATAGCAAGGCAGATGGATGGAAACTAGTTTCCATTTCCTCATGTAGGGCTAAAGCCATGTCCCAAACATTGCTGTCTTCAGCTAGGAATATTCATTGACTGAGGTCTATGAAAAACGCAAATTTACTTCAATGATACAAAATCAATTCTTAAAATCTGTGAGCTCCCAAACCTTTCAAGGCAGTTTATTAATTGATGAAGCCTCATAAAGCCGCTACCGGGTAGCTAAGTGTAAAGAAGAAACTAAACCAAGGTGAAAGAGTCAAGAGTTCACAAAAGGAAGAAAGAAATGCAAATTTGTTCAGCTTTCTTGTGTTGTTGTTCTTATAAGACAAATGACCATATGTAGAAGGACAACATAAAATTCAATAGAAACATAATGAGCTTAAATGGGATTTTGTTCATGTTTTCCCAACCGACTTTTTCTCCGATCATGAAGCATCATCAAGGGTCACACTAGAGACAGCTACCACTGAACATCAAAGGCAGTCTCTCAAAAGCTCAGTGTGCATCAGACAAATAACTGATGTTAAAAGCAAGGACCCATACATTATATTCTGCTGGAGTAAAGGGCATTCAGCTGAAGCCCTGTGGCTGAATGGCATTTACTGTCTTCCCTGTTTATTCATTTCAGTCTTTCATGAAACCTTAAGCCTTGCAATAAAGCTGAAAACTAACATAAACAAATCAGTGAGTTTCCATAAAGAAAACACCCACACACATACTGCATGGTAAGACAGTGGCCTATCACAGTGAAGTATCATTAAAGTTCCTATTCCTGTGCAGAGCCTGCAAAAAAGCACAATATTTAACTACAGGGGTTTTCCCCAGCACATAAACTTCAATCTTACATGATCTGAAATGACTAAGGTATTTAATGCTTTCTAGATTTCCGTATCTTTCACTCCGGCCTGTATGTTTGTTTACTTTCCATCAGGAAAATGTAGAATTCCATTGACAAGAGCCTCCTGGGAACAGGATAGTTTTTCAGAGGATAGTTATAACAGAAATGATTATTCAGTTATCAGCATCAACAACAGGACATAAAAGAACAATTCTGCAGGCAGCAATGTGTGTATCTTACCAGCAGCTTTCATGACATGTCAGGAAAAGAAACAAACCCACTGAAAGTCATGGTAACCACTTCTAGGAAGAGTCAACAAATCCTTGAAATCTGCCAAAAGCCCTAATACAATTAGCAAGGGTTTCTTTCACAAAGCAAGGCAAGCTAGCAGTTACTACACTGGACTGAGAGCTGATTCTTTGACTCTGCCACTGATCAACTGAATGGCCTTGGGCAACTCTCTGCACCCCCCTCTAATATTCCTGGAACAGAGGCAATAAAGCTAATAATGATAGTTTGAGAAACAGGCCTGTGTCTGCCCATGAGTTCCTGTGGCTTTTGAAAAAGATTTATCCTCATATCCTTACAACCAGACTAAAACTTCCATTCCGGAGCAGAAGCATATAACCAAGGAAAAAAGCCATTTGGAAAACTAGAACACGGTCATTGTGAGGCTGCTGACATTAAACATTCTTTGAAAAGAAGAGCTAATCAAGGAGCATTGATCATCATCACCTAAAATATCACCATAAATACATATATATTTTTATATACATACATGATATCTTGTGATACATTTTTTCATACACACCCCACACCTAAAACTTTGCCATTTTCAGCACAGCTGAAACCAGTGCTGAAGCCAGTGCTGACAACTAGACAGCTACCTGCACACCACAGACTCCCCATTTACATGTAGCTGAACTGAATTCACACCACACCGTATCAGTGTTACAGACCCAGATTTGAAACACCTCAACAAGACTACGCCACATCACAACCACATTTTGAGTATCGTGTTCCCCTCTATACCTGAGCAAAAAGGTTTACAATTTTTCATGAGACTTGGGATGCAAAAGAAGCCCAAGTGGTCCTTTTTACACTGTTCAGTACAGAGCCCACCACTGAAGTGTAGAAACAGCAATAAGGAGTTTTATGGCCTGAAAAATAATGTGCCTTTTTATTTCATTGCTGCTGTAGATAAACTCCCAAACAATGCCCCTTATTGATGGAGAACCCCATTATTGTGTCCTTACAAAAAACTAATCCATCCCAGTACTTTGGTGAATTATCAGTCCCTTTATAACTGCGTTTATTCTACAAAAAGCAAAAATGATGAATAGGCTTGTTCATTTGGAAAGAAGAAGGGCTCTAGACAGTCTCTGCACTAGAGACCATCAAGTTGATATATTTTTCAGGAGAATTTTACATAGAAGTCACACAAGTGGAATAGAAGAAAGCACTTAACTCCATTTAATTACTACAGCATATAATCTTGCCTCTGTACTTCATCTTTACTACAGCACAGCACTTAGAAATAGCCCAGCAGAGTAAATCTTTTGTCCATTATTTAGACGGAGGAAGCTGGAAGTTTTCCCTTTCCATCCAGACAATCCTACTCAAGGTATCTAAAAGCACTTTACAGACCAATGAGCTAAACATTGGCAGACAGGCAGTTATAGCTGAAACACAGCTGGGAGCAGTAAGGTCCCAATCCTGACATGTGTTTATCTTCAAAGTGTGAGAAGGTTATCAACCCTGTTGGCCTCACTGTTCTTATTTCAAGAGTTTGCTGGAGAGAACATGAATTTATAAGGAAATAGATTTAAACAACAACAACAAAAAATCCACATTTCTTAATTCTGAGCATTGGGTATAAGAAAGAATGGCAGTTAGAACAAATTATCTAAATGCCTTACTAGTGCAGGGAGATTCGCTTGAATATAATGAAATTATTGCCTTCATTTCAGAAGACAAATTTGTTCTTTATCACTTCATATTAATTTGGCTAAATATTATTCCCACTTTAAAGCTGAATTCAAAACATTTGTATTTTTCTTCTAAAATCTTCAAGTGAACATCTGTTTTCCTCAAAGCCTGTTAATAGCAATGGAAGGAGTCTCCAGCTACACTCCCTTTGTTCTCCTTTTTTCTTCATAAGGGTATTGCTAGCCTAATTAGCTGACATGCATCATCCCATTTTACAAAAATTACATGCCTCAAAAGTGTCAACAACTAAAAAAGCGATAACAACAAAGAATTAAACTACACAGAAAGACCACGATGAAAAGGCTAGTAATGACAAATCGAGGATTAAAGCAGGAATGCCCTACAGTTTACTCATGGCAGAAGGCTGAGTTGTACAATAAGGATTATTTACTTGTGTAACATGACAAAAGAGGTGCATGCTGTGAACCTCTCCTTCCTAGGAACTGCTTTTTGAAACAGCACACAAAGCTGAGTGAAATATCCAAGACTGATTCAGGGCAATCTGCTTTCCTCTTATAAATCAATAAATAGTTCTTTTGAGATTGGTCATGCAATCAGTGATCAAGCGGGGGCACTATTTTCCTCAAATAGTTTTGTTAATTATCTTAGAGGGGATGATTATTTGCAGTGCTATTCATCACAAAAAGATGGCATCAAAAAAGCTGGCATTTCAAAATCTTCCTACAGAGAGCACAATCCCAAAAGCTAAACCCTTCCTTTACACATCAGTCTCTCCATCTTTCATTATTTTGAGTAGCCATACACTTTTAAAAGCTGTAGCTGAGCACAGACAGGAGCATGCAACTTGGTTTTCACAAAACACATAGTGAAGTTTATTCCAAAAGACAAGCAAACTCATTGAATCTTCACAGCAGAATATGCCCTTATTCAATATTTGGCAGAAAATCTGCTGTAATTCATTCTATCTCCGCATCACTAACACGTGCCAGGACTTTATTCTTCATTTTGCAAACCCACCTATTCCAACAACCCAAATAACTTTGTCCCTACTGGATGACACTCCCTTTAATATTTCCATTTCATTTGCATCCAAAAAAACTGATTTAGGTTCTTCTGCTAGGTGTTACATATTTCCAATAGGCTCAAATTAATAGATAACAGGTTAAAAAAAAAACCCAACCAAATACTAGAGAATACAACCCTGCCTATTCTCTTTAATATGCCTAATCCAACAGGCGTGGATGCTGGGGAGATGATGGGCAGCAGAGGGTGGCCAGACTTGCCTACTGTCCCTAACTAGCATCTCCTGCTGCCACCATCAGAGGTAGAATGCTGGGAATGTTGGTCTAACCCAGCAGGGAAGTTAAGTTGTTATTGTTATTTTTCTGAAAACCCATTTTTGAGCACAGTCATTTATTTTACCCTGACTTTATCACAATCTGCAGCTTTTCTTCTCAGATGTAGCCAAACTTTCCTTTCTAGTTTACACGATACCTTCTCTCTTAATTACAAATACTTCAGATTAATTTTGCTATTCTATCTTATCTTGATGAGCCAATTGTTTCTTCCATGTCAAGGTAATGTCTGCTGCTAAAGCAGCACTTTTTTACCTGAGTGTACAATGCTGTGACAAACCATGTGGAGGACTGCAGATAAAAGAAAATTAAAGTTAGAATTATTTAGAGTTGGGGCTACTTCAATGCGTGGGAAGTAAACACATAGCATTGCACCTCAGTTAATTTCTACCCTTATCTTCTAGGCAAGGAGCAAGCATTAAGCCAGGCATGATTCCTTGCGTTTAAAAAACAGCTGAAATACCTACATAACATATGAAGCATTAGGTAGTCATGGTCAGACCTGCAGCTGACATATGCCAGTCAACAGGTAACACAAAGAGTAGCCTAGCACTTAGCTACTCCAGAGGTGGATACTCTGAACACAAACTGATTTGTATTCTACCTTACATGATAGACCCAGACACACACACACAAGGTCAAGGAACCAGATATCAATAGCAGAAAATGAAGACATCATCATATATTCTCCTTTACAGTTCAGTAAGATCTGATGAATTCCTAGGAACAGGCCAGAGCCAATCTCTGAATTCAAGCTTTAAGGTCTACTGAAGGCGAACAGAATAGTTCTGCATCCTCAGCCAGAAGATATGTATGTCTGATAAATACAGTCACTCACAGAAGGCACCCATGTCCTTGCACTATGACTTAAGATCTCGCTCTGTTCAAGTCAATTTAAATAGAAGGAACAAAGATTGCAGAATAATTACCATGCAAGTATGCCTAAAACAGTAATACATAGGTATGCTTGCTAATCTTTACCTATTACACATTAAATAGTATTTTTCATATACATATATCAATAATCCTGTTCAAAAATAATGTTCAAATATCTGTAAGAACATATGAAAGATGACCTCCAAGTGCATTAAGCACATTTTTACTTAAGATAAATAATTCTGAAATTATTCTGATTTATTACTCGATTTTGCCAGAAAGCTATTTACAAAAATAAGATAGGTTTTTAAGACATGAAACTGAACAGAAATCATTAAAGAGAAAGCCACACTTCTCAGTCTGAAACTACTGAACTGGAAGCACTCGTGCTGGATTAGAAATGTAATTGATGGAAACTTTGTGATTTATCACTACAAAGTGGTAAAAAAATATGGGCAAATGGTCTATGACTGAAGTTCATTTACACATTAAGAATTAATATTTGAATCTAAATTACTTCTTTATAGCTGTAGCCCTTAATGAAGCCTCCCCAAATATTGGTATATTTTGGCCATTTAGGGCACAAAATTAAAAACATAGCACAAGTAAATTTTATCTCCTTTATAGCATGTTTTTTTCTATAGTTTCAAAACCTCTTTAAAAAGAAGGTGATGATCCCTATTTAACAGATGGGAATAGAAGAAACAGAAGCAAGACAAAGTAATTTCCTGAAGTTACACCTTCTGTCACAGCCTGGAACAGAAAGCACCGATTTCTGTACCAGGGACCGACCGGAAAGCTCTTCTCATGTGAGGATGAATAAGTATAGTCTCCTTTTAAACAAAGGTGAAAAGACCATTGCTTATGCTTGTTTGTAACAATAAGTTTGATCTTCAATACGTTTTAAAGAGGAGGTCAGCGTCATTAAGCTCCTTCTTACAATGTGGAAACTAAGGCACGCAGCACCGGAATGGCCTGCCAAGGTCCAAGGTCAGCCAGCAGGTGAGCAACAGAGCTGGGAACTGAAACCAAGACAGCTCAGTCCAGCCATGTGCCTATCATCTCAGCCAGGAAACATTTCCGCACCGCATGCCCTTGGTAAGTAAAACTCCAGATCACTCACGTGTAACATCTTCAACATTCTGTTTTTTTCTTATGTACTGATTTTATTTTTCGGGTCCTTATACTCAAGGAACAGTAGTATTTCTTACAAAAAAACCCAAAACCAAACAAACCTGTAAGAAGGTGGGATTTCCATGTAACAAGATAGAGAATTAACAACAGTTTTAAACTGCAAATGAAGTGTAAGTTTTAATTATTTGAAACCCATGTACTACCATTGTATTATATACTACCATGTAATACGTTATTCATCTTAATTGCAAATATCTAATTTCCAGTGTAACGCCAATCTTCTCACAAGCATGAAATGTCATTCCCTTGATTACCAGCTTTAAAATATATATTTCATTAGGTTAACTGATGTCTACTTATCAATAACTCATTCAAATGTGCTGAATAACCTTGCTCTTCTATACTTCCACTTA
Organism: Calidris pugnax; assembly: GCF_001431845.1. Taxonomy (NCBI): domain Eukaryota; kingdom Metazoa; phylum Chordata; class Aves; order Charadriiformes; family Scolopacidae; genus Calidris; species Calidris pugnax. The sequence goes on along the minus strand of NW_015090828.1, from coordinate 3,531,895 downwards.
GGTCTAGCTGGCAGATAATATGGAAAGGAAGATCAATGATGAACAGAAGTGAACTGTTCCATACTACAAGTTGCCCGTGTCTTTAATCATCAATGCTGTCAAAGACAATGTAACTAAGAAAATCTTTAATCATTATTAGTAAACTTGATGAGTAGAGACAAAAACTGAATTGTAACAGGCAGAATTTGAATGATGGCAACTATCAGTCATTAATGTTTCAAAGCGAAAGGCATTTTCCATGTATCATATATTACACCAAATTAAATATGTGTCAGCCAGTCAAATAAAGGACATTGATTCATTGAAAAAAGCCCCAAAGACAAATAGTGCATTTGAATGCATCCATCAGTCTTTACAGAGTTATTTAAAACAGAGCCACAGTAAAAGTTTGAATTTGTCTTTGGTTGATTAATGCATTCTGTTCCCAGTTCAAATCAGATGACAGCCTAAGAAAGTTCATCTAAGGTCATTTCTGTGCTACACCACTTTCCATCTGATAATTTGCATCTAGTGATGTTCTTTTGTATTGTTATCCACTTTGCTTCATCACCTTATAGTACATACATGCTTTATGACCCCTTTATTCAATTTTTCGGTATATTTTTAAAAAAGAAATGTCTTTCCTAGAGATCAGCATTGGTGTCACTTTGCAGGACAACACAGACAGAAAGACACAATACTTCTATACTAGGTAAAAGAACTTGAAGAACTCAAAGTGATAAGAATTCTCAAAAGCCACGGGAAAATAGTAGTAATAAGATTTAAATGATGAAATTATATTTAGCGAGATGATGAATAAAAGGAGATGTAATAAAAAAACACTGAGCAACAAATGATCTAGAGAAAGCAGCCTTTGAGCTGTTATCTTCTTTGCCTTATAGCACAGAAAAACAAAGAACATTTTTCTCACATGACATTTAGTAAACAAAATTTACTCCAGGAATCATGGAGATGAAGAATTCAGTAAACTTTAAAAACAACTGACACTAAAATAGGCATAAAAGATATGTAGAATTAAGAAAATTAATGATAACAAATATTTTGGAACTGATTGCAAATCTCATCTTATGAGACCTCTCTCAAAGTGTAGCAGCAGCTTTAGCATGCGGATTTACCTACTCCAGAACTTTCATGGTTTCCTTCAACCCATGCGGTACTGGGCATTAATAGAGCTTGATTTCATATTACTCATCTCTGAGATCTGGTGTGGCCAGGCCATTGCTACACCACAATGACTTCAGAGCCAAAAGTGTCAATTCATCCACCTCAGGACATCCGAGGCCATCAGGAAGGGATGGTTGAGATCATAATGATTCATTTCTTGGGTCTTAGCAATTGCTGTATGCTCTCCAGGGAATGCAAGGATGATTTCAGATATATGAGCAGCCTGCCACACTGAACATCTCTCAGGAGGTAATTATTTTCGGTCAATACCAACTTATTTGCAGCAGTCTGGCAAGTGTTTGCCTAAAAACAGCACACTGCTAAAAAGTAATTACCTTGTTTGCTCATTGTTATGGAAGGGACACTGCCCCTGACACGTCGCCACTGGGAATTTGCTTTCCAAGGGAACCAAGACCACCAGCAAGGAAGCCTGGGAGCAGTCACAGGAAGGAAAAAGTTATGACGACAATTTTGATGGCCTCTAATTTGACCTCCTTTTTTGGGAATGAAAACTCAGTCTTGGGAAATGAATGCAGTCTAACACAGCAAAAGGTGTGGAGTCTGTGTCAGATTTGAGCTGCTGCAGATGTGAGGATACAGACCTGAGACCAAAGAAGCAGAATTTCCTATGGCCTGATAGAGGCAGAAACCTCTAAGCCTTGAAACGTCCAGAGTCTGGAGGTCAAAGAGAATCCAACCCTGTGCTACAGTTGAAGTAAATTTTTAGCTCTATCAGTTGCGACAAAAAACAAGCTTTCAGTATGTGACCCAAGGGTAAGAGATGATACAACACTCTCCCCTGAGCCTGCAGTCAGCCTGGAAGGGTAATGCAGCACTGGGAATTCCCCTGGCCCCCTTCTGGACATACATTTTTAGAACCTACGGTCCTGGATGCATTAGTATCAGCACAGGAAAATCTTTGTTTTTCATAGAAATTAGCAGCTTTACTTAAGCACATACGCCATTCCAGAATAAGTGCTAGCAGTCCATCCATAAATACCCTCACAACCAGTATCTCTTTTCTACCTGTGACAGAAGAATCTTTGTGATGTTGTTCTGTTATACAAGGTCCCAGTATCATCCTGTGTCTGAATTTCTCCTCCTCTAAGATTTCCTTGAATTTTATTCCAATGGCATTTATCTCTGATTAACAGAGTTGATTTTAAATGCCAAGGAGTCAGGTCTAACCAATCTGTTAGCTGGTCTAGAAGGCACTAAAAACCAATTCACCACAACCAGGTAGCCAGACTGAAGTAAATCATAGTCTTCTGCTTTGTTAATACAGGGCCCCTTCTTACCTAATTTCTATTACACAATAACCACATGGCTTTGCATTATAAAACAACCCCATTGCTAGTTGACAGTTCCAATAGGGATGCTGGTTGTAAACTGGTCAGTTCTCTTGACTTAAGTCAGCAGTCCAGCTTCTCGATTTCTCAGAAGCAACAGCAAAAACCATGCAAAGCGTGTGACATTCCCTGACAAGCAGATAAAGTATCTGAAACACACTTCATTGTTGAAAGAATATGAAATAATGATAGCACTGCTACAAATCAAGCTAGCAATAGAAAGGTCCAAAAGACATTAATGTTCAAAATTGCACATATGTGAGTCAGCTGTATCTGTAAATGATCATACATCTAAGTATTTTTCTATTGATCTGTTCCTCCCGAGACCTAGATGAGCTACTGCAGGCAGGCAGGACAACTGATGAGTCATGGAAGCTGTAATAACAAGCCATAAGGTTAAATCAGAAATTCATTTAGTTTAGTATAATCCAGCTATCAACATTCTCATTAAGAAAAAACACTCAAAGATAAAACACTAAACTAAAACAGTAAAATTAAACCTGTCAAATATCTCTAGCACTCCGCACACATTCTATGGACAGCTCAATGCAGATATCACAGAATCACAGAATATTCATGGTTGGAGGGGACCTTTGAGATCGAGCCCAACCACAAAAAAAACCCAAAACAAACAAAAAACCCCAACAAAAAACAGCACACCACACCCACCCACAGACAGACAAAAACCAACAATCTTGGGCATTAGAGCATGCCCTGAAGTGCCACGTCTACACGTTTCTTAAATACCTCCAGGGATGGTGACTCCACCACCTCCCTGGGCAGGCTGTTCCAGTGCCTGACCACCCTCTCAGTAAAGTAATTAATTAATATGACAACTTTGTGTTGGCTGTTTGGTTTTTTTGATATATAAAGGCAGAAAATATGATCTGATCCCAAGTATAACCTAAGTCAAACATAATATAAACTTAAATTCTTCTTATTAATTTTCTGTAAGACAGGTATGCCATTAAAGTAGAGCTCCTAACATTTTTTGATTGTCTACTTATGTCAAAAGCAGCATTTGCATGGCTAAAGCTATTTTTGATCCTATAAATAAGGATCATTCAACCAATTTTGAGATCCAACCAGACAAGCAAAACATGGAAAACTCTGTTGTACTCCAGCAAAAGGTGTTGAGCTATTGAGAACTGCACAGTCAGGGAAACGAGGATGAACATTGGGATCACTTCAAAGTGGGTATAATTGTAGACTAAACAAGGTAAAGCAGAATCCAAATTTCAGAGGAAAATAAAATAGTGACATTACCAAAACTCATGTATTTTACTGGATATAACACTTTACCGGCTGCATTTTTTGATTTCTCTATCAAAATTCTACAATAAAAGATTTTCTCAAAACTATGCGGTTGCACAGAAAAATCAAAGTACTCTAAGAAAACGCAAGGAGGGAAAGATGGGCTTGGGAAGTCTCCAGGTTGGATAATGCAAAAAAAATTAAATCAAGAAAACAAATAATGAGGTCCCTAGACAAAGACCAAGGAAATCTGAGACCACCACAGATAAGTAATGACAGATATACTTCCAGGTAAATCACACAGTGAAGCCAACACCTTTCTCAGCTACTATTCCCCTCTTCCACCTTACCCATTGCAAACCCAGATTTCAGCAAATATTGTAAGGTGGGCTTGTTCCTTTTCAGTGTGACATGCAAGATGTCATGCATTGAAGATATCTGGAAATGCGGCTGTTTGATAACAAGCATTTTACCCAAACACAAACATAGAGGTTTTCTTTCAAATTGCATTAAAAATTGTATCCATGGCAGTTTGTTCAGCTTTCTTACATCGCTGATAAACTGTCTAAAGGCACAGTATTTAGATACGAAGAGGGTAGTTACATGTTCAAAACCTAATTTATGAGTCCAGTTGCAATTATGTGTTCAAAATATTATAGTCTATGCATACAAATTCATACTATTTACCAATACTCATACTATTTAACTACAATGAAGTCAATATACATTACATTTACTATATCCAGTTATAGCCAATATACACATGTATACAGAACTCGCTTATGAATTTGAGAAAATTCATATGTAACGTTAGCAACATAGCTAATGAACTAGATTTCTATTGGTAGTATTTTTAATAGCTTATATCATACTTCATTTGGTAATCTTAAAGGGAATTTACTATTTACTGGCAGAACAAGCAGCTAACTAAAACGCTTCTCACTACATTCCATTTAAAATTCATTATCTGTCCATAAATATTTAAATTAAATACAAACGGGATTCTTGCAAGGCAAGCCAAAATACTCCCAAAAAACCAAACACAAGTCCCTGCATGCTCTCTCCAAACTCAGCATTTCCTTTTCATCATAAGTATTCCTTCTTAATGCTTCAGGTTAAAAAAAATATATATATATAAAAAATACGTATATATAATGCAGAACAATAGTGCAAGCAACATTCAAGTATATAGGACAAGCAGAGCCTAGGAAAATTCAAGATGTTTGTTGAACCCTCTCCATCCATGACAAACTTCTTGTTAGATATCAATGCATATTGCCAAATATTCCCTTACCTGTACTAGTGTTGCTGTCTTCTACACAAAACAGGTATCGCTCAATTTTCAGTCTTAATATTCTAGGACTTTTGAGCTCTAAGGTCTCAAGGGCAAAATTCATCGTTGTTTAGGCTGTTAGTCTCCCATTTAATGCTGCTGGCCTCCTCAACAGAGATGAGATATAACATGAATGTTATCTTTATTCTTGATCCCAAAAGACATTTCCCCTAATTCTGACAAAATCCTGTGACCTTGCAGCCTTTCGCAATGCTCCACAGCCTGCTTTCAACTTATTCTTCAAGCAACACCAAACACCCTCAACTGCACAGTCTGAATTCTTGTCTTTGCTCTATATTTTCTCTTTTTCTACCATCCCACGAGGTCTGATTTTATCTTTGATGCACAGTCAAATTTTTTCAAGTATTTGCTCCCAAACGGTTTGGAAATGTGTCAGGAGAATAAGAGGAAAAACAGCTGCTTTCTTGCTCTCAGAAAAAAAGCTGCTCCTGTTTTGAAGAAAAATGCAATAAATACACAACCAGAAGGCTCTTTACATAGATGTGTGAGAGTTCCCTTTGACTAGACCTTCTTCTAATTTGAGAAGGAACAGACGAAGACAGCCCTCACCTGCACCTCAGTCTGCAGAGATCTTGTTTTACCATCGAATAACAGTAATGCACTCAGAAAATAGAGTGATGGAGAACACTTCAAATGCCTAATAAGGACCAGGTGGAAAAGTGGCAATTTCCACTTTCCACAAATACATTGAGAAATTCACTGCCAGTCCACATCTTGTTTAGCCTGACTGAGGCACTTAACACAGGAGCCTTGTGACATGCTATGGTGGAGCCTGCTTTTCTGAACACGCATGCACTGCCGGCGACACCGAACACGGACACAACACTGCAGGAAAATATCAATCTTATCACAAGGTTTTGAAACCTCTCATGTTGCTTATTTAAAAGAGACAAGACAGGGGGCTTTCTGTTTGGTTTTTGTTTTAAACCGGCGCCCGTATTCATTTTCATCCATCAAAACACACCTTTAAAAAATTTCTCTGTAAAATTGAAAACTCACTTTTGTTGGGATAGGAACTGCTTATGCTGCACTATGAACCTAGGGGGATTGAACTTGGTGGGGGGGACAGGTACCCCATGGACTTCTTCACTTGGGCAAAGGCAGTGAACAGGACCTGTAGTCTGAGCACTAACGCAAGGGCCTAACAGATGAACAGAGGACACAGGCAGCTCTGGAGTCTGGAGCCTTAAAATACCTGTCAAGAAAACAGCTAGCAATTCAGCAAACAGGCAGTAGAAACAATTGTCCGTTGTCTAAGCACCACCAGGACACCATTTTCATCCAAGAAAAAGAAAGAATAATTATTTCAAATAATTATTTGTTTAAATATATATACACACACACCCCGACTAATGCAATACTAAAGCTGCAAATACGGAACATGGCCTTAGCAGAGCATTGCTATGAACCTATCCGCCAAAATCTTCTTACAAAAATCCATTTCCACCAGTGTCAACATTTCAGAGCCTGGTGCTTGTGTTTGTCAATAAAAAGTCCCACCCAAGGATCAGCTGTAGGAGCAAATTATTTGAAGCTTCATGTGAAAGTGAGAGTTCATACCTTTTATAAGAGCTTCTTAATTGAAGGCAAATAATATTACAGCTCATGGTGGAAAAATTGTGCTCAGTGTTAATCCAGCTGATCCCCATCGACATTTTAAAGCTTTTTCTATGCAAAACAGATCTGAAGTCTCTGATCATTCAATATAAAACAATAACAATCAAAAGAAGGATCGTCCCTATAACAACATATGACAGGATTTCATTAGATATTGCACAGTTACAATATGGGGGCAGGAACATTGCTCATTGTCTCAAATCAATAGATTAAGTTATGTTGTGTCAAAAGTATAAAATATACTTATTTAATTTTCTTAATTCAACAGATGTATTCATTTGGGTTTATGCCATTATGACGCGACTCAAATCAGAGAAAGAACAACTGAAGCTTTTCCAGATTTTCACAGGAAATCTGCAACTGCTTTTGTCTGTTAGACAATTAAAGTGAAATAACGATAGACTGTGTTACTCTTGTGTATTCACAATAAACGGCTTTTGAGACTGATTAGTGAAAATAAAGTGAAAACATTTAGTCTTTCTAGGGAGCTAGTCATTGCTTGTAGTCAAGACACTCAATATATTTAAAAACAAAATCTTAATTCTGGCCTGGAACACCACCCATTCTAGGACCTCACCACCAAGAAGGAAAAGAAATTATTTATCTCTCCTCTGGCATTATATAATCTCAAAAGATTAAGCACAGAAATGCAGATGTGACTGAACTCTCATGCAAACTCAGCTGAACCCAGGATTCTCACCAAAAACATTTCTAGCTCTGGAACAGTGGAGTTCTACAGACGCAGTGTATGCAGGGAGCACCAAAAGGAAAGCAAGGTCAAGCTCAAACGAGGGGACTGGCACCAAATCTCTGGCTACCTTTGCTGCCAGATTCTGGATGAATAGACTCTACTTTAACCTTTCCAGAAGCCATCCTGCCAATAAATAGCAGCAGGAAATGCACAAAACCAGCCATTTTGATATAGTTCTCTTGCACATAAGAGGACTTCATGTCCTCTTGTCAAAAGCAACAAAGGGCTGGAGGGAGTTTGCATGGGGTTTTCTTCAATAACATTTTGACATTCTTTAGAAGATTCAGCTGATGAGCGGAACTGTCCCTACTTGAATGCAGGCAAGGCAAATGTGGCAGTCCTCTATTTCATTCTCTCTCTCTCATCTCACATAGAGATGATGTTAGTTTACCGAGTTTTTTAAAAGACAAATCTTATTCCCTCCATTCTTGGACAGGACCAGGGGAAAACAGCACAAGATTGAGGGAAAACATGCACAATAACAAATAGATAGGTTCAGAATAATTGTCTTCCTAATGTTAACACATTCTACAGAAATTAGTCATTCTCATTACCTGAAGAATTTGCTGATCAACAAAAAGGGTTCAAAGCACTCATTATACGGATAGTTCAAACTCGGGACACTGACACGACTGTTCTTCAACACCTGACTTGCCCAGTCATCTAAAACACCCATCCACTTAGCTTGTCTTGTTCTTGTTACTCTGCTGTTTGGCATCTTATGAGTGCTACTGGATTTTATTCTCACATTTTTCCTGTGATAGGAAAAAGTGGTCCCTGAAATATGCATATAATTATGTTTACTGCAAATAGAGTCTCCACATCCCTAGTCTTGAGCTAGAAGATAAGCATCTGGTTTAGGACTGCTTATATTAACAAAAGCATTAACAAAAGCAGTGGCATCCGTGTTATGATTTCCGACACTACATTTGTCTTTATCTTTATTAAAACCCAGATGAAGCATTGCTGCATTCTTTTTCTTTAAGCTTCATTTAGTTGCTTTAAAAATTTCAGTACCAAAGTAGTTTTCTAACTCACCGATTTTTTTTTTTGTTTGGTGAGTTGGGGTTCTTTTTGTTATTACAAGTTCCCATTGCTAGTTTTCCTGATCTTTTCACAAGCAAGTGACAGTGATAAACAATAAAATCCAGAGCCCTTGGAAAGCTGCTGCATCTTGGCTGGAACACTTTGCTGAAGTAATGACGCGATTCCAATAAACAAACAGGCAGATTCATTTGCAAATCAATATCAATGAGCTGAGTGGGAAATTGGGGGGTGCCATTATGCTCTAGAGCAGCCCACTAGCCTCTTGATTTATCTGTTCTCCCACAGCCACTGACAATGTTCACAGCTCCAGTGATGTGGTAAAACAAATGGGACCTAAGTGTTCACTTTTAATTACAACAGTCAACATCAAAGCTTCAGTAGTTTGGGGAGATTTTTTTTTTTTGATAAATTTTTGGCCAGGGTGAAAAGAATTGACTTCAGCTTTATACATAAGCAAAGCACCTTGATACAGCAATTGTTTAATTGGGTCATTACCTCCCTGTAAAGATTTATATGTACTCTTGTGATGGCTTTAGCTGGGGCAGAGCTAATTTTCTTCATAGTAGCTGGTATGGGGATGTTTTGGATTTGCACTGGAAACAGTGTCAAAAATATAGGGAAGCTCTCCTTACTGCTGAGCAATGCTTACACAAAGTCAACGCCTTTCCTGCTCCTCACCTCACCAGTGGATAGGCTGGAGGTTCACAAGAAACTGGGAGGGGACACAGGTGGGACAGCTGACCCCAACCGACCCAAGGGATATTCCATGCCATATGATGTCATGCTCAGTATATAAAGCTGGGGGAAGAAGGAGGAAGGGGGGCACATTTGAATTGATTACATTTGTCTTCCAAAGTAACAATTCAGCATGATGGAACCCTGCTGACACCCCTGGGGATGGCTGAACACCTACCTGCCACTGAGAAGTAGTGAACGAATTCCTTGTTTTGCTTTGCTTGTGCAAAAGCGCAAACGTAAGCTTGTGCATAAGCCATGCTTGTGTGGGGCTTTTGCTTTACCAATTGAACTGCCTTTATCTCAATCCATGAGTTTTCTCATTTGTACTCATCCAATTCCCTCCTCCATTCCCAATCAGGGGGAGTGAGTGAGCTGCTGTGTGGTGTCTAGCTGCCGGCTGGGGTTAAATCATGACAAATCTTAATTCTAATTTTAAATTAGCAATTGCAACTGTGCAAACATATTTCATTAACTGCCTGTGTAGCTCATTTTAACATCAGCACCACTATTATTTACGTTAGAATCTCTTAAACTCTTAAGCTATTTATCACAAGGAGTAAGTTAAATTTATCATAAAAGCAAACATTTGAAAGGGTAGTGAAATAAAGAGAACAAGAGAAAGACACAAATTCACCAGATAGAAAAAGCTGAATTTCATTTTTCAAAGTAGCAAAAACCACAACAGAGATAGAGATTACATACACCCTGTTGTGGGAACACCAACGTGACTGTTACACTCCTGACACATAAAGCAGTTGCTATCACCAATACAAGCTGTCCAGTGTAGCCAGGTTGATATAAATTCGTTCATACCTTTTCTACTTAAAAGACTACAGAGCTTGTGACTCTGTAGTCATTTCACATTATTACTAACCACTAAATACAAGTAGCCAACTGGGGCTTTCTTCTGCAGACATGAGGATGAGCCTCGAAATGGCAAAACTGGCTCTTCAACCTCAGCTTATTCACAAATTTGTTGATGCTTTGACACTTCCACTCAGCCATTTCATTCAGGTTTGTTTTCCTTTTCAACTGGGATTGCAGCATTCCTCAAATTTCATTTAGAAATCACAAATAACAGCTTCTGCACAAGTTACCATTAAACTAAAGAGTGTTTTGGGACCAACGCCCAGCTGACTATCACTCGCACCAAAGCCCTCCTCATGTTCCCCGAGAGGCCTCTGCACTTTGCAAGGATGCCAGCTCTGGGGCAGATTTTCACTCTGTTCACTCCCAAATTCAGGCTTTGACCTTTTTTCATTTTACTCTTCATGCCTTCACTGTTCACATAAAATTCAGTGCCAATGAGCCTGAGCGGGGTGGGTTTTCTACACTGTCTTTGTTCCATTTGATCAGTCTTGCAAGTCCCCTGTGTGAAATCACATCCAATTCCAACAGGCTTTTAAAGATACAGCTCTCTCATCTAGTTTACGCTGAAAGATGTTGACACTATTTGCAAATATCAGTAGAGCACATCAGAAATGTGAATATTCTCAATGAGCTGAAACCGAGCAACTCTGAGGAACTTGCACACTCTGGTTCATTTCTGCTCCAGTATCTTTATTTTTCTTTTCCAGCTGTGCAGAACACAAACATTTATTCTCTTTTCCTCCATATTTCTACACATACAAATTCCTCCTTAAGTGACTGACCTGGGTATGGTATAATATGCGTGTTGTTTGTGTGTATAATAAATACAATATATACACATTTTATATATAATATGCATTACAAAAGCATGTATATTTTACTCAAACGTGTTTCGTGTTAAATATAATTATTATTAACTATATCTATCATTAATTAAATATTAATTATTTTTAGATAGATATATATAATAGAAACTACTTGGGTGAAAATTAGATTATCTTTGGACAGACATCTCTTTTTAAAAAACTATATTGGTAATATTGTTTTAAAGACTTTTAATCCCTGTCCACAGAGAATAGTATCCCTACTGAAATCCAGACATACATGTACAAGATGGTATAAGCATATTCAAACATAGTGAGAAAGACAGAAAAAGTTGAAGATGCAAATAAAAACTGATATTATGAGTATCTGAACCAGGAACCTGAACATGAGATTTGCTTGATTCTCCAGTGGTTTGCGCTGTCTGAACCCTTCTGAAGAATTCTATGTAAGTTCTTTTATTAAGTTTTTTAGAGAAATACAGAGGGGGGGAAAAAAAAGCATAATGCTATTCTATATTGCATTACACAAAAAAGGAAGATGGAGGATGTTCTGATTGCTGACAAAGGAGGTGTCCAAATGCACAAAATCCTAAACACCTTCATGCATGACAACAACTCAGAGCTCAATTGTGCTGTTTGCAGCAATTTTTCATGCTTTGGACTCTTAATGAGGGAACCCAGGCAGTGACAATCCCAACCATACATTCCCAAAGATTTAATTGGGCTTGGCATCAAGCCCCAAGAGCGTCTCTTTATCACAATTTTGTCTCTTCAGTATTTTTTTTATTAAGCACTGCTGCATGCAAGACATTTTCCAAATCAGATACTTCCACTGTTTATTTGGCCTGGATGATGCAGTCATCTTATTTACATGGTAGCATTTCCAGTTTTAGGGTGCCTCTTGGTTATGTGAGCTACCAGAGGTGAGTCTAACTGCATACTTTTATGAAGTAATCATAACTGTTTCCAGGCTGAAGTGCTGTATTTGCTAGATTGTTCTGACTTTAAATCAAAATGCACTCAGAACTGACATTGATTTTTAAAATATCTTGAATGCCAGTACAGTTTAGAAAATAAAGACTATAGCGTTATGTTTTTTGCCTTTTTTTAATGTGCTGAATCTCAAAATATCCTCAATACTATGGGAAAACATGTTGGGGAACTTGTAATATTTTCAAGCCCATATACTTTCATTAAACACACAAAGTCATTGTCACACTTCAAGGCTTGGGTTTTTTCCCTTTTCGATGTTATCTAAAAATAATTTTAACAAGATTTTTTCCTTTGGAGAGTTGGAAACAAAATATGAATTATATAGCAAGACCAATCACTCAAGGTGCTTTCCTAAAGAGTGTCCTTGGAATCCAATTGCTATTTGCACACACATTAATAAAGTGCAAAGCTTTTAAATCTGATTGCTTCAAGTTGAATGGATGGGTCAGTGCCAAACAAATTGATCTCATACACAGAGCATGGTCTATCGCAAACTATAACTCCATTACAATGAAAGGGCTCAATTCAATAAATAAAATAAAGATTTTTAAAGTTACCTGAGCAGGTCTTTAAATGCTCTATAGGACTGTATGTGCAAGCTGCATTATTTATGTGAAACTAAAACCGACATGCAGTATTTAAAGAGAGTTTTAATATTTGACACAAGGTATATGGGTTAAAGGTTGCATGTCTGACAAAAGGATCATCCGAGTGACAGGACTATCAGTTCTGTCAAATGAAACTAGGGGTCAATGGTGGCAAAGACATACCTGGCAATATAAAATGAAAGGATGACCTTCTGGGCAAGTTCTTGGCTTGACATTTAAAAGTTCAGTCCCCATTTCAAGTGAACTCAGTAAATTGCCTACTTTCTCTGTACCCCCATGCCCCAGCTGGAAAAAAAGGGGACTAATAGTCCTTTACCTCCACATCTTTTGTGCCGTAGGGTTAATCATTAGGTACCAGCCTCAGCAGAAAGAGATCAACCTTGAAAAGTGATCCTTGAAAAAAAGTTATGAAAATGTGTCTTAACAAAACCCTGAACAAGCAGTGAAGAAAAACAACGGCAAAAACAACAAATCCATGTACAGAAGCCTGATTCTATTTCCTTCTATTAAAATTTCAGCATGAAGACATTTCCAGTAAGACAACAATACTAAAAACTAGAACTCTACCAGAAAATGTCGTTACAACAGAGTTTATGTCCTGCCCCACAGAGGATGCTGTCAAAGCTGCTTTTATTCTCCTAGCACTCACACTGCAAAGGAAATGATCCAAAAACCTAGAAAACTGGCTCATTTCTCAATAACACTAAAAGGAAAGAATTCTGCACATTGCCCTTTGCTTCATTAATAACAAAACAAACAAAAAATGCAGGGAGTAAAATCTCTACTGCCTACTGATATACAGCTTTCCAACAGTTGAAGAACAACGCACCAAGAAAACTGCGTATATGATAAGAACTGCAAAAATAAACGGGGTCAAACTCCTAATTTGTGACACTGGAGAGTGTACAATACCCATCTGAAAAGACAATGTAAGCCCTAGCTCACAGCAAAGTGCTACCACTGCTAGCCTGTCTTTTCACTCCAAATGTGCAATGTCTTCCAGTTCCTAGTACTTTTGAGATATCTTCCACACAGTCGCCATTATAAGAATTAGAAGATCATCTTATATTCCTTTAAAGTAGCTGCTGTTGTCCCAATCTTTAAGAAGGGTAAGAAGAAAGACCCTGGTAATTACTGGCCTGTCAGTCTCACTTCAGTGCCTGGTTAAACTATGGAGAAGGTTATTCTGGGAGCTATTGAAAAACATTTGAGACGCAATGCAGTCATTGATCTTAGCCAGCACAGGTTCATGAGGGGAAAGTCCTGCTTAACCAACTTAATTTCCTTTTATGACAAGGTTACCCACCTAGTTGACCAAGGGAAGCCAGTAGATGTGGTGCATTTGGTTTTAGCAAAGCTTTTGATACTGTCACAGTACCCTCCCATCAAAATGTCCAGCATACAGCTAGAAGAGTCCACAAAACTTTGGGTGAGCAAGTGGCTGATAGGTTGTGCTCAAAGAGTAAATGGGGTTACATCAGGCTGGCAGCAAGTCACCAGGTTGCCCAGGGTTCAGATTTAGGGGCCAGTGCTCTTCAACAAACAATCTGGACACAGGAATTGAATGTACATTAAGTAAGTTTGCCAATGATACTAAACTGGGAAGATCTGTGAACTCCTTCAAGAGAGGCCTTACAGAGAGATCCGGATAGACTAGAGAGCTGGGCAATCACCAACTGTAAGAAATTTAAGAAGAGCAAGTGCAGGAATCTCCACGTAGGATGAGAGGCTGGAGAGCAGTCCCACACTTTAAATCAAAATGCACTCAGAACTGACATTGATTTTTAAAATATCTTGAATGCCAGTACAGTTTAGAAAATAAAGACTATAGCGTTATGTTTTTTGCCTTTTTTTAATGTGCTGAATCTCAAAATATCCTCAATACTATGGGAAAACATGTTGGGGAACTTGTAATATTTTCAAGCCCATATACTTTCATTAAACACACAAAGTCATTGTCACACTTCAAGGCTTGGGTTTTTTCCCTTTTCGATGTTATCTAAAAATAATTTTAACAAGATTTTTTCCTTTGGAGAGTTGGAAACAAAATATGAATTATATAGCAAGACCAATCACTCAAGGTGCTTTCCTAAAGAGTGTCCTTGGAATCCAATTGCTATTTGCACACACATTAATAAAGTGCAAAGCTTTTAAATCTGATTGCTTCAAGTTGAATGGATGGGTCAGTGCCAAACAAATTGATCTCATACACAGAGCATGGTCTATCGCAAACTATAACTCCATTACAATGAAAGGGCTCAATTCAATAAATAAAATAAAGATTTTTAAAGTTACCTGAGCAGGTCTTTAAATGCTCTATAGGACTGTATGTGCAAGCTGCATTATTTATGTGAAACTAAAACCGACATGCAGTATTTAAAGAGAGTTTTAATATTTGACACAAGGTATATGGGTTAAAGGTTGCATGTCTGACAAAAGGATCATCCGAGTGACAGGACTATCAGTTCTGTCAAATGAAACTAGGGGTCAATGGTGGCAAAGACATACCTGGCAATATAAAATGAAAGGATGACCTTCTGGGCAAGTTCTTGGCTTGACATTTAAAAGTTCAGTCCCCATTTCAAGTGAACTCAGTAAATTGCCTACTTTCTCTGTACCCCCATGCCCCAGCTGGAAAAAAAGGGGACTAATAGTCCTTTACCTCCACATCTTTTGTGCCGTAGGGTTAATCATTAGGTACCAGCCTCAGCAGAAAGAGATCAACCTTGAAAAGTGATCCTTGAAAAAAAGTTATGAAAATGTGTCTTAACAAAACCCTGAACAAGCAGTGAAGAAAAACAACGGCAAAAACAACAAATCCATGTACAGAAGCCTGATTCTATTTCCTTCTATTAAAATTTCAGCATGAAGACATTTCCAGTAAGACAACAATACTAAAAACTAGAACTCTACCAGAAAATGTCGTTACAACAGAGTTTATGTCCTGCCCCACAGAGGATGCTGTCAAAGCTGCTTTTATTCTCCTAGCACTCACACTGCAAAGGAAATGATCCAAAAACCTAGAAAACTGGCTCATTTCTCAATAACACTAAAAGGAAAGAATTCTGCACATTGCCCTTTGCTTCATTAATAACAAAACAAACAAAAAATGCAGGGAGTAAAATCTCTACTGCCTACTGATATACAGCTTTCCAACAGTTGAAGAACAACGCACCAAGAAAACTGCGTATATGATAAGAACTGCAAAAATAAACGGGGTCAAACTCCTAATTTGTGACACTGGAGAGTGTACAATACCCATCTGAAAAGACAATGTAAGCCCTAGCTCACAGCAAAGTGCTACCACTGCTAGCCTGTCTTTTCACTCCAAATGTGCAATGTCTTCCAGTTCCTAGTACTTTTGAGATATCTTCCACACAGTCGCCATTATAAGAATTAGAAGATCATCTTATATTCCTTTAAAGTAGCTGCTGTTGTCCCAATCTTTAAGAAGGGTAAGAAGAAAGACCCTGGTAATTACTGGCCTGTCAGTCTCACTTCAGTGCCTGGTTAAACTATGGAGAAGGTTATTCTGGGAGCTATTGAAAAACATTTGAGACGCAATGCAGTCATTGATCTTAGCCAGCACAGGTTCATGAGGGGAAAGTCCTGCTTAACCAACTTAATTTCCTTTTATGACAAGGTTACCCACCTAGTTGACCAAGGGAAGCCAGTAGATGTGGTGCATTTGGTTTTAGCAAAGCTTTTGATACTGTCACAGTACCCTCCCATCAAAATGTCCAGCATACAGCTAGAAGAGTCCACAAAACTTTGGGTGAGCAAGTGGCTGATAGGTTGTGCTCAAAGAGTAAATGGGGTTACATCAGGCTGGCAGCAAGTCACCAGGTTGCCCAGGGTTCAGATTTAGGGGCCAGTGCTCTTCAACAAACAATCTGGACACAGGAATTGAATGTACATTAAGTAAGTTTGCCAATGATACTAAACTGGGAAGATCTGTGAACTCCTTCAAGAGAGGCCTTACAGAGAGATCCGGATAGACTAGAGAGCTGGGCAATCACCAACTGTAAGAAATTTAAGAAGAGCAAGTGCAGGAATCTCCACGTAGGATGAGAGGCTGGAGAGCAGTCCCACAGAAAGAGATCTGAGGGTTTGGGTTGATGGCAAGTTGAATATGAGTCAACAGTGTGCTCTGGCAGCAATGTCCAGCATACAGCTAGAAGAGTCCACAAAACTTTGGGTGAGCAAGTGGCTGATAGGTTGTGCTCAAAGAGTAAATGGGGTTACATCAGGCTGGCAGCAAGTCACCAGGTTGCCCAGGGTTCAGATTTAGGGGCCAGTGCTCTTCAACAAACAATCTGGACACAGGAATTGAATGTACATTAAGTAAGTTTGCCAATGATACTAAACTGGGAAGATCTGTGAACTCCTTCAAGAGAGGCCTTACAGAGAGATCCGGATAGACTAGAGAGCTGGGCAATCACCAACTGTAAGAAATTTAAGAAGAGCAAGTGCAGGAATCTCCACGTAGGATGAGAGGCTGGAGAGCAGTCCCACAGAAAGAGATCTGAGGGTTTGGGTTGATGGCAAGTTGAATATGAGTCAACAGTGTGCTCTGGCAGCAAAAAGGGCCAACCGTGTCCTGGGGTGCATCAAGCATAGCATAGCTAGCTGGTCAAGAGAGGTGGATCACCCCATTGCATTGGCATGGCCCTACCTCAAGTTCTGTGTGCAGTTTTAAGTGCATCAACGTACGAAGGACATCAAACTATTAGACGAGAGCGATCAAGATGGTGAAAGGTCTCAAGTGCAAGAATTGCAAGGAGTGGTTGAGGTCACTCAGCTTGTTAAGCTTGGAGAAGAGAAGGCTGAGGGGTGAACCTCATCGCAGCCTACAGCTTCCTCACGGTGGACAGAGGAAGGGGAGGTACTGATCTCCTCTCTCTGTTGATCAGTGAGAGGACATGAGGAACTGGAATGAAGCTCTGTCAGGGGAAGTTCAAATCAGACATTAGGAAAAGGTTCTTCCCTGAGAGGGTGATCAGTCATTGGAACAGGCTTCCCAGGGCAGTGGTCACAGCACCGACTTTGTTAGAGTTCAAGAAGCATCTAGATGATACTCTTAGTTATATCATTTAGCTTCAGGTAGTCCTGCGAGAAGCAGGGAACCAAACTTGATGACCCTTATGGATCCCTTCCAACTTGAGATTTCTATGATTCTTACTGTGTTTCTCTTCCCTGAAGCCAGAAAATATTTCAGTCCCCTCCTTTCTCATACACTTTATGGCCCTGCACCGATCACCCTGTTCTCCCTTTCCCTTCCACCTGCAGCCCCTTTAACATGTAGTTCACATGAGCTGCCTTGAGCCTTCTCTTCTTGTATCAGTCTAGATTCTCTTCATCATGGTTTCTGCCTTCTGTACTTGACTGAAATTGTTCCTACTGATGCAATTCATTCACTTTTCTAAGCCTAACTCTAAAATTGTTCCTCTCTTCTCTTTGACCTACCATATGTTTGTTCTTGATAAATCTCATCTTCCCAGCACTTCTCTCCTGGGTTTCCTCCTATGCTACTCCTTCAGCACAGCCTCTCCAAGGGATGGTTTCTTATATTCTTCAAGATCCTGGTGACGGTCCCACACCCATTCACTTTGTAATATCCTCTCCTTAGACTAACTTTATCCAGCAAGCAACTAAGTGAAAAATCCACTGCCATTCTCACATGCTGATGAGCCTTGATCTACCTTGCCATGATGTATTTTTCATATTCTGTTCAGTCTAAATTGTTAGCCTGGTTTCTGGATACCCTCATAAGATTCACATCGATAATGAGATTTCTCAACTTTCTGCCTTCAGGGAAAGGAAATCCTTTTTCTCAGTCAAAATGGACAGCCAGAACATCAGACCTGCCAATTTGGACTGCAATCCAAGTGTCATCTTTGACTCCTACTTCTCTCAAAGGCTCTCATCCAGGATAAGCCCAAAATCTTGCAGATTCATTAGACATAACCTTTCTAATAAACAGTTCTTTTTACCCATCTATAATATTAAAACTCCTTTCCCAGCTCTGATGACATTACATATTGATTACTACAAAGTTCATCTTTCTGACCTTAAGAATTGCAAGTTCCTCTCATATCTTGCTGAAACTTCTGCTACAAAGAGGATCTATAACCCCTGGCTTTGATCATTTCACCCATCTCTTCAAATTGCTTCAATAGCTTCCTTGTTATCTGTCACATCAAAGATATGCTAACTACTTTCATTTCCAACACCATACACTTCCTATTCCAATCTGCCAGGTTGCTTCTAATTCATCACCAAGATATTGGCCTTGGTATCAGCCTTCCTCACCTACACCTATTTATAAAAAAATTTCCACAAATATCTTAAAATCCCTTACATCTCTTTTTTTTTTTTTTCCAAAAGGCTAATTTCTAAGATCCCGGTATAAAGACACTATTTCTGTCATTGAACAACATTCACCATCGATCCCTTTTACTGCCCAGATACCTCTATCTGTCACCTCTCTAAATTCTTTGGGGACACATATTCATAAAACACCTAGTAAAACAACACCCCAGTTCATAACTAGACAGTTGGTATAACAAGCATACAAGTTATAATAGCACCAGTAGGAAAAATAATTATTAGCATTAGACTGTACTCTCTTTGCAAAACAATTCTGAAATCCTTCCTAATTTTTAAGGTATTTGTCGCCCTCCAAGACACAAAGGTAAATGAAGAAACTGACACATCATGCTTTATGCTGATGATATACTGCTCTATTCGTTTGACACAGAACACTCTTTGCCTGAGGAAAAGACAGTCTTATTGCAGAGTTACCACACTGTCTCAAGTTATAAACTTAATTTAATCAGACCTAAACTGCTTGCCCTTGATGAACGAGGGTCACAAATATTTCTTCCCTTACATGAGAGCTTCCATGAGCCTCTATTTTGGATTTTTTTTTTGAAGCTCTACGCTTTGAACTGTGAAGAAATGGGCATAACATTCAGTGTTGTCTCCTACACACCGGGCACCGCTGTATCAACAACACTAACTCCTTCATCTACACTGTGCACTGCCTGCCCGACATGGAAATAACTAAGAGAAATAGAGCATCAGTCCTAGGACACCTTGCTTGGTATTAATCTTCTCAAACCAAGGTAAATCTTGCCCAAGCTTTTATCTCACACATAGACAGCACTATACTGTATGCTCCAAGCAATTAATGAAGCCTTAAATCATTTTCCAAATTAGTTTGAAACTAAAAATAAGTCTTGGGTAAATATGATTTTATTTCACCTAGTGAAAGTGATTAAAAACCTCCTGTGAAAAGACGCAAAGCAGGTGCAAATTATTATTAGCAATTATTACTCAACACTTTGAAGGATAAATGGCCTCTCTCTATAACCTCCAAAACAACTAATGAAATAATTCAGTGATTTTCTAAATCCAGAACACAAGGTCTAGAAATGCATTTTAAGGGGAGATGATTATCTGACTGCACAAAAGCCTGTACTGCAAGTAAATCCTTGTGCTTAGGACTGCTTCAGATGTGTCCATGAAAAAAATCAACCTGTAGCTATGGTGTGTACACACTGGTACTGAAGGTTCAAAAATCAATATATAATAATTGCAGTATGTATTTTATAATCTTCAATGTCAAGTTGCCCTCCCATAGTAAGCTGAGCAATTCACTGAATTTGAATGAAAAAGAAAAACTGGAAGATGGCAAGTAGTTTTCGTATGGCTACTACTTTTTTCTGACTTTTATAAGGCAAACACATTTTCTCATGTATCTGTACTGCTTCTCCTAGTGTCTTACAATAGGCAAACACCAGTCTAGTGATGAAATGCAAATGCAGGAGCATATTTTAAAATTAATCATCCATAATTAATTAGTAATTTCTACTTTCTGGCAAATTATACCTAAATTGCAGAAAATTATCCTTGCTGTGAATGATAAAGTCATCTGCAGATTTGCAGTATTTTTGAGAAACATTTTGCATATATTTATGTATTATAATGACCACAGATATGCCAGAGTATTTATCTTCCCACTACATTAAAAATATGTGTGTATACATATATATATATATAAAAAAATCTTTATCTTTAAATTGCACAGTATTCCAGGAGTCAGTTGAACAATCTGAAGTAAAATTATTTGGAAAAAGCAGCCATGAAGGAAGAGGTGAAGATGGGGTTAAGTTTTTGGTAGCCTTGTTTTTTTAGTGCTCACTAGAGAGTTGCCCTGTTTCAGGTCTTGCAAAAGCCAATACTGAATCCTATCGAAGACAACACTGAAGAGGCTGAACTGCATGTGGTCCAATATAACATTTCTGTGTTTTTAAGTCATGAATCCCTCCTCTCTTCCTTCAACACTAGCTGCCTACAGCCTACCCCCAAATACAACCCCTCCTGACAGTTAGAACCCTCCAGTCTTGAGGTTAAATTTGTGCAGAGTGATCCATAGCTTGGATTCATCATAACGAAACGAAGTATTGGAAGGTTCTTGTTTGGGGTTTTTTTTGGCCCACTGGAAAGAAACCTGCTTCTAAGCCAATATATCCCCAAATGGGTGGCTTTGTTTTCAGTTAGGTTTTAGCAGTTTAATGAGGTTTGCTTGGGTTTTAATTATAATTATAATTCTCTTTAAGCACAAAGAGTCTTACCGTATTGCAAATGCCAACAATAGCAGACAGGATTTTAGCTCAGAGGAAGAAATAGAAAACCAGAGGAGAATTTAGGGAAAAAAAAGAAAAGGCGGGTATAATTTAACTTGAACTATTGAAAGAAGAATGTATTATTTCTACAGCTCTATTACCAGCACTCACAAATCACTACCGACTCTTTAAACAAAGAAATTGCCTTCTAAAAACAGAAGAGGCATAGTATTTTTTTCCCCAAAATTATGTATCAATATTTCAAGATGTTTATATACTGTATATAAAACAGAGATACAGACTAATATGCCAAACATTTGCAACATAAATAAAAGAGAGATGCATGCCAATATGAAATGCCAAGTGCCAGAAAATTAGTAATAAACTTTTTATCCTATTAAATTCTGAAAAGTAAAAGTCTTTGCTTCCTATGAAAAAACATTTAATAATTCCTTGTGGGTGTAGACTGTTCAAAATGCCATAAATATTTCCTGCAGCTCCAGTCAAGTAATAGCATGCGACCAGCTGCAGAAGAGAAAAAGACAAGTCTGGAGCATTGTTCACAAACAGGTGCCAACTGGTAGTAAGGCACTCAGCATCCTCAGTGACCAGGAGTGAAAGAAGGCCACAAACCAGTGCAAAAGCCTAAAGCAAAAGCCGAATATCTATACTTTTTAAAAGAACAAGTCAGAACCTTTGACATAACTAGGGTAAAAGAGAAACAGAGCACTCTTTGCTTTCCAGCGAACACACAGAGGTGACTACCTAAACAGGGCAGAGATAAGTTACAACAGTTTATTCACAGGTCATGCTCTCCTATCCTTTTATCATTCTTGTCACCTCTCTTTGAACTGTTTTCTGTGTATTCATGTCACTATGTAGTGTAGAGCCCTTAATGATAAAGCAATCCATACAAATATATCTCTACTTGCAACAAAATTAAATTATCCAATGGTAAGTGGAAGAGGCAGGCGAAATCTGGCTGTCTCTGTGGGCAGGTGGCAAAGAGGGAACTGTTTGAGTCTCAGATCCTGGGTCTGAGCCAAAGAGACTAACAGAATAGCTGAAAGTAAGAAATCCCCTTCCCATTTCCGGATTATTAGTTTTTCCTCTTTTCTTTCTATTTATTTTCTATTCATTTTCTTTCTTGCAAGGCAATCACAGTCTTCAAAATATAAAATCATTTTTGCCGTTACACGCATACCTGTTACAGTTGAGGCTGGGTTTGCATATAAACTGAATGATGGCACTAGGCCAAACGTATCAAGGATTTTTGCAGGTGAAGACAGGAACATTTTTCTCAAAACAATTAAGGAGGGACACACTTTCCTTAGATTAGGTTTGCTTTAATCCCAAAGTGACCTTTCAATGCAAACCCTAGGGTAGCTAACATTTCATAAATGCATTTACCTTCTGTTTTCTGAATAAAGGCTGATTCCATGGTTATACCTATACTATTGAAAAGATTTTTTCTCACTCCCTCTTTATTCTCACAGTCAGATAATATACCCTGAAAATTTATGAAAATGTCAGTAATTTCTGCTGCAGTAAATTTGACACGACAGAACGAGGCATTGAGGATGCTAAGCTAGTAAAGAGAAAATGAGGCCTGAACAAAAATTAAAGAAATAATCCTAAAATTGAGTTCTTCTGGGATTTAGGCAGTTTTTCACATGAGATGTCAGAGTCCCCTAACTCTGTCCATCCAAAGTCAGATGAGATCTCTCTGGCCCACCTAAGAGATGATAAGCAACGCTGAAGTCTGGATTAATATTTTTAGCAAGAAAAATATGTCACTTGCAATATTGAAATATGCAAAATAAATCTTGTACCAATTTCCAATGACTGATGTCTATGACTTGTACTAAGAAAAATTTGTTAGACCATTCATATCAGGGTTCATAATCCAGACACTGTCAAAGAAAGTCTCTAATTTTTGTTCTGCATTCCACAGCAGGGTTTGTGTGCAACACCCAGTTTCTACGAAGACATGTTATTAACCAATAGATTTTAATAAGCTCTAGTTCAAGTTTTTTCAGCCATTTTTTTTCCTGCTACAAAATATCAATTCAGCAAAACTGATAATCTTAATAAGGAACCTCCTTTTCACATGGAATCTTCCATTTCCAGAAATTTATGGAAACAAAGTTTTAAAGCCTAATTCTTCTCTTTGTTCTTAAGTTCTTATTTGTAACTTGAGCTAAAATAGAAAAGATGAAAATAAATATACCCTAAATCTAAAAATGAAGTCCTTGAATTCTCTTCTCAGGTTACTACTTATTTATTTTTTTTTTAGAGACCTAGGGTTTTTTTTCCAAAAAACTAAAAAGGGAACTTGTTTCACAACCTCAACTTCCAAGATTCAGAGTTGGGTTGGTAACACTACTAGTCACTGTATAGCTATATAGTACCTATAGCATGGGACATCAAAGTCCCATCAAGTGCCATCAAAGGCACTTACTGCTGCACATTGTGAATTATGTATTTCTGTAAACTATGTAACTATACATATTTACTTGAAGATGAAAGCTGTTATTCTAGACTTTCTGAAATTGTGCTGTAGATAACCAGTTACACCTACTGACTGGGATATTGAGGAGTCACAGTTATCATAACTCTCCACAAAACATAAGCCCAGCCTCTGCTAGAGAAGGATTCTTCGCTACACCACGCACCTCGCATCTCAAGACTTTTGAGAGTTCCTTTCGAAGATTTAAATTTTCTTTTATAAAGCTTTTCTGAATCAATAAAGATTCAATATAGGAAGATTGCCAAATAAATTACTTTTCATTTCTGCCCACAGTTAAACTCCTGCAGGGATCTGGAAATATATCAAGATCATTAGCCTTAATGTCTACAATACACATTGCTTTAAGGTGAAGTGAGTAGTAAAACAGTTTAATACGTTAGTCCCTACGCTTGAGAGACCTGCAGGGTCCTGACAGTGCACGCACGTAACTTATGAACATTTCTGGAACCTTGTGCACTGAAGGGGGACAGGCTTTCTACCAGCGTGGGTCTGAATAAAATACATGTTTATTTCTTTTTAATACCTGGTTTGGACATTCTGTTAGGACTCACTGGAAGACTATGAAGTCTGTATTTTTGCTGGAGGCCTACCACGAAGCAAATAAAACCACTGACTGAGCTGTTTATAGTTTACTACACTTTGAGGGCAAGTGCTCCCTCATTCCTCTACTGAAAATCCCTGTGTATGCACAAACACGAGTAAAATTTGTCCCTGTACGTAGTCTTTCCCAAGCTACCCATTTGCCTCATTTATTTATGATACAATTTACCTTATTAATTTAAAAATCACCAGTGAACATAAATGTGGAGAATTTACTTATGCTGATCTGATAAAAAAAACTTAATGAGCTAATTTAAGTTGATTTTTTTTTAATTTAGCAGACTTTGATGCAGCAAAACTGATAATTGGAAACAGGTCTCATCCACATTTTAATTTCTTCATTCATTCTTATCCCTGGTTAGTTAAAAAAAAAATTAAAATAACCTACTTCATTGCCAAATTCTTAGTTAATGAATACACAAACTTATACTAAGGATCCAACTCTTATTCAACTCTGACATATAAAGCACTGTAAAATAATTCATTATTTAATATTTAAAAAGCTGGATAAAACTAATTAATGCTAAAAATTAGCCCAGAGCACAACATTAATTACAAGTTTGCCCAACAGCTACCTCCCTGTCCTAATTAGCCTCGTTGGGTTCAAGAAACCATTAAGAAAAAGAGACAAATATATAATTCCTACTTCATACTTGATAAAAACCCCTATGGTTCAGCTTTCAAACATCAATAACATGCCCATTTAACAGGAGTTTGGAGATTTCCACAGTAAAGATGACTCTCGGGCACATTACGCTTCATTTCTAATGGACTGTAGTAGATTTTCTGGTCACTTGTAGACAGAGGTTGAAATCCAGTTCAAAAGTATTGGAATGGAAGACAAACAGAAAAAAAAGAATTTCCCCATAGAGCTGACTCTTATATTGAAAGTGCCCATCTGGCCCATGCTGTGCCATTTGCATTAAACACAACGTATGCATTACATGGAGTACCTGATAGTTCAATTCTCCAACACTGAAGTCTGACAATCTTATTTGACATTTACCAACCAGCATTGTCAACATTTGACACTTCAGAAAACATGGCAAAGTATCACAAAAGTCATCATATATGTTCCTGAAATGTTGATGATAAAAACAACCGTGCACTGACCTCATTAATAAAAGTCTGGGCTCCCCGTGGGCTTAGGAGTAAGATAGCCCTTCGCAACGTGTCCCGATAGCGGTTCAGCTCTTCCGTTTTCATGGTAGTAAAAAGGTTGGCAAAGACTCTGCTGATGTTCCTGTCCACTTTTTGTAATGATACATCGAGTCCCAGCCTTGAAGCCTGATCGAGAAATCCCTGCAGTCCACGGATATCTGTAACACAGGAGAAAGAAAAAAAAAAAAAAAAAAAAAAAAAAAGAAAAAAAAAACCACTGCATCAACCTTCGCCAATTAGGCAAGCATCACTAATTAAGTGGAAAAAGACTTTTTTTTTTCCTGCAGTGCTGTCAGAAGAATATTCCACACAGCCATCTTCCACAGCTCCCTTTCATAGCCAACGCCAATAGGGAAATTCCATCAATTATCTTTCCCTGGAGGTCTCTGCATGACTCTTAGGAAGACCCAGTACACGTACTTGGGTGGCTGTGGATACTTAAGACTGCACAAACAAAAAGACAGTCCCACCATAATATCAAGAGTTCAAATGCAGAAAACCAGGAACAGATAAATAAGAATCACTTACCCCTAAACTTCTCTCCTACCACAACCTGCCTTACATATGATCATGGTTGCTTTTCCCATGAAATAATTACAATACCCAGCATACACACAGCCTTCCTCTTAACTCCTTTTTTTTCACTCCCCATCCTATAAATAACCTACCTAACCAGAGGTTTACCATTAACCTGTAAACCTAGGAAACAGTACACAAAGCCCCACACTACTAGGATATATTATAGTGCAAAATAATTGGCTCTCAGTAGGGGAAATCATGCAAACAAGCTCCTTCAAAAACTCTTCCTTTGAGCTCTGTCCCTCAACTTCAGACTGATTTAAAAAAAAATAAAAATAAAATCTGTTTTCCTAACATTAGGTAGGACATTAACATGGAGGAACATACATATTATATTCCTGATGAATCTGCTGGTGCAAACCGTACTCTCTCTTAATGAACTCTCAGCATTTTTCCATAATAAATGTCTGAATTTTAATTTTGTAGTGAAATTTAGAGCAAGTGAAAGGTCAGAGCTTACATTGAACCAAGTTGCTCTCAATATTAACAGTGAACTGATCACAGCTCTACCATGTCATAGGAGCCCTTAATTCCATCTGAAACACATTATTACTTGTCTTGAATAGGAAAGTATTTAACTTTCTTTTCTTACATTCATTTCACACACTTTCATCATCAAATTTCAGCTTACGGGTGAAGCTGAATGGTGTAAGAGTACATTTAGTGTTCCCACAGTAAAACCTGTTCCTCACATTACTGTAACTCTAATGATCTCTATAAACTAGACTGTAACAGCTGGTGTTTGGCTGTTCGTTTTTGGTTTTTATTTTAATTTAAATTTGGTTTTTGGTTGGTTTTGTTTTTTTTTTAAATCCACAGACATTGGTAAAATCAGGGGACTGAAAACTAGCCTGATTCAAGTCAGTAGCATTCCTTGCTGCCCCATCTTAGACTACCATTAACCTGGGTGTTGCACAGCCATAGAATATACAGGTGAACTTCTTTTTTCTCCCCCTATAAAACGTTGTACGAGACCTGATACAAGTAGCACCTTGCAGGGATACAACAGTTAGAATTTAGCTCATGTACAAGTTCAATATATTAGGATCAACAAGGTAACTAGCAAACACTGCATCCAAAATAAAAGCACTGAAAGTTAAACCTTGAGTAGCCTAGCACTTTTACCCAAACATGGAAATGCTTGTTAATGTGATTAAGTAAGCTTCAGAAAACACATGAATTGCAGAGAAACATCAGAAAGGAACAAAAATTAAGCTAGGGGTGTGCCAACCACAGCAGACTCTTTACTGCCTTTTTAACATGGATTTACTCGATGGGGTCATCACTCCAGCCAGCCCCACCATCAGGAAAGATGCACTCATAAGGGTTTTGCTGCTGGCTTAGGCAAGTCTAAGTTTTAATCACACTGTCAAATACCTGCTAGGCTTATTGTCTGAAATCCTGAGTCACTAAGGAAAGGAAGGGGTTTATTGTTATGCAGGCATTTCTGGAAAATGCCAGAAGACTTTAACATTTTTATAACTGTTAAATAATGCAAGCGTGTTGAAATAATGACAGTGACAAACAACTATTGTTTACAGGTTAAAGTATTTTATTAAAGTTGTCAAGCTTAGTTTGGATTTTGCTAATTTAAATTCAGTAAACTACTATTCATTACTATACCTATGCTCACTTTATAGATCTGTGATACACGAAACAAAGATTTTCCTTTTAATGTTTAGTCCTTCAAAATTATTGCAGTGCTTGACAAGCAGTAAGAGAATTCCCTTTTTTACAGTTTAGTAACGACTTGTCTTTTTGTGCAAGCATCTAAAGTTATCACTGCACAAAGGAAAGCTGGTTACAAAAGATTAACTGTGCTGATATTGGTCTGGGTTTTTTGCTTTATGTTTTCAGCTGACCTGCTGAACTACTGGCTAGAAATATTGCTGTAGACCAGTGCAAAATAGTTGATGCACATGATAAGACTATTTGGACCTGGAAGAGCATTTTTTTTATTCTCTTACAAATTTTTCCCCCAAGGAAAACAGGCTATTTCCTGTTTTGAAAAATGGAAAGGATTCAGACTTCTTCCAGCTTGAGAACAAAGCAATATTTAAGAGGGAAGAGACTGTCCAAGCTCAAATGTACAAGCACAATCTGTCAGTTTTTCACAGACATAAGTGAATGTGAATTTATTCAGTGTTGGCAATTAGAAAGAATTGCATGACTGTATCTTCTGAGTGCTGACGTTCCTGTTCATACATGACACTGGGGAGTAGGAGAAGGCTTGGTGGGAATTCAGAGGTGGAAGTGATAACTAAAGAACAGTGTTTTCAGAACTAACAATTTTAGGTGCCTATATAATGGGATCCTTTTTTCACAAATAATTATCTGCAATCATTACCAAGACAGCAATCATTTCTTAAAATATATCAGTGCATAAATACACAGACACACGTACGTATGTAGGAGCATCTGTTTATAAATCATAATGAATTAGACTCACTTTTATCTTACCTGACATATCAGAGGAGTGAGTTTGATGCCCTCAGTCTTTTTTCCTTCATTTCATGGATCACATATCCATGCAACAAAGAAGAACTCTGCTTTGTTCCATGGCAGTTCAAACAGAAATATTCACAGAAACAGTTATGAATTTCTTTCCACTTCTCATAATTTAGGACAGTTAATCCTTCATTTTCTTCAAGTCTAAAAGTAGTCTTATAAAATTCACATACAATTTAATAAAAATAAAATTCCATAAATGCTTTTGTCTGTTAAAAGACATGTGTTTTCAATTTCTTGTAGCCTTAACAGTTACTTTTTATTAAAGAGCTCAGATTCTAACATTAGAGGGTTACCCTGAGCTATTACTAATAAAATAATTACCTGTGCCCATTTATTTCATACTTTATAGGAAAAGTATAGCAATCCAAACACAATCACAGTCAAACATTTTTCTCCAGAACAACTGACAAATGAAAGACCAGTTTGCTATAACTACACAACCTATAGCTGTCCTTGTCTTCAGTTTTCCAATTAGTTACTTATGCCCAAGCTGTAGCCTACATTCAACTGTAAAAATCACATAGTACTATTTTAAAAACCTAATTGCCCACCTGATGTGCACATGCTAGATGCAGAATTTCAGAGAAAATATTTGAAAATTTCTCTCTATAGAACATCAGTTTATTGAAGATGATGCAACACCTGCATCCCAGAAGGAAAATGACACTGTGCAAAATGCACTCAGGAGAGCATTTCTCATAAAAGACCATATAATAAGGGGATATGTTTACAATACTGTCAACCACAATCATGTGAAATTATCAGGTTGGAATTAACTCACTAGAGCTTCAAAGAAAAGCAAACTTTTAATGAACTTTGTATCTCTTCTGTTACATCTGGCTGGAGGGAGAATCTGTGTGGCTGAGAGCATTCTTCCTAACTCTGACAGATACACCATATGTTCGGGTCTGACAACAGAAGAACAAGACAATTTCAGGGATAACGGCTACAAGGAGGGAAGGAAAGCCTTGTTGCACTGCTAAGATGTGAATTCTGTCACTGCGACTGCAAAACTAATGCTTGCCATAAATAATGGGCGTTATTGTACTATAAGGAATAATGGAATGTATCATCTCCTGATGGAGGTTAGGCTGGTCACTGCACGGGTTCACTGGAACACAAACATAAAAGAAGAGTACTAAATGTGGCATTAGCTACCTATACATAAAGCTTATTGTCATCTACAAGTAATTACCTTTTTATTATATTATCTATAATCTTGTTTATATAGAAAAGGTTTGCAGAGTCTACCATAGCATTCATCTTTCATATATTTATAGGATCTGATTTTTGGCACAGAAGCAGCTTTAAGCTATTATTTCTGTGTGAAACAGCTGTGTGGTTGAGCACAGCTGGCCTTTAAGGATGGCTCATTGTAGAAAGAAATTTCCAGGAGGTAGAGCACATTATGTTGTCTTTTCAACACCAGTTCCTAACCCCACTTGACATAAATAGAAGCAGCACATGGCCAGGAAACATTCTACTTTGGGTAGAAAAAAGCTGGAAGCAAACTGAAGTACGAAGCTGGAGCTGAAGACAAGGCTAAAGAAGCACCAAGAAATAATTTCACACTCTCTCATTCTTATCCATCACCAAGTAAACTCTGGGAGGACCGGAGTATTATCACCAAGCTCTATTTTCAAATCAACCCTTTCACTTATACATTTGTAAGAGGGAAAAGTAAATAAGTGTGAAAAACAATGAGATCACGGAGGAAACTGAGCTTTTGAGTTTTCTCATTTGTTGATTGTAGGCTTCACACTTTTATTTTCCCAGGGTTAGTTTTATTTGAGCATTCTTTTGGTGACATATTTGAAGTAGTGAGAAGAGTGCCAAGGGGACTTGGATAGTTTTGCTATTTTAGTATTTATACACTTGTAAAAAAAATATATTCGGCTTTTTCAGCATCTTAGGAACACTGTCAAGTTATTTTTCCTTATACTTAAGCTCCAAGGGAAGACAAAAATGACTATTTCCTGCATTTAGTACAAAGACACTCCACATTATTGCAGGTTTATCTCCTGACTGCAAATTGGACGGAATACTTCCCACTTATTATTTCATTTCTTAAAACAGAATAAAATACACATTCTAGGATCCACTGATTTGGAAGATAACCTACAAGCACTCT
The DNA here is from genome assembly GCF_001431845.1 of Calidris pugnax. Classification (NCBI taxonomy): domain Eukaryota; kingdom Metazoa; phylum Chordata; class Aves; order Charadriiformes; family Scolopacidae; genus Calidris; species Calidris pugnax. Next base: position 3,501,184 of record NW_015090828.1, on the reverse strand, counting down.
GAATCAAGTTTCCTAAACCACTTCTGTTTCATGGGGTTTATTAATTTTATTTTGCAGTAGCTGTTGTCCCTCATTTTTGCAACTGCAAATTGTTTACATAAGAAATAAAGGATAATAAGAGTGGTATAAGAAACAGAGATGTACATCCTGATGATTAGAATCCTGCTGCATTGTAAACTTTCTGAACAAATGATCTGAACATTATCTTTGGGTTCTTGCTACAGATAACCACCTCCTTGAAGGATTTGAATATACTCTAGTATTTTAGAAAACTGAAAGTGGAAGTAGCTCCTATTAAGTTCATAAATAACAAAATTCTCTTCCTTCAAAGAATAGAGGGAAGATTACTATTTATGCTTTCAAAAGGTAATTATTTTGTGCAAATCATCTAGAAAAATTAGACTTTGAGCAAGCACTGAAATTTTCAACCTGAAATACTCACAATATGATTTTAACTGTTCAGAGTGATTAGACCGGAAAGTATAAAAACAAAGTTTGTTACAATAGATATGACTACATTAATATTTGAATGTAAAAGTTTATTGGATTCCAGTGCAAACATAAAACAATATCAAGGTATATTTTCTATTTTTTTTAAACCTTTTTCTCTGTTTTTACAATCTGTCTCCATGCATTTAACAACTCTCTCCACCTACCACAGTTCCTCCCGTGTCTCTGCCTGCCACATTCCTGCAACCAGTGCTAATATAATTGCTATCAGCCAGATAATTTGTCTACAAACATTAGAACTCACAATTTTAAAACAATGTCTGTGATTTAGTCACCCCATTCCTAAGGAAGTTTCACTTCAAAAACTTTCTGCTAAAAAAAATAAATAAAAAACCTTTGCCGCCTTCCATGCTTTTTAGATACACCAGAGCTCAAAGTAACACTTTTTCAATTACACTCTATTTTCTTTTTTTTTTTAAAGAAAAAAAGTCAGTAACTAGGTAACAGTTATTATAGCAAGTACGTATAATAGCAAGCACAATAAATCCATGAATTACACTGGATTTTTTAATTATCCAGCTTATATAAGAACAGCTGTACCAGAAGTTCTGCCAAGCTCCATAACCTGTCTCCGATAAACAGAAGGTAAAACAGGAGCAATCACGGAGCAATACTTCCCTCTAACAATCTCCCAACAATTCAGTTTGCAGTGCAGGGGGTTCCTCAGGCAGGTGTGGTCTCGATGTATTTTAATGCACTACACACGTGTATTTCTGCATTTAACCCTTGATGGCTTTCTCCTCCATAGAACAGCACAGTTTCCCTTTAAGCCCACGCACACCACGAGCATTCAGATCAGTTCTCCTCCAGCATTTTAACCGGGACATTTTCAGGATGCCATTGGACTCTCCTTTCCCCTTTTTACTCCTTTCTCTCCTGGATAGTTCTACAAACATTGATCAAACATGCCAACACCTGCACTGTGTCGGACCCACCAGGAACTACACAATTCCGTTCAGACCTAGAAGATGCACAGCCTCTTCTCAAAAGGTGAAGGAAAAGCAAGAAATCAGAGGTTTCTGGAAAGAATAAAGCACGCTATCAGAAATGTAATCTTTGAAAAATACAACGAACATCGATTTGCCATTTAAATCTAGATCACAGGCTGACATTTGACCACCTCTCTGTAGAAACTGAAAATCATACCATATGTGTTTTGATACAAGCATCAGTGTTAATCAAATGCAAAGGTCTACTCAGAACCCCTGTTATATCAAAGGCTGAAGCCTGCGTAATAACTGCAGAATTTTTTTTATTGGGTAGTTATACTGCCTACGTTGATTTTTTTTTATCAGGCTTTTAAATGTGAAAAGGACTTTGAGTAGAGATAAATCACAAGTCTTGCTGATTTTCACTCCTGAACAGATGGGAAAGGGGCAGAACTCAGCATAAAGCCAGATGTGTTGCATGCACAAACAGATGTTTTCAGACTCAACGTATCATAGAAGGCAGACATCACCACTGAAAAATAGTAAAAAGTTACTCTGCTCAACTGATGCTTCATACCTGAAGCAGCTGATCCAGTCTGAACTTAACTGGAGCTTCCCAGGAGGCCCAGAAGCACAAAAGCCTTTTAAAGGCTACAACAGCCCTTTTAGCATTTAGCATGAAAGGTCAACTACAGGTCTTTCCTGCTGTATTTTAACACTTAGCATTCAAAAGCACAAGGGAAACCACCTCAGGAAATTCATTACTGTTAGAAAAAACGTGGACATATGCTACAATTGGTGTAAAAAGGGAATTCACTGAAAAACTAGCATTTCCATTCAAATCATCCATTTAATTCTTCCAAGTGCAATAATTGCCAACTGTTTGCCCAATGGTAAACCACTCAAATGAGCTGTAACAGCTTCTCATCTCACTATTGCTGTAAATACATTAAAATACTTTTAAAGGTACTATGCAGTGTTATTGGTGCCTCTTCTTATGAGACAAAAATAGACGTATTGACAGAAGCTATGCTTTTGCTTACCTATATCATAAGTTTAAACAAATTATTTATTTCAACTAAATTAATTTTAATTATTAAATTAAATTACTGAGCCTAATATTTGTTATGGCTGAGTATAGGCAATTCTGAACATCCATTAACCAGTACGTAAGGGAAATAGATCTTTCTCCTTTTGGAGGGCTGAGGTGAACCTTCCTGAAGCCATATTATTTTAGTTAATAGTGTCCATTTAATATGTTGGGACCGGAAGTCTGCGTTAACACTAGTGCTATTACTGTATTGTAAGTATGGTTATTGTACTTTGACACACAAAGTATATTCTTCAGAAATAAGACTGGTAACCCCAAACTAAGGACAAGCAAATGCAATTAGGTGCATCCTGAAACAAACCAAACACGTGAAGGGAATGCCTGAAATACAGAGGCAAAAGATATCTTTTCACACTCAGGGAAAACCCGAAGTCACTTGAGAATTTCAATGAGATTCATTCACTACATCTGTATAGCTAAGCGTCCAGCAAAGAGAAGGTAGAAGCCCATCCCTTTGGTTTTAATAGATCTCAGACTGAGTCTGCCTCTTGTTTAAATCAACTTTAAATACTGCACATTCCAATCTCTAGAGAGACTGCAATAAAATTACTGCAGATAAAGAAATTAAATTCCCCCTTGAGGAAAGGCTACTGGCAGGAAGACTTTATTCTTTTATATGGGTAACAATAATTATTGCTTGCATTTATACAACACCTTTCAGCTAAGGATCTCAACGTACTTTATAAACACCTGTACAGTATAATAAAGTATACACTATAAATACACATTACAGGAACTAGTTGCTGTTATACCTACTTAACTACATGTCAGCAAATAATAATTCAACTCTCTGTTGAAGAAACTTTCTACCTTTGAAGCATTTCTGTAGGTTCAAGCAAAAGTCAGGTGCCCTGAGCACACAAGTAGCAGAAAGGCTGTCAAGCTTCCAGCTCTCGCGTTGTTGGCACCATCTAGGGATGGAGTCCTCTTCACTGAGGAAACTAGAATTCTCTTTAAGGTTACTATTTCTCAACCAGTCTCAGAATTTGGACAAACTGATGTTAATTTAGTACTATCTCCAATCTTCTACTAGAATTCTCTTTAAGGTTACTATTTCTCAAACAGCCTCAGAATTTGGACAACCAAGTCCTTACTGATGTTAATTTAGTACTATCTCCAATTTTCTATGCTGAAAAATCTAGCAGTCAGTTTGGCAGATGCCAGTCTCACTCCATTGCTCGCTTTTCAGAGCGTTCAGTACAAAGTGGCACAGGGGCACTGAATCTGCACCTTGTCTCGAGCCTGCCCACCGTTAGCCCAGAGCCCTCTGATGGAGTCAGCGTCAGGCTGTGATTGTCAGTAAGGCTCTGTGTCACTACACCACGGGCACCAGATGGACACCAGCTCACCTGAAGCCTGAGCTGCACAGAGCTCACCTGCCCTAGTGAGACCATCCTGAACTACTTGGCAAGCTAAGGACAACTGTGTGCATATTTTGTGCTCAGAACCCAGGAAGAAGAACTCTCTGGCCAATCTTTATTTCACTTAAATGATGTCCATCAGGTTCTAATGAGGATGGTGGTATCTGAAGATTAATTTCCTTGCTAGCTGTTTTACTCACAAAGTGCGTTTTCGGATAGACACCGAATCCAGAAAATGAGAAAAAATATGCATCCTTCTTTAATTTCCTTTTTTTTAAAGTAGGATTTTTGGGATACAATCTCCATAAAACTCTGCACAAAAGTGCTAAAGGATACAAAAATCAATTATAGACTCCTCTGTTCGCAAGTGTTCTCTGTTAAAAGCTAGATGAGAAGGATCCCTACTGAGATAACAAATCTCTTGGCGGGAGCAGGAGGGTGTTGAAAATGAAAACTAAGTTTATGTCACACATAATGACCGTCAATTAATCCCTCTAGTAGGAATATGCCAATAACAAGCAAACATGAAAAAAATCAATTGCCGATTATTCATTTACATTATGACAACTACTTTTAGTATGATGACAAATACAAGTGCTCCATTCTCTAACAACATGACTCTGATCCCAGAGGAGGAAAAAAAAAACAAACTACAAACTAACAACACGCTAAAGAATAAAAACATGAATCTTTGTCATCAGCTAAAATCTCCTCAGGCATTCCTCTGTTAGCTCCATGCTTTTGGAGAATAACGAGTAATGATTATTGAAAAGCCAACTGGTAGCACTGAGGTGGTACACTGTACCAAGATTAGTGCCAAAAGATTCTCCACTCATCATACTGTAAACAAAAGTAACACATTTTAACAGACTGAAAAATGAGATGTTTTAGGCCTTAGTCCTACAAACATTTGAGTGTGTATTTACCTTTGTGTGAGGAAACTCAAGCCAAGTCTCCTCCCACGTACAGAATCTCTCAACATATGAATAAGCCTTCACATAGCTACTACACACTGTGATTTATTCCTATGATGATAACCAAGATAAACGCCTAAAACACATAGGACATATTCCCACCTTCCCAGATTTGAAGCCCTTCTTTCTTAAAACGGCAACAGAAAACAAGCAGAAAGTTTCACTCCTTTTTAACCAATCCTCCTGCGCAACCCTCCTTTCCAAACAACCACCCTGATATTTTAACAGCTTGTGCCCATGCCTGAATACACGGCCTTTGGGAAGGCACAGTAAACCTGCTCTCGACAAGCATGCCTATGATTTGTTTCATATGTGCCCAGACACAAGAGCAATTACTCAGGTTTCACTGAAGCACTCCATTTGAAAATTAACAACCATCTGTAACAATAGCTTTTCTGCTTCTCTTTACACCATATTTCTATAGAGCAACAGCAAAGAGAAATGTTTACAGGCTTAGGAAAATAGTATCTCCTCATTAAAAACTCAGCTGTAGAAAAGGATAATGGGAAAATGGAGCATATTGCTACACAGACTCTTCTGACTCCATTAATGTGTCTCACAGAAATTTAACTAAAATACCGGTATTTGAATAAAAGAAGTACAATAAAAGAGTCCTTTTTTTATGAGTCACAACCATCCCATTTGGCAGCAGAGCAAGTCTCCAAAAAAATTCTAGTCACAACTGACTAGAAACTTATTTTGAAATCTACACTCAGAGATACCCAAGTGCTTGGACAAGGGAAACAAAACTTCACATCCAAAAGCAAGCAGCATTCAGGATTCTCAGTTTACTTTGGTGACACAAGGGGCTTTTATTTGCATATTTTATTTGCATACTTTACATAAATATATGTGTAAATGAAATGAGAACTACAAGCCTGAAAAAAATTTAAATTGAGATTTGATTGTGGGACTCATCGAAACAAAGCTTCAGTGCAACTCCCTCAAGATCTGACAAGCTTTCATCTACTTATTACAGCCATTAATATGAAGACCAGTTAGGAAGTCCAATATACCCTAAGGTTAACATTTGAATGAAGGGGTCTGCTTTTTCCCCACCCTAATTAACTTAATTCCTTAGCTAATGTCTTCTAATTTACTGGAAAGGAATTAGGCAATTCTGAATGTCACTGGGAAAAATTTTATCATTGGAAAAGGCTGTGAAGAACATCTCTGGCTGAGCAGCACCATGCAGGTGCAGGTATCTTTTGTGGGTGTTGGCAAACCTGCACACCTTACCAGAGTTCACAGAAGCAGACACTGTGCTAATTTCAGTTACTTTAAATAAAGCAATGGCTTGGAAGAGGACAAGATGTCGTGCCAGAAAGGGTAGGATAATATGTTACTGCTGGCCATCCAAAAATCCATCAATCACTGAAGACAAGATTTTAACATAATTACTGACTTCTCATTTTTCTATTCTTGTGGAATAGCTGGAGAGGGGAAATCAGAACCCTTTCCTTAAGAAAAGATTACATAACCACAATGCAGCAAAAAGAAACTATAACATTAAAAATATAACTAGTAAATTCACATTACTTTTATATATTCCAATACCTGAGAAAAAATTAAATCTAAGTTCATGAGAACAACTTAACTAAGTTTTACTATAAAGATACAGAAGTTCTGTCTGAACTCTAGATGAACCAGCGGCAGGTTTTCAGATTAACATACAGAGTTTTTTATCTTTATCTTTCATTCTACTCCTCACTCCAGGTAGAATTCCAGGTTTTTATTCCTGGGGAATAACACGTCAAGCTCTGTCTCTTTAAAGCTTTAAAAGAACTTCCACATACTGCAATTGATCATAAAATGACCACATAAAGGCCACGTTTCTCGTCCTACTAGCTCATTCATTCACCGAGTATAGTTTATGTCACTTTTAGTTGTTTTAAGGTTTAAGTTTAATCATCCTGATAATCACAGTGCTTTGATACTCCATAATATGTTCTAGCACTTCTGCATCTTTGAAATATATTTGGTTAATAGGATTAATAACTTTGAGGGGTGGGGAGGTGAGAGACTTATTGTCAGGAGAATGTGACCCAGATCTCTGAGAGACCACTTAAGAATGCCAGCAGGAAATCTTTGGAAGACAACATAACACTGAGTGATTTTTTTCCTCTTAAGGCATCTTTGTTATTTTATCATCTCAATCTCCTCATTTTAGCAAAAAAAGAGGTTCATTCCAGTTCAGGTATTTCTTCATATCTCTTCATTCACTCATATATTTATTCCTCTCACTATCATGAGGTTGCTCTTGGTCACTGAGTACATTAACAGATTTCATCTGCACCTTCTTCCTTCTCACCCTGAATATTTATTTTGATGCACCTTCTGATATATAACTACAATGACTTCTACAGCAGCGCAGACAATATAGCTGTAAACTTCAGGGAATGAGACAGCCATGTAAACTGCTGGAAACACCCTTATTTCAAAACCTTCTGGCAAGAGGTTGAAGATACAGTTTCACACTTCATTTCTTTTGACATGTCCCCAGAACCACTGCTGTGCGTATCTAGTGACAGTATTTGAAACCTCACGTCCCAGCCACCTCCCAGGCTCTATTACACTCTCTACTGTTTGCATGAAAAAGAATCCTTTTTTTTCCCCCTGGAAACAAGTATTCAGTGTTTGTATGAACACAGATCTTTTGCTCAAAAGAGTGGAATGAATGACCAGTAAAATGTACTTTAACACCAGAAAAAGAGAGAGCTGGAAGTAATGCTCTTGGGAGTTAGGTCACTGATTAAATTCTTTATAGAGTAGGATCTATTTTTTTTTTTTTCCTTATTTCTTAAGTAGAAAGAATCTAATACTAAAAATATCAGTTTCTGCAAGTTCTGGCTGTATTATAATAGTATCCTGATTTATGCTTTCTTCTACCCATTATTACTAGGTCTTCCAAGCTTAAAAAAAAAAAAAAAAAAACCCAGACATTTTCCTGTTCTTTCTGCTCATGTATCTCTGATTTGCTTACTAACATTCCCTTCCAATATGGTAACTCCCATATTCTCTTTTATTTTATGCAAGTAAAATGGGACCATATGAATGATAAATGAATTTACATAATCTTATTTTTTCTATTTTATGTTTCACAGATTGAAACATATAAATTAAATTTACTTTAAAAAGCGGAATAAGTCCCAACTCTCTTCTTATAGAGCAGGCATTCATTTCTATCTGAATTGATCAATAATAAATTTATTGATTCTACAATGTTGAGAGTTTTACCTATGCATATGTAAGCAGTCTTTCCCAGCTCCAATTAGGAAAAAACCTATCAAAAAAATTAGTATCTGTTTAAATTTCTGAAATATGAGGCAGGTAGGGGTAATAGGACTCCACAGCTATAGCAGTAAATAACAAGCAATAAAAATATTTCCCCTGAGCAAATATGGTACAATTTAAGTGCAGAGGCCAAAGGAGGAATATTAGAATGAATATAGACTAGTTAACTGAGGATAAACATACAAGGAAAAAAAATGCTTCTTGAACTTTGCAGTATTCTGATTACAATTTGAAGAGGCAGTGAGTAAAAAAACCTACTTATAAGAGAGGAGAATGAATCATCTGAAATTTGCAGTGGATTTACTGAAGTGCACAGTCCCATGGGCTAAAGAGATGTGAAGAGAGATACCAAGGTTGATTGTGAAAATGAAAGAACTGGACACCGAAGAGTGTCATGGGAATACTGAGGCAAATTCTTTTAGCAACTGCTACAGAATAGAAAGGAAAAAAACAACACAAATCGAAGTGTATCCTCAGCCTGTTTCTTCATTTACATTTTTGGCCTGGATCTGAAGAAAGAAAAAAAAAAACAAAACAAAAAAAACCCCAAACAAACAAGATCACAAACCAAAACTAATCGAGAGCATTCCAAATGAACAGCCAAAACATCACAGCATCTCTTTTAAGTTACAATTCTGGGAAAGTGGAAAGGATCTTTCCATTAGCGGGGGGGATAACCCCTTCATGATAATGTCTGTTCTGCGTTCCAAGAGTTAGATTCCTTCTCTCGAAGGCAAACAAAGAAAACAAAGGTACCTATTCTTTCAACTTTTACTCAGAAATCAAGCATCAACTACACTGGGTGAGATTTCAGACAATGGGCAGTTATCCAGGACAAGCACCCACCAACATGGATGATCTTATTAAAAAACCTGTTAAATTCCACCTTCAGAAAACTCTGCTCCCTGTGCTGCCATTTCCCTGTTTCCACATGGATGCCAGCTCCTCCTCTCCTTCCTCCCCTCTCCCATTCCACCCAAGGCCAGAGGTTCCCTTCTCCCTGTGCCTATCCCTGCTGTATCTGTGAATCATGTATATGCTCCCAAAGAGGGGACGCTAATTAGAGTGCAACTTCTCATCCTCTGTGAATGCCACTGCTTTCTTATGCTGAGGTATCCTGTTTTCCTTGTCTTCCAAAAGAACAGATGGGAAAGGAAAGAGCTTCAATCTACTTCGTCCATGGGATAGAAGGTTAAGTCCGATGAAAATTTAAACAAGGAGAAAACTTCTGATAGAAAACTCTGTCAGCGAGCAGAAAACCGGCAAAGGGAGGTCTGCTAGCCAGAATCTAACCCAAAACAATCAGAAAACAGATGAAACACATTTCTTAAACTAGTGAAAACAACTGAACTTCTTTAAGGAATTTCCTTTGGGATGCGCTGATTCAGATTAAATGTTTACAAGTCCTCATGTGAGAATTTTCTAAAAGATATGCACTAGCCGAAAGAACTCATAAGCTTAATTTGAAAATAAAAATGTGATATTCTGTGGCTTGCGTTATGTAATGAGTCAGAATATTCTGGCCTTAAATCTTTGCCTTTTTGAACTTAATGAACATTTGTGCAGTTTTGAAAAAATATTTGCAAAGGTAACAAAACAACAACGCAAACCTGAAAATAAACCTGAGCAGAAAACTGAGTACATTCTCAGTAGTGCTGCATCATTGGGAGTAGGTGACTGCATGAGTATGGGGTTTTGTGGAAATTTCCATCTCATCTGCATGAGGGGTTCATACAGCTTGACCACAGAAGTTAAAAAAATAAAAGATATACGCTGAATAACCTAAAACCAAGAAGAAAGTAAATTAAACTATCAGTTGCCTTTGTATCACATTCTGTAGGATTAGATAATACCATGACTCCAGAAAAGATTTATCCCAAGGAAAGAAAATTAAGTTGTATAGGCTTATTGTCATAATTTCTCCTTCAATATGAAATCTGCCTTTGCTAATATTTAAAATAATATATTTTTTAAAATAACTACTAGAAAAACTCAGATATTCTGAAAACACCAAGTTAAAAACATTTAAAAGAAATATCTATATTGGTATTCAGACAATATCCCATGAAAACTGTATTACATGGTTTGAATTACATAAATCATACCAAAACCATTTTATATAATCATTAAAATTTGCATTTTACACATATTATGAAAATATGTTTACAGAATAACTGTTCAAAAACTTTTCCTTGTTTCCAGTTTTATAATTCACTACTGCAAATGAATTTTTGTGATGTTTATCTTATACTGTCTTTGATGTTTCATATCTTAGTTTCTTTTCTTACTTTTCTATTTTTTTATCCAACCTATCCCTTATTCCCATTGCAATAAATAGTCACTTTGATTTACAATACCCTTCACCCAACTCAACAGGATTATATATATATATTTTAAAAAGATCAAAACTAAAAAAACCTAAATGGAAGTTCTTATTTCATAGATTTTTTTTTTTGTAAGACAAGGATTTGAACTTTTCTTTTTTTTTATTGTTAATTTTGTTTACAATTTTATTGTGACATTGTCAGTGGAAAGATGAAAATAAGCTGAAAATATAGCCTTTAAAGATATAAGCAGCCATTTGTTGCAGCTTTCTACTTAAATAATAGGACTGAACAGTAAAAAGGACAAGTTATACAATGGAGATTCAAAAAACAGTGTTGAACATTTTTATGACTTCAGACAGATACTTCTGCTTCCTTCTTAAAGAGTTTCCAAAGGTCTATATAGACTCAAATGTCTGATGTCTCATTCTCATCAGACATCCGGTGCCTATTTCTGTTGGAGCCTGCACTTCAACTAATTTGAATGTCTATTATTAGTTCTCTAATGAATAGATTTCACAGAATCTGATTACTGCTACAAACAAAATGGTCAAGCTCCTCTCAAAAGTTGCCCAATTTCCTTTTAGTCTCTACTAAAACCAGCTGAAAGTCATGTTAGACTGAAAATTAAAATTACTATATCTGCAGGTTCATTAAATTTATCTGATAGAATTTTTAGGGATTACACTACATGGAAAGTGATAACTCTGTACTTGTGCTTTCAATATGTGCATTTAATAATGGAGAGTTAATAAAATTAGAATTTAGCATTCTTCACAGCAGCAGTTATAAAACTGTTAACACCACTCTTTCTTCCGTGCAAGGCACAGCTCTCCCAAGCACTGCAAGTCAACCAGGGCGGCCACTGCCCTGTAAGGGACTCGGCCAGGCAAGGAGCTGGAGAGTCCCAAACCCTTTTCTAATTTGTATGTTTTTATTCTTGCAGACTGGCTTACCCCAAAAGTCCCCTTGCTACAGGTGACCTGTAATATACATTTCATTAACAGTGATGCCAGGATTCTTTCCTACATCTCCACAGATGACTCTCTGCCACCAACTCCACATGAGCATTACTTTTCCCACTCTTCCCAGACTGGAAACTGCTGGAGCAAGGGATGGCAGGACGGAGGTGAGGGCAAGACAGCTACATGACAGGGGAAGGAGCAGAACCAGGGCTGGGTGAGGTGTTTTGGAGAACCACTGCCTCGTAGGCTAGGACCTGGCTGTAATTCAGAAAGCGAATGGTCAGCTTCTGAAGATCCATTGTGCCACTTCAGCAATATCAGACTCACAGAAAAAGCTAAGAACTCATTAGGATCGTGCCAGAACTATTCCCCTGCAAGAAGGAATTAATTCTAAAGAGGTTTGGTGGGTTTTTTTCCAGTTTGACAGTGTATTTTCTTTTTATATACTGCTGCAGATAGGAAGGTGACATTCCATAGCACACCTCCAAATTCTCCCATCCCACTTGAGTGGCACGGTAACCCCTACCTCTCACTTGGGCCCTAAGGCTCAGTGTGTGCAAATTCTTAGCATAATATTCCTCTCCATTGCTTCTCCTCCATTTGCCTGACAGAGACTAAGATCAGAAAAGACAGACTGTCCTCCCATTTCCAGACAGAGTAAGAAATGAGCAAAAGCAAGTCCATTTGGATGGAGGTGGGATGTCTAGTTTATATAGAGAGAAATGCCAGTTTTTCGTACAGGAGCACGGTCTCCTGCTGCCTTGATCCTGAATAACCTGTAGTCAAATGTGTTCATCAGCCTGTGCTTTTCAGGCTGACATGCTTTCTCTGCAGGTGGTCATTCCAGCAAACATCATCCAACTGTCTTGGAAAGGCTATAATATTAAGAAAGCACTGTCAAGGACTCTTTTCGTACTAGCAGATTTTGATCATGATAATGCTTATTAAATCTGATACACTGGATGAATACACACATTTTTATTACACATCTAAGGCACTGAATTATCAAGCACATAAATATTCAAGTTCTGATATTAACCTTTACACCAAGTGCTTGGTCTATGGTGGAAGAGATAAAATAATTCTAGGTTACAAACTTTGGAAGTAGAGGGCTACTCAAATGAATAGACCAATGATTTAAATTGTGAGAGCACTGGGTCTGTTCATCACATACTGGTAAGGTACAGGTAGAGAGAGTTGAATAATTTGGCCACTAGCTATAGCATGCCCAACAGTGCAAAAACATGAACTGTACTAAAATATGATTTAATGTGATAAAATGTGATTGGCAGTGATCAATTTTAATCCGTTTTAATAACTCTAGCACTAGAAAGTTAAATTCCATATCTTTATTACCAATGTACGTGAGGTTTTAATTATGATATTCATAAAAAAATTATACTTCCTAAAGGACATGAACCAGAAAAAAAGAAGGAAGATTCCATTTAGACATCAAAAAATGCCTAAGCGATACAAAGTAATGATACTTGTAACTTTGATTTTAAAAATTTAATTCCCAACTCTTACTGCAAGAAAAAATTTAATCTTTTCAACAATCTAACATTTGGGTTTATGTAAAAAAAATTCCTAATATGCAAGGAACGTTTGAATAAATATCTTGCCATTGTCCTTCATGTTTTTTCATTATCCAATCATCCTGTGTTTACTTTGTTGGGGAATAACAGTACATGGAGGCCTAACCTGCATGTCATCTACCCAGCAATAGGTGCTGTTAGCACTTTATGAGAGAGGGTTCCTCCTCTGAGGAATTACAAGTCCAAACAAAGTGCAGCTGAGGAAAGAAAAAAGATTGGAGTAAAATTATTTACTCTTCAGAGTCACATTAGAAACCATATCAGATCTTAAGATCCCTCCAATACTTCAGGTCTATGATTCCACCTCTGGCATCTGGCAAGTCTTACAGGAACATGTTATTTGGAGTATTTAGAAGTTGCAAAGAGATGCCTCATGACAATTTCAGAATTTTCAAGTCTACTCCCCAGTAAAACTGTTAGGCAACTGGATACTTTTAACACTTTTCCAAAAGAAAATAATAATCTAATTCTGGATGTCTGTGTCCCCCTTTCCAATCTAAATCATTGAGAGTATTTTTTCACATGGGTATTGCAACGACAAAACGCTTTAAAGTGGGTAAATTATCCACATTCTACATGAACAGGAACAATACTCTCTTACTTTAAATAAATCATTAAGAAAAGCATCCAAAGGCTCAGAAACTCCTTACATTCTATCTTCATTAAGATCGAAACATCAGAGACCTACTTAACCCAAGCAATGGATAGCTCTGGTGTGTTTGCTTGTCTCTCCTGCTCCTTTTCCCTCCCCGGGCAAGAAGTGGTAGTTTTAAGTGCAAACAGGTTCATGGGAAACTGCTGCTTGGTGGGCAAGGCTTAACAAACAGCAGTAGTTAGCAAGGAGATTCACACATGGAAACACACAAGGGGAAAAAAATGTTTTTTCACAAAGTTCTTTTGGGTCTTCATTTAAGAGTGAGGAAGAGTCATTGGTGAACATGACGTAAACATTTTTGGTTTTATTTTCCCAGGTTATTGGATAGAGACTAATGCTTATTAGTCAGACCTAGAAATACCAGACCTACCCAGTACCAGAAAGAGATGTCACATGGTTATTCGCTTTTAGATATCAAAAAGAGTACTCAGTCTGTCTATGTAAGTAGCTCTGGCAGGGGGACAGACTAATCCAGATCTAATCTGGAACTTCAGAAAGAGTTAGCATAAGCTATTGTACAGCACTCTGTGGGCTGCTATGAAGAAAGAAAACTCCATCCCAGCCAGACTCCTACAGCTGCACAAGTCTTCTGCTGCCTTTCCCTTCTGTCATGGCTTGTTGCCATTTCCCTCTCCCGCCTGTCTTAAAATAGCCCCAGAATTTTACCCAGGGATGTGTTTGCAACTCCACAGTACTAAGGGACAATTAAAATAGCATCATCAACTCAATTTTAAAACCAGATACTACCTGGATTTCAGTTACTATGTTAAAATCAAACAATATCAATATCTTTAATATCCACGGCATGGATAGATTAAAACCATTTGCACTTTGTGATAAAATCTATTCCCTTACTTTGTTTACTGCCAGCATGAAGAAATTTAGTATCTATAATGACTGACTTATTAAAAACATTACCAGTGATTCTTTTTAAAAATCAATTCTTGTTGATAATTTCAAAAAACACTAATTAAAAAGCTGTACTGGCAAAATAGAACTAGTCTAATAGGATCCTGCAAGAATCAATCACTATAATCATCTCTTGCCATAAACTCTATGGGAAGATTACAAATGTGATGCTTCAAAGGAGGAGAAAATTCTTTTAAAATATAATTTGAACTTTACTTCTGAAATATCATGACCGTCATGATCCATCACCCACAATCGCTGCCTAGACTTACAATAAATCAAAGCTATGATTCAATGGTTTCATTCAATCATGTGAGAGCAAATGGTGAGAATGGTACTGCCATGTCCAATACTCGCATTTCAGATTATACATGATAGACTGTGTTAGTCAATGGCAAACAAAAAGCTGAGAGTGAATGCACAGGACTCATAAAACCTTACATAGCAACTAATTAAAGCAAACAAACCAAAAAAACCAGAAAACCACCACAGAGATTCAGTTGAAGCAAAGCTACATCGCCTAAGGTGCTTGGGAGAGAGTGATTATTACACATTGGAAATTAAAAGCTTACTCAAAAGAGATGTTATATGCCACTCTAGCAGAGGAAGTAAACAACCTTGGAAGAAATTTAAGCTGTGAAAGAGTTATTCAGGTAGAAAAATGACCAGTTAGCAGAACATAAATGGGGGCTGTTTTGCAGGACCCTCAGAAAGAGAGTGTTCTGAGGATGGGATTCATATAGGAACCAAGATATTTTCCCATTTTCAACTTGTAAGAAAGATCCACTCCAGGCTACTCACACTTACAAATTAAGAATTCCATTTAAAAAGTCAATCCACATCAGATCTATAATGAATTTTTAGACTAAGAAAAGCCTGTCCTAGAAGAAAATCTCCCTATGGATGACCAGAAAAATCCAGAAGTATAGATGTATAACTTCACAATAGATAATTTGCTAAGCTATTCCAGACAGATTTTTTCATCAGTATTTGTATATCTACAGGTACGTATCTTGCTACCAGCAAGCATTCTGACAGTCATGATTGCTGTAAGTCATCAACCTTTTACTTCTTACTGGATAGCTACCAAAGACAAGTTCCTTATGCAAAGACTCTACCAGGATGGATGATTTTATACTTGCACTTTCAAAAAATAAATCTAAATTGAATAATTGGAATCTATCTTCTTCCCAGCCTACTTATATAGTTCATGCAATCTATCTGAACTAATACTTTCATGCAATAAATTGTGAGAAACAAATCATGAAGCACTGTTTCAGAGCAAAGTATGTAGTCTAGTCTTCATTCACCACAGAGGCTGAAATTTTAATGCAGAAATTGCTTTCATTTAATGTGAGGAATTAGAATGGCTTTTCTCCAGTAAACCGTAGATGCCTATTAAACAAAGTTATGGTGAGAAACAGAAGACGAACATTTAAATTTGCTGTCAAGAGTTTTCATTTTGATTATAGCAATTTCCAGTTTAAAGGAAATGAATATCCAGGAAAGCATTTAAAATTAATCCTTCCCTTCTGAAGTAGCACTAAAATTCAGTTAGGAGTGAAATATGATTATTTCATTTCAAATCTTGTCATCTAGAATAAAAAAAAGAGTCAATTGTGTATTTATTTGGCAGTAGCTCACTAGGCAGAGTAAGGTGTCAAAGTCTTTAAAGGAGTTCTAAAATTCCAATTTCAGCTTTACTGCTTTCCTTCATAAACTATAGATCAGTGATAATTATGGCGCCAGCCTAGTTGTTCTACATTTTCTTTCTTCAAGTTCCAAGTGTAAATATCAGTGAGGAGCACTACTATATTTTAAGGTAGAAAGGAATTGCAAACCCTCTGTCTGCATAAAGGTCATCTTACCTCTTCCTTTTCTAATGCAAAATGAGACATTTGAGCACAGACAAAATACACAGTTAAACATAATGAGAAGGCTAAATGCCATTTCAAGTCTGTCTCCAATTACTGCACACAATAAGCATTAATATTAATAGGAGTTCGAGGAAACCAACAAAACAATGACTTGAGCCTAGGCCTCCCATCATCTTGGGAAAGGCTGTCCCAGAAAAACTGTGCTTGTCATTTTCAGTAGAAAACGACTATAAGAAAACTTGTTATCCAAAGTGATATGTGCTCAAAAAATTACTTTAAGCAAATTGGCATGTTCTAATAAGACATTTTACTTCAGACAAGCGTTAACATTCTGACCTGTCCTAATGTTCATCTGTCCTCCAGTATCTTTCCCATGTGATCTTTACTTCATCCCCTCTTCTCTGGCTGAACAGCAGAGTTCCATTCTCTTTCCCAGATACTTTAATATCTATACGCCGAGTCAGTCAAAAAGTTGTTGCTCCTTTCTTATTAATATTTTTACTATCTGCTGTTTCCTTTCCATCCTGTTAACACCGTGCTATAGGTCTCTTATTTTTGACATTGAATATGTATTCTTGTGAACTTTCCTAACAGCCACTGCACCTTTTCCAGTTCACACAAAATGCTGATTATCTTCCTGCTCAATTGTTCAGACTGTATCACCCTTGAGAGAAAACTTTCAGCAGCACAACTGATAGTCTAATAGTTCAAGCTCAGAGCAGTGTCCGTCCCTCCTCACGCTGTTCCCCTCCAATTTTCCACTCTACTCTCTTATAGATTACATGTTATCTTGAGCATGCTTCACCAAAAACACCAGTTCTATCCACCAACTTGCAAGTTCCTAACATCTACTCACCTGTAGCTTCTGCTGCACTTTCAAGAACTTCAACTAAAATTTTATCCTATCAGGCCACAACACTTTTCTGACATAAGCCTCGCCTAGAAAAGAGCCACCATCCACCATGAAGCCTATAAGAAATACCATCATTAATTACAGAGGCAGATGCACATGAAACAAGAACAAATACATTTTTGTGTATTTCATTTATTTATATCTATACACACACATGCCATCTCCTCAGACTTCTATGTTACTTTAAAAAGTTCAAAAGGAAGTATGAGAACAGTTGCTAAATGTCTGGGAACTTGACAGAACTTTAAGATGAACAAAAACACTTAATACAACACTGAGTCAGATTTCCAAAGGGTACCACTTTCCTTCCTACACGTAGCACTAATAGAAAAATATCTGATCTATCATGGACCCCAGAAATAGCCCAGCGCGCTCCCCTTAGCTTTTGGATTCTTGGCTGTGCAAAGCTGACAATGGTTTTGCACCACAGTGTTTAGACTTGCCCTCAACAAGGTGTAAACTCAGTAACCATGCCCTCAAGAGTGCATCCAGTTCTAAGAGTCAGTGAAGTTTGTGTGAAAGTGGCACAAAGCTTATTTAACTAATCAAAGCTGCCTGAAAAGCACTGAGTGAAGTGATTCTGTGAGACCTTAGCCTTTCAAAGCTTACATATACCCACGTGGAAAATAACACAGCAATATGAAAAATAAAGTCCTCATTTTGAAAACTGCTTTTCAATATAAAAAAAAAAAATCCCTCTGCTGAGGGAAAAACATAAGACCTTTAACCTCCCCTCAGCCAGATGTCGTGATTCTTTCATTGTCTTTCCTATTTTAGATGGAACAGGAAAAATAAAGGGTAAACGGGACCACTTGAAAGACCTAATCTGCTTTTTACCTTGCTGACTTCTGCTCAGCGTGCAATTTCAAGTGGATTGTTCCTGTAAGTGCCCAAATGTCAACAAACTACTGGAAGGAAATCTTTCCCCTAACAGCAGTATAATCAGTGTAGATAAAACTAACCCAGAGCTGCTCTGTTTCTCAGGCGTTGCTCTGTAGGCAGGCACAGTCCCCAGTGACCTCAGCCTCATCAATTAACAAGTTCCCTTTTTGTAGAATTAAATATGAACCTATTGGCAATCCTACTCCAAGAAAGTTGCTGTGGACACACTCGGTTCCTTGTTTCATTTGTGCATGTAATTATTTAAGAACCCATTGTATGGGTTAATATTCAGAGCTCATCATTGATGTGGCTCTGTTTAAGGACAATAGCAATCACAATAATTAAAGATTAAATACTTTTTAATAAGGCCCCTTAACAGTTGCCTTTTTAAACTATTTCCCCTTAAAATCTTTATTAATTTGGAAAAGCCTTACACAGTCCAGGAATTCTGCAACTAGCTAATGATTTGAACTGAAGCATTTATGCCATCCTTGTCACCATGGTTTCCAGTGCAAACTCTGGTTGATGATTCCTTCCTATTTTGTTTATTTCAAGCATGCTGGTCCAGCATTTATGCTAAAACATATAATCCTGAACATTTCAACACTAGCTTGCAAGCACTTACCTCTATAATTTCCACGGATTTTAATGAGACTTGTACATATAAAACTGTAGGCAAAAGTTTGAAAATTTGGGGCTAACATCAGGTCTGACCATGTCAGCTCTTACTGCTGGCTACAAAACAGCCCTTAAACATGTACCAACTTCTCAATGATTCTACAAAAACCCACTTTAAAGTACATGGTGACCATCCTAAAGGATTCTGTAAACAGCAGTAACATAGATAAAATTATATCAACCCATCAGGGCAACATGTTGCACGGGCTTCCTAGAGAAACTGTTTTACAGCCTCCATCCTTTCCTCCCCATCATTCCACCAGCTCAGCCTCCACATCCCTCAACCTCTGCCACCTCACAGGTGCAGACTAATACTCTCTCAGCATATGGCAGACGCACGGAGACTAAATCAATCTTCTCTTTCTCCCTGTCTCTTTCCCTAAAATCAGGTCAGACCTAACAGAAAAATACCAGTTTTGCCCTATCCACAGTACCAAATGACTTTGCAGTGCCTTTGGAATGTGCAATATCATTTCAAGAACAGGGAGACAGTGTTATACAGTCACCTGTCCTGGTACACACACGTGTACAACTGCCTGGGCACGCTCCTGACTCGATGCACTCTGCTTCCCCGTGTGGGACTGCCGTGCTTCCAATGTGCAGCATGCAGAGCAGGCGCTCAGAAATATTCCTTCATCTTTATTATTTTTATGCCCTGTCATGGTAATCAGAGAAGGCAGAAACCCAGGAGAAAGGAAAAAAGGCAATACATGCAACTTCTGCCAGATTAATTTCTTTTTAGGCTGGTGGAGGGTTTAAAAAAAAAAAAATAAATTAAACAAGCATGATTCATTTCCTATTATTCATTGTGAGATCCATTCAATTACTGCTCTAACAGTACATTGGAGCAAGGATAGCTCTCAGACACAGCGAAAGGTCAGTCTGACCTCTACTTCTAAACTCTGCCTAACACTTGCTTCCAGATCTTTCTCTTCCCAAATGCAACAGCAGAGAACAAACACACAAGTCAACAAAGAACCTTGCAGCTAAGGACCCATTTTGGGTAAGAGAGGAGCTGTGAACCTTAAAAAAATAAATTATAGAGGGTATTTGTATAGTATTTGATGTTTGAAATAAACTTGATTTGAGGAGCTTGGTTGCAGACACAAAACAACATTTCCAGTTTCCTAGCTTGCTTAAATATAACAATTTGTTCTGGTCTATTGTATACAAACTAATTATGCCTATGGGTAATCACTAGCCTCAATAACATGCCATGGGACTTGTAGCATGGAGAACTAACAGAATAAACTAGCAAAATACGCTGTGAAAGGGGAAAAAGAAAACAATTTTATTTTCTAGTTTCCTCAACCCTACAAGGAACATGCCTTGTGGTGGACATTCCCAGATTGCGAAGGGATGGGGGGAGAAGTCACTTGCAGCAAGTCTATCACATCAAAAAATTTAGGTCAGAGGCTTAGGGGTCAACCTCTGAACAAAGAAAGAAATGTGGACAGAGAACCACGAAGACTATTTTCTCAAAGGAAGGCAGAGAACAGATATGCCAGAGCACCAGAAAAATATACTTGTAAATTTGCAGTTGTCTCAGAAGTGCTCATGTCTTCCTGTCTTGGGGCAGGGGTGTGAGCTACGCAAAGGCAAAGTTGTTCTTCATCAGTGATGAACCAGCATAGAAATCTCTAGGTAAAGACCAAACCATGGAGAGACACACAGTTTTACCTCATGTACTTCAAGTTCTGAAGCCATTTCCAGCCACCACCAGCACAGTCTCTGCTCTCTTTAATGAGCCCTGTCCTTGCCTTGATCCTGCCCCTCCAGAGCTTCCCGGCCACCCCACCCTGCCTCAGCTTCTATTTCCACTCTTACTCACATCCCAACCCACCTCTGTCCCACAGCCCATCAAGGGTCCCAAGCCAAAATAGAGAACTAAAATGGGTACTATTATTTCAGTGTAAGATGAACTTCCTTCTCAAGGAAAGAAACCGATTATGTTAGCACGACCAGCATGATAGATCATATCAAAACCAGACACGAAGCCCCTATCTAGCTCCAAACTTCCACAGGGGTAGTCATGTTTAATTTTGTAGGTTTAGTAGGTAGCCCATTGGTGTGTGTATATATATATATATATGTTAGATTACATTTGTAACTGTTTGACAGCATTTAGATTTTGGACAGTGCAAGATGCAAGATCAATGCTGAGTTCAAACAGAAGGAGAAGACAAGCACATACCATTTGACAGCTACAAATGGTACACAGAGTTTTGTAAGTTCTGCTCTGATCTCTTTTTATGCAAGTGTGCCAATTCTCCTTTGAAGTTAACAGACAGCCCCCTACAGAATACACTGCGAGCAATAAGAGGAAAAGTCCCTGTGTTTTGACAAGATCATGCATATGTGTTGCCTTGTATTAAAAAGTCTTAAACAACTGTATTCAAAGTATCTTGTCTACGAGGTTACCCAAGTTCCCCATTTTCCCAAGCACACAATGCAGCAGTTTTTCAGTGTGCACTTGGACTAAAACAAAAAATTGAAGAAATCCTTTTTGCACTGTACGAAATTGGAGTCTCCATTACCAGCTGCAGCTCTCCAGCTCAGAGGCCGGGCAGGTCCTGATTGACTGGGTGTTTAACAGAAAATGGCATTTAACTGTCTAGTCTGAAGGGCTGCAGCATGAAGCAGCCAAAACTCTCCCCTCAGAAGACAAAACCCATCAACTCCATTACATAGTGTTCTCCTCCAGTTCAAAGGACCAAAGCCTCACTGAGTTTATCAAACTGCCTCTTCCGCTTGGCAGGCTGGGAAACAACCCAGCATACATATATTAGAGACTACTGACAGTTCAAGGGAAACATAAATAACAAACAATTTAACCTAGAATGATATTTAAGAGCTCTAGCATTCCCCAACAGTTTGCATCTTAAATTATTAATATTGCAAAGGACATTTGCAGAACAATTTTATCTGATTTAAGAGGCAAGCTGTAATCTGCTGCTGCTGCTGATTCCCTCCCCTGTAGTTACACTCCTGTATTTTGACACAGTCATTATTTTAGCTCTAACCAATGATGCCTCTAAGTGATGTCTATGATTCCAGGTACAGAATATATAACAGCAGCCACTCGTTACACCAGCACAAAACTTTGGTAAAGAGTTAGAGAAATTATTTTCTTTCACATTTCAACCCATTTTAATGCTTCAACCCACTTAGTCTTGATCTTGATCCTGACTTTTACGCTAATTCACTGTGTCAAAATGTGACTTACATTTCTACACTGCAGTCCAAGATTAGCGGAAACTACTGAGTTTCAATTTACGTTTTTAGAAGTCATTACTTTGATCGGTGCTCCTCAAATCTCAGCTAGGAAAAACCAAAACAACAGCATCTAAAGCTTAAGGATTTCCACTTATTCCCTGAGTACAGCATAAAAAGCTCTAACATAAGCTGTGACTATGCTGTTCTCTGTGACTCAAGGTTTGACCCACCAGGATCATTTTGTAGGTTAGTACAGAGTTTGTTTATTCAACTCAGATAAGGGTCAAACATGTACTTAGTTCCAAGTTAATCTCCAGTATTTTTACTAACAGCAAAAACTCACATATGCATAATTAAACCTGTGTCACGTACTTAAAATATTATTGTTAATCACTACCATGAAAGGACGAGAAGCTTGCCAATACATCATAGTATGTTTAGTGCTGCAAGTGAAAATCTAAAAAGCATTCATAGATTTAAGAGTCGGTATCTTATTTCTAAAAGTAACATAAGTACTCAGACCAGATACTTGGACATTTAAAGACTATGGAATTTTCTAACCCCACCACTTGTTTAAAGGAGTCAGAGTTGGCGGAGTCAGCAATCCACCTTAGTTGTAAAAATGATTATAAACACATAAGCTATTCTAAACTCGCCTAATTTTCAGAAGATTCCTGTACACTATTTGTATGAATCCAAGATAGAGTAAATGCTTAACCCAAGTTTTTCATAGTACAGTGAAACAGAGTCAGTATCTATTAATAAGTTAAATGTAAACAACTGAAACCAATGAAAATGAGAAAAAGAAAAAAAATAATCAAAAACCCACTTAGAAATCAACAGCAGCAAAAATTCAAACCTAACTGTACGTATTTACAGACCCTCAGGTATTTTTACTATTAAAAACAAACAGTGCTGAAAGTAAATTGAAAAGGGTTTTAACTTCTTAGACACACGTGAAATGTAATAAGACTTTATTGCATTACTTGCACAGCACTGCATCATGGAGTAGATCCCCACGCGTTACTGGTTTGTTTAGTTTAATTGCTTTGATGTCAAACCAACGATAAGAATTTTGCTCCAGCTGTGAGACCTTGACCCACAGCTAAACAAACAACTGAACAAACAAATAAAATCACCTTTTATGTTTGGAACAATCTCACAATATGAAACAACACCTTTCTTGATAGATGCATTCTTTCCTCATCAACTTAGATCTCTACATAGTCTTTATGATTCCGTATTTTAGTATTTAGGACAGCAGTATATAAATATTTAGCATGTGTGAACAACACAAAAGTCAATTTTTGCAAAACTGGTGTTTGGAGTGCTTAAACAAACAATACTGGTCATAAATTTTGTTTTTCTTTATTCAAACCAATGTGTTCCTCTCCACATCCTACCAAGTATACATCAATTAGATTATCTGTGTTTGCACACACTCACTTTCTGTACATGTGTATGCAAATGCTTAAATGGAAGCTTGTGCTATATTCAGTGGTTTTGTGATTTCATAATAACAGCTTCTAATCACAGTTATTACCATTATTTATTGCTCAGATCATACTCCAGGTGTGCATGTGTCTTACAGGCAACCAAGACAGATGTCAGAGCTAGAGAGCTGACTGGATCAAACACCACGGAGGAAACAGCAAGCACTGAGACAGTGACAGGACTTACAGTATGAAGATCTCTGCAGTGATGATAAAAATATGCACATAAAACTAAACACAATTTTAACAAACTAGCCTTGTTCCACAGCACACTTTCTTCCCTGTTTAGATACAGCAGCAAACACCTGCTGTGTTCCAAAGGGAAGGTTTGCTGAGGCAGGACTTCTACTTTCCATGCTCCTACCCTATGATTCAGAATTCCAGCTTTTCAGTCACAAGAAGTCCTAGC
Source organism: Calidris pugnax (assembly GCF_001431845.1). NCBI lineage: Eukaryota > Metazoa > Chordata > Aves > Charadriiformes > Scolopacidae > Calidris > Calidris pugnax. The sequence continues at coordinate 3,477,089 of NW_015090828.1, read as the reverse complement.
AATATAGCTGTGATGGAGCCATGCAGATTGTGGTCATACTCAAATACCTGAGGAATATCCACTGCTCCATTCTTTAGAGGTGTCCAAACTGGACATTTATATCATCACCCTCTCTGATCCTCTCAGCCTCAGTGGCAGAGAAGATGCACTGATCTCCATTAACCTAACGCTCCCGCTCCCTTTCTCCAGAAACTCCCAAGCCAATTGAAGACACTCTTGAGCTCTCGAAAACAGTGGGTGGGTTTTGGCTTATAGCTCTTCAACAAGTCAATTGATCCCTACGATCCATTCAGAAAACTTAAGTTTAAAACATGAAAAGAAAAGAACTTTGAGTGAAGACTGAGTTGCATGAAGCGTACAGAATCTCACACACCAACTTGCTTTACTGTGGTCCATGTTGCACTAAGCCTTCCCCTAACACATGCAGTAAAACATCTCCAAAGGCCTTAGTTTTAATGTCTCTTCATTTAAGGGAATGTAAACCTTTCAAAGAGCAAGACATTCTTATTTTGTCATCCAGGCAAGCGTTTGCCACTTTTCAGTACAATTATTTGTATTCATGTCCATTCTATACAAGTGACAAGTGACAAGTGACAAGTTTTTACTTAACACATGATCAATTAAATTAAGGTGTGTTCTTTTTAATGTGCGTCTAATAGCATATTTTTTACATCCACATTTTCTCCTTCCTTAATGGTTATTAGAAAAGCAGTATTTCGGTGTGTGATTTCTTCTTTGTTTGTCTCATAGCTTACAATCTTGTTTATAATAAGAATTTCAGATAAAATAAAATATTATTGGGCTGTATTGTAAAAACCATGCAATAAAATGTCCTTGCCTGGGGCTAAACATTTTTGCCAGGCTTTTATTCCCTTCCAGATTTTCACAAGATACCTGTTCAGCCTCATTCAAAATCCTACCAGTGAATACACAACAGTTGATGGTCAAGGTTAATTCTTTTGTTTCTAGTCGCTGGATAACATTTTGATTTAAATTAATTACGGTCTGCAAGTGATCTATAAAATGACGGACTTTGTAGCAGAGTCATTAAGTTGGAAAAGTTTCAAAAGCCTATGTCCAATTTTGTATTCGTTTCTAGTTTGAACTGCTATTTCCAAACACGTCTTTCCTTTCTGGCACAATGACCAAGTAAGACTTGGAAGGGTATTTTCTCTGTATTTCTTTCCCTGAGATGGAAGAACGTAGGGAAATGGCCAGTAGGTCTATGCACTAGAGATACTGAACAGAAAACAGATCAGTTCAAGGATATAGCAAAAAAAAAAAAAAAAAAAAAAAAAAAAAAAAAAAAAAAACCAGAAAAACCCCACCACACCAAAAAACATACAAGCTAATGTATTGTCCAATTTCTTTGCCATTTTCTAACTGTCTCTAATAAACCACTTGTTATTTAACATTATGTAGCTGGAAATACTTGGTGTTTGTCTCTTGTTTTAAAGAATCTTCATATTATGCTGCTCCTCTTCATGATCAAGGCAACTAAATTTCCACAGTGCAAGTTACTTTGACAACTGGCATAATTTGCTTTCACTTATGACCTCAAAACGCTCTACGTGCCCCAATGCACTGACTGGAACTACACAAACTCCACCCTCTCCCCTGCCTACCAAAGATGTATAGGGTAAGTAGCTGTGAAAAGTTCCATGGAGAGAGGTTAGTAGCAGATTGATTACGCTGACTGTGATGAATACAATAAACCCTATTCTTTCCTGTCAAATCATGCAATAAGCTATACCAATTTTGCATGAGATCCGACTTTGTAACAAAGCAAAACTAAGGTATTCTTATATTGAAACCTGATCCAGATGCTTAAATTAGTTTAAAACAGCTATGATGTAACCTACTTTCATGAAACTACTATTTTTGGTAAATTTGGCAGTTATTTTTAGGCTAGGCTAGCTACCTTGACCATTACGCTATAAAATCCTTTACAAAAGCGTCTGATGCAGAACTTAGACCTTAAAAGGGACAGTCATGCAATGCCTAAGAGTGAAAACAAAAGTGTCAGTAATTGTACACTGAAAAACTAACTTATAACTATGACCATTAGAACCTGATTTAATGAGAAACACTATTGCACACAATGTTGGGATTAGCCCTTCTCCCCCTGCCTTTCTTTTTTAAGAATCGCCACAGGATAGCTAGCTTCCACTTGCACATCCATCACTAGAAGAAGCACAAAAAAAAAAAATCATGGCTTATATCATCTTCTCTGAAGTATAAAAACCACCAGCTTTATCAGGAGTAAAGACCAAAAAAAACTGGACTCACATGTATGCAACAAGAGTAAAGAGCTTACTTTGTTTACTTATCTTTGCTCATAGTCGGAGTGATAAAATAGTAATGCCAGACACTCATAATACCCTTGACATCTTCTGAAGTCAGGAAAAATCACTCCAATGGGATTAAATGAACACGGTAACTAAGAATTGTCAAAAAACTAATTCATTTCTCAGAGGCCAAACTTTTCATATGTGAAACATGATATGACATGATTTCCCACAACCACCCATTAAGACTTGAAAGATGCTTTTGGTACAATCACACCAGTATATCTTTTCTTTTTACTTGGTAGAAACATTTGAAGGCTGATAAATAATCAAATGAAGCTACTGTAAATCTTTAATATATTTGGAAATTAATACTCAAATTTATTATAGGAAATTCAAAAGTACTGGTAATTTTCATAATCATGAGGAGGATATTTGTGATTCAGGCGAGCAGAAGTACAAACACTGTAAAGGTACCCTGGCTGTGAGCCCTCTAGACATGGGTAGCACATATAAATAATTTTTTTAACATAGTATAGAAGTGGGTGTTCATGTGGGACAGGTGGCGAGGGAATTGTTGTGATTTCTTTGTCATGCTATGATGTGAGTAGCAAAGTACAATTTCTTACCCAATATTTCACCAAGCTCCAGCAACAGGTGGAAGACAGCACTTTCCAATGCAGATCTGAAACTATTCAATATTTGGTTCTACAATACTAGATTCTAGCTCTGGGCAGAGGCAAAAGGCAAAAAGAAAAATTAAGAAAAATTAGACCAGTAATTATTTTTGCAATTGTAAACTTGTCTTCATATTATGAACACTTTCAATGTGCTCTCATGTCAAAGTCACTCTTTAGGAGCTACAACCACTTGCACAAAGGCAGAGAGAGATACTCTTGGTGACTTAATGAGAAATGAATTACAAGGAACACACCCTGTAATGAAACCGTATCCAAATTGCTATATATAGATCTTACTTCCAGTTCAAGACACGTTATTTGTGTCGAATTCACAACAAATTAAGAATTCTGAATTCAGCAGAACCTCAGTTCACAGAGCCGCAAATGGCAAAACTCCCCTCTACACGTCACAGCTTGATTAAACAGTGATATTAATCATGCACTTGAAGTACTCTCTAATTAAAGGGTACATAGAAATCAGAATTAAGGTGGTGATGGAGAAAACATACTGCCAGCTAATAATGGAAGGCAAGGCATAGTCAGTGGTCTCCAATTGCTTTAAGGATAACCGAATATTTTTCAAAGTATACTAGAAAGTAAATTATTGGGAAAATAAAAATTGATATTTGTGTCTCAAAATGAACCAACTATGTAAAATTTGTAAATTACAAAGAGCCCATCCCCATTTGCTCCCTCATTGGAAAAGACCAAGTTTCTCAAATGTTCAATTTTTCAGGGTTTCATTAGATTCCCAAGCAGAAAATATTTCTCCCATGGCACAGGGAAGTACAACAAAGTTGCCATTCTAAGATTCAGTGCTCTTTAACAGCAGAAAAAGTACCAGAAGGTAAAGAAAAAAAGTTGGAACACAAGTCCAAGTAGGGATCTACCACATATCACCCAATTTCCACTTATACAGACCCATCTTTCCTCTCATTTTCTCACTACAGCTAAAAGCCTATTTCTTCCTAAAGGAAGAACATGTTCCTTTTCAGTGAAGGAGAGGAAAGAAGCATATTCTAGACTGGACAATGACTAAACTAAAAGACAGGAAAAAAATGCTAAGCATTCTTGAAGCTGTGCACATCTTCTGAAACCCCAGAGTCTGAACATTCAGAACTTAATCCAACGCTGGCTGTAGTCATTTGCTGATCTTTTTATTTTATTGAAAACAGCCTTTTAGCACTAAAAATTAAGGGTTGGTTTTGCCCCTAGCAGAGTCATTTCACATCTGCACACTTTGATGACTACTTTCATAATGATTCAAATCTGACTTCTAAAGAACGATTATTGTCCTGTTTACTTCCTCCTAGTAACTCTGTGGCACTCATTTCTGACAGAAAGGAACTGTAACATCACCTGCGTATCTGCACAAAATGAGGCCAGTAAATATATGAAAATAATAACAATGCCTAGCCCTGAGCCTGGTGGTTTAATCCTGCTAGTCAGAGAGCAAAGAGAGCATAGACACAAAAAAGAAGTACTTCTCCCCCAAACTTTTTGATAGTCTGAGCAGATACTTTTATAGTAATTCCAATACGCTGAGAATTTGGCATTATTCATGTTTTACTATTTTCAGCTGGTTCATTTTTCTAATCTAATCAGCTAAACTTTGTTTTTTGAAATCGTTCTCTGAACAAGAAATACATAATTCTCAATATTCATTCCACAAGACAAGTCACATGTCAGCTCAGAAAATCTGTGGATAATACAGGATGAATTGCTGCCAGGCTAAACTCAGAGCCATTCTGTGTGACAGTGACAGAACCGTCTGAAGGGCAGCATATTGAAAAGAGGTCCTCCTCATGGTTGGACTTGATCTTAAAGATCTTTTCCAACCTAAATGATTCTATGATTCTAATATTGCCAATATACTCTAATTCCGACCTTAAAAATTCTGGCATCTCAGGCTTCTAGTTCTCTTGGCGTGACTTTCATGCAAATTCATAACAAATTTTAAGCAAATCTGCAACAGATGAAAGATGTTCGATTGACAGCGATGTCAACATTTTTACAAAAGGGGACACTGGCAGGGCAATTGCAGCTGAAAGAGCATGAAGACTGCCTCATTTTTTCAGATAAGCTTATTTCTAGAACAAAAGATTAGTTTCCTCTAATGCCACATACTGGTTTCTCTAAACCAGGATTTGGAAGGTATTAGCCACTATGTAAATAGCCCAGCAGATTTTAACCCAACATGTTAATGGGTGTAAAAGACACACTGCCTTACCTACGCTCAAAAGGCAATACACTAGTAAGTCATGTCGACTTGTATTTTCAAAATCCCAGACAACTCAACCCTTTCTGACTTTTCGTGACAATGTTTAGACAGCTGTTGACCAGAAAACTAACTTTCCATCCAGCCATTTTGCACTTACATGCCAGCAATGCAGTTTCATTAATACCACTGCCTTTTAGCATTAAAAATAAAAAAAGTGAGCGCATAAGGAAAAATCCATGTTATTAGTAAATCCTCCCTAATTTGCAATTCAAAGTGTGTATGTTCTAAGTATATATAAACAGATAATAACAAATCAAATAACACAGACTAAAACGTTATTAAAAAAGGCAGCATATCTTCTTGTGATGTTAAAAATTCACAACCCTGCTCTATCTATTTATCTTCAAAGTGATTGTTACTGGATTTTCTCTCCATACACTTCACTAGAGAAATTATTTTCCTTCTCGTGAAAATCACTCTGCCCTTAAAAACTGGTAGAACCTTTTCAGCTGCACTAATAGCAACACCTGCTTCTAAAAGCATGATTTTCAATTCAGTGTTTTTTTTTTCCTGCCAATTTTTGTCCTTTAAGATGCATCGATTTCTTTTTTTGCTGACCTTTACGGTATAAATGTCATTGTCAGATAAAATAATGGAACTCAGTAATCTATGCACAGACTGGAGAAGATCTTTCACTGATTTCAACATGATATATCACAGTCTGATAAGAATCTAACTGTATTTCTTTAACAGACAAGTTTCTTTCCCTTAGTCTGATTCAGTTGGTATACAAAACACAAAGTTTATACTGGGGAAATATTCTGTAAATGATACTGATTGCCAGTTGCCATGGAAATAATGAATTATTAACATGGTAAACGGTGCCCTCTCTTTGGTGAACAGGTAACTGCATGCAGCACTTCAGTTCCACGCAGGACACAGGCTGCAAATGAGGGTACCAGCAGCAGCTCAGCCACGACACCGCCCACCCATCCACGGTGCTCAGGCAGAGGTTGCTCACATTTACATAATTTCTACAGAGGCAACGGCTGGAAAAAGTTGAAGTCTCTGTTACCATCAGTCAGACAATCTAAAAGGTATATAATTTTTTGTATGTATCTAAATGTAATACTTGCCCAATACCATTCCTGATCCCATTCCTATAATCAATCTCATTAATGCACAACACTGATGAAGCCACATGCTCGCTTCTCCTCTCTTGGTTGTCAAACAGCACAGAGCTGGTGTACACTGCTAGGTGTAAAGAACTATCCATTGTATTTACCTGGAAGCTTCTTATTGCCCTCAACAGGTATCAAATTAGTAATTAGATTCTTGAGCAAAAGTCTCATTTTCTGCATGCTTTCTGCAAAGGGTAGTGACCAGTGCTTTACAGTAATAATTTCATCTACCCCACTGTACAGTCACTGAGACAAATACATATCTCAGCAGAGGGGCAAGCAACTAACAGTCTTCTCAGCCCACTTGCCTCTCTGACAAGCTTCATTTTTATTGCTTTAGGTCAACTCCCCACTGTCCCTTCTGCCAAAGCTGTTCCACTGCCCTGAAAAGTAGGCAAAATACATTGATCCAAACAGACAAAGCACAAATAGTAATTTTAACCCATTAGGAGGCAAAGCTCTGTTTTAAAAAAAAGGTCTGAATGGGTACGAGTACAAAACCCCCCCAGTTTCCTCCTTCCCAGGGTGGGACACTAGCTGCAAGCCGCAGTCACGGGTATGGCCCATCCTTTGGGAGACGGGGAACACGGCAAAGTGGCAGCACTGGCTGACATCGTGGGCAAAAAGCTTTGGTTTGGGATCCTAAAAACCAAAATAAAATAAGTTGACATGGACCCAAGATGTCCAGTTCTGTGAAAACAGGAACACTTCTGGGCACGAGCAGGGAGGGAACATTTTGTGCCTGGAAACTGGTGAAAATATAGGGAGCTTTCAGCTGTGTATTTGTGATACAGCAGCTATTATGCCATGTTGACTCCATCCTCCCAAGGGGTTTCTACTCAGGCTTTAAAAATATTCAAAAACCACTGGAAGTTAAGGCTGGAACCTTATTTATCTGCTTCATTGGCTCTGTTATGAGCTTAACTGGAGCTTTGTGAATGATGTCAGTCCTTCCTGGAGAAGACAGAGAGGTTGTACAGGGTGTTCAGTTGGAGCAGCTGCTTTTTCAATCAAGAGATACTTAATTAAGCAGAGAGGAAGAATACATAATGTACAGAAACAGGCTAGCTAGGGTTTTTAGCCAGGCGATGAAAAAAAGCGAGCTTGCAAGAAAAATATACCCGCCTACGTCCTTTGTATTAGGCTGGTTTTCTAAAGGAAACCTATGAGTGCTGTGAAGCGTGGTAGAAGCACAACATTCAGGAAAGAAGAAAGGACACATCTGGGGAAAGCAGTCCATGGTCCGCTATGACCAGGGATGTCTGCTCCATGAAATTTCAGGGCAACAATTAGCATTCACTTCCAAAAATATATAGTTCTTTAAAGCAAATGAAGCATGAAGGAAACCCAATTTCAGTAAGTACAGAAATGATCTGAACATACAACAAAAACGTCAGTGGTCTTGCTGTGCAATGGTGTCACGCTCTGTGCCTCCTACCAGATTATGGGACTGTTTAAATCTATTCTCACTTTTTAAACACTCTTTTCTAAATTTAATGTAATTGATACATATGGAGAACTCTCCTTCTCATTCTTAATGAATTCAGCAGTTTTACTATTACTTTATGAAATGGCTGCAGACTCTCAGAGCCCAGGCAACCAAGAAATCAAATGATCACAGTAGGTGTACCAGGCTCTCAACTGCCTCTGGGCATTCACAAGCCTGTTATCACTTGAAATGCCTGCTTGAGATTGCACCACTGTATAGTTAAATAGTTGCATTTTCACCCCAAACCCACCTAATTTGGTCTTACACGTGGCATGCATTTCCTCCTCTGTCATGGTGGCTCAGGCGTGCTTTTGGGGATATTAGCATGGGCTGTTACACATGGACTGAAAACACAGGTGGGCATTATGGCTCATTCCCACAAACTGCTCATGCCTGCTTATACTGACGAGGCGTTCAGTTCCACTCAGATTTTATTACCCAAGTCCCTCAAAGCTAAAATTCAACTCTAGCTACATTGTAACCCACATTACAACTATTCCACAAAGAGAAATAAAGAAGCAATTTCTGTAGCATTAGTCTCTCATATAGGAAAATAGAGTCATAATCAAGCAAAGAGAAATTTTAAAAATAATGGCAAATCGATGTAGAAAAATACTAAAAACCACATCACGCCATCCTTGTCATGACCATTCAATATCTTCAACATAAATGAACATCTTAGAGTAGACTATCCTGCTCTTTACAGAAAGGAAATAAGAAGGCTGTGGCTTTCCATAAAATTTTTGTGCTTCATAGACTTAAATCATAATACAACATTTTTTTTCTGTACACATTAACATCTGATTTGTCTCTGCCTGTACAATCTTCATTCACTAACACAGAGTTGTTACAATTTCTTTCTCTTCTATGAAAACTGGAGAAAAAAATCCCAAAGAAAATAGAAATATCACTTGTGTCAAGTTTTTAATATCTGCTTCAAAGATCAGCAGTGAGATAGCCACAGTCCAGGATGTTTTGACAATTTTATCCCAAGTTTACCACTTTGAAATTGTCTACACACAATCATCTCGTATTCACCCCTCAGAGCTGGCTGCTACCTGAATAATTTCAGGTATTGCTAAGTCTATTCCACGTCTCATATTCAGATGACTCAGTTTCAGTGCCAATCAATGGCATCAATTGTGCAGATTATGAACAGAACTGTAAAATTAGCATTAACAGCTGAGCAACTGTGGAACTGATAAAACCACTTTGATGTAATGGTGAGTAATCATTGCTGAACTTCTCCATAGGAACTCGGCAGGGAGGGATGGGTTAATCATGTGCATTTCCACTGAGTATTACAAATGACATTTGTATCAGCCCTCACAAGCAGCAGTTTCCAGTGCAGTTTCTTTCCTGAAGAAATCTGCAGAGGCATATAGTGATCACGGGCTTTTGTTGCCCCCTGCCCCCAACAGTCGGCATCTCAGCTCTAATCCATTTTGACGCCTCTGTAAGGAGTCTGGACTGGAACATGTACTTAGTTAGCTAAAGTGCGAATACCCAATGAGCAGTAAGATGCATCACTAGCATTACTTAGAGGTTACTATCTATGGGCTGGGCTAGTATGACCCATAAACAAATGATTAGCACCAGTAACTCCAAGGAGACACTGGAATTTTGTGTTTCATCAAGAAAGCAGGTGCTACTAACACTAGAGCAAACTATGGTCTAAGTAAAACCCACGTCAGTCCTCCTCTGTCCATCCTCTTTCCCACACATCTATAAATGCATTTTTGATGTAGCCAGAGACACCACTCGTGTTTTAGAGCTTCTCAAAAGAAAGAGACAGCAGAGCTGTCCAGAACCTAAAGAGTGTATTGGCTACTGAGAAGCAAAAATGGTGCAGTCAATATTCACATTGGGGAACATTCTTCCAAAGCATATACCTAATAAAAATGTAGAGATGAACAGAAACGTTGCATAGCTATCCAAGAACCAGTGAATGTTGGATATGGCCCTGCCTTGCAACTTCTAACGGTGGACGCAGCAAACGCCTGTTGCTTGCTGTCCTGCCTCCTCGATAAGAGGGCCCTGAGATGTGGCTACATCATCTCATGCCTGTGATGTCACATCACCCTGTGGCTACTCACAGGAATGGGAGATCCCTGGAGTATTTTTTCTTATTATGTTTCATAATAACAATATTATCCTTTTAAGCTTTATGACTTTGTAAAGTCAATATTGCCAGTCTCAACCATTCAAAACTAAGGACTCCAAAACCAGTAATGCTTACTTTAAAAATGCAGATAGCTAAGAAAGATATGCAATTTTTTTTCCTTTACCTTATATCACAGTTGGCTTTCTAAGCATTAATTTTTTTCCCCTTCCTAAAATCAGGCACCGGAAACACTCACGTTAAATAAACAAATAAGCAAATAACAGTTATAATAGAAATCACATTCTGTTATAATTCCTGGAGCTGGGATGGGAAGAGAAGAAACCAAATAGCACAATACTCTTGATGAATTCACAGAACTTGACAATACACTGCTGACGAGACAGGAGACTTTGAAAAGACCAAAACAATGCCTTTGATGATAACAACCTGGATTTTACTGAATCCTCAACACTCCATCCCGAACAGCCACTTTAAAAAATGTATTAAAATTTATTGCAATAATGCCTTGCTGTCCATTCCACTACTTATAAAGCACAGAGCAGTCATCTAAATCTCCCATGATAACATCTTCAAGACAGAAGCTTATCAGCAGTATAGAGAAGGAAAAATCCCATGGGTTGGGATTACACTTTTGATTATAAACTTCCTGAGAGAAAGATGTCATCAATCTACATTCTTTACGAACTCTACCACATAAAAGCCTTTTTTACACTAATAATAGCTGTCACGTTTTGTACAAGCAGCACCTGCAACAATCCTCCTATGTAGAAAAGAAAAACTTGTTAGATACAACCTCTCAAAAGAAAGTAAGTCAGCATTATTTATTTTTTTTGTAACGAAGCCCAGTTTATTTTTATCTTTCCATTGTCATCAGCATACCAGCTGTTACATATCCCTTTAAGGAAGATTAGAGATTAGTAGACCTGTTTTCGAAATATATTTGAGTGTTTCCTTGCTCTGTAATACGTACATCCCAACACAGGAAACAATGGAAAGCCTATTCTAGACATCACAAAAAATCAGGTGATGAAGAAAAGTTCACCAGGATCCTCCCATGCACTTTGGTTAGAAATGTCAGTTTCACATTTGCCATCCTGGCCCCCATTCAGCTCTTCTGTGGAGAACAACAGCAAAGATCACAATAAATTACAAGTGACTCAGAGCAGGAGGAAGCTCAGAAGCCCCTGGAAAGAGGTGAGTTGCCTGTTTCAAGGGCTGGGCAGGTGCTTCAGCCTGGTTTTTGTGGCAGAAGGAGTAGGTATTGCAAAGTGAGCTTAAAAGACTTAGCTCACTGACAGCATGTTGGCGTGACACGTTGCCACACTGTGAACTGTCACAGCAGCAGAACGTGCAAACACCAGGAAGAATGTGAAGACACCCCCATTAAACAGTCTAAGCATTTAGGGCCTCTTCAGATCAGAGTTACTCACCGTTGTAAGTTTGCAGTTATAAAAGCACAGAGTGCTACCTCTCAGAACAAAGCCAGTAATGAAAATAAGTTTGGTTCCAAACTGAATCCTTAGCTCATACTATCCCTCTGACCTATCCATACCACTTTCAACACAACAGGTTATCCCTTCATCTTTAGCCATTGCTAGCATTCTTTATCAGTCTCCATTGAAACCAACAACTTTCCACATGGCATCGCATGGAAAACTTTGCTAAAACACAGACCTATGAGAACCATGGAATTTATTGTACCTAAGCAATAAGTGGACTTACCAAGGAAAGACATCACATTAGTTTAGCATACTTTGCCTTTAGAAATGTCATCCTGTTTTATCCCATTTTCTTTGTTCTGTATTTACTTTTACCCATTTAAAAAAATAAAACCAAAGCATCTCCCCCTCCTCTAAATTGTTATTCTCTATTCAAGGTAGCTTTACATATCTGTTATTCTCTGGATTACTATTTCTCTCTCTCCTCTGCACCTTCACTAAATGAACTTCTTAAGTACAATTCCTAAATATACTATTATGGTTGCTACTCATCAATCACACAGTAATACCACTAAGTGGGTACAGTCATCAGAAATGTATTTCTGTATTATCATAAGCAAGTTCTTTACAAACTCCAGCCGAGAGGTGAGCAGGTCTCTTCTGTACAACCACGCCATGCTCTTCAGATTGTACTGCAGCTTTACTTGTCCCACTGCCCATTACCTTAGCCGCCCTTTGATTAGCCATTCAAATTTTGCCAGTGGGCAATATTCATCAATCTTACTGAAATCCAAAAGCAAACATATTCACTGAGCTTTGCAAGTCTAGCTAGATCATTTTTTTCTTTTTCACCTCTCACTGTTTTCTTTTTGTTTATTTGGCCAGAGAACCCTTCATTTATAAGCACTAACTCAGCTTTAATTCACTGATTCTCATATAGCTCTAATATACTTGGCCTCTGAGATGTAATATACTTCACTTATAATCTTTTCCTTCTTTGCTTATACTTTGAGGTGATCGTTCAGCCAGGTTAATGGGAATGGGTGGGTAGATGCATGAGTGTTGTTTTAAAGAATTGTCACGCTTCCTCCATGTTTAAGTTCTTGAGCTCTTCAGTTGAGAATTTGATAGTTATCTCCTTTACTTTTTTGGAATTTCACCTTTTGAAATCAGGAGCTTCAGATATAGACCAATTTCTGTCTTTTCACTTAATTTTAAATCAGTTAATTTAGTCTCTTCCTGTCCAAGCTTCTTTTTTTACCTAATTCCTTTGCAATCGATTTACTGTTGCCAGAAAACCTGAAGCAGCATTTTATTGGTCCAGTGGACCTGTAAGTTATGTCATCTTTCTTGGGATAAATCATCCCATCATTTTGAACTATTATCCCCTCTCAGTTTGGATGGACCCCAGAGATCCAAACACTCTATCCTTTTGTTCTTGATACAGAAAAGAAAAAGGGAAAGATAAGAACACACAGGAGGAAGAGACTGTGTCTTGTTTTGAAGTAAGGAAATGTGAAGATCAGAGAAAACTTCAGGAGGAGACTGGTGATTGTAACACATTGTGTAAGCTCTGGGCTCAGGGCCAATCACCAGTTAAATTTGTGCCTTGGGCTTCAGCCGGCTGTGCCAGAAATAGTGATGCTATTCTAGGGAAGGTGCAGCTGGCTTCTTTTCTGTGACTCTGGCCACAAGCAGATCACATAAATGGACTAACACAATTAGAGCAATAGGCTGGGCAGTGATGCTTACCATAAGACACACCTCAATTTTTGTGCTTTAACAGGGCGCCTCAAGCTTCAGTTTCCTTCTTTGGGCGGAGATGCCTTCAGCAATACTTCAAATAAAAGTTTTGTGCTGAATCAAAACACAGTCAAAGCTAGTTTTGCATTTCTTACTTTAATAGTTCAATTCTATTCTAAACATATATGCAACTGCACATGAAAAGTGTTTGCTCTTTGTTCTTGAGAGAAATTCAGGGAGCTACCTCCTGCTATGTTGGCTCTGCAGCAAAATGCTTTCAAAACAAAATTTCCACACTTTCTATTCATGCTATATATTAACCTAGGTTTTAAAGAAACATTTTATAGTAGACAAACCAGTATTCCTCAGACTCTCATTCTTAACAAAAAGGATCACAGGGTTTTCAGGGTGTTCACTGAAGGTTCCAACTGACAAATCAGATGATGGAAACATTCTCAAACAGGAGGAAGAAAAGAAAAAATTCTTCCCCCCTGGCCCCTTCTACCCCCCCTCCCCCAGCCCCTAAATAAATTCAGTGCTTCTATTGTATTTGCTTCTAAACAAATGATTGCTTAGCTTTTCTACTGTCCAGAGGTACAAAATTACTCTGAACTAATTAATTACAAAAGCATCAAGTCCTAGTACCTGCAAAAGCGCATGGTCTGGATTGAAGCTACAGGTGAAAGACCTTACTCTTGTCTCCATTCACTCCTTTTGATAATTGAGCCAAACAAACACTTTCTAAAAAGCAGCATACAGACATGGCAGGAGAATGCTTAATATCTAACCAAACTGTTCTTGACTCATACTTTACCTTGTGCAGACATAAATGATAAGATATTTAGGAAAAAGTAATAGCCATTTATCCTTTCAAAAGCATAGTTCCTTCATTCTGTGCGGTTCAGTGCACAGCAACATAACTTATGAGTACAACACTTACCTTGATCTCAGCTAAATCAGTACATCAGCAGCCTAGGAGATCAACACTGACAGTTATCAGACGTCTACATGACAATCATATTTCACAGAGGTGCTCAAAATTTAGCCTACACATTTTCAATCCTGCTCACGTTTTCCATCATGCAGACTGGAAGAATATAGCTTCTCTACTACCACTTCTCTTAACATGCTGGGAAGACTTTCAAAGTTGAAACTAAATAATTTGAAGAAGGTGTCAGGACATAAAATACCATTTGCCAAATACTAGGAGCATTACTGCTACAAAGTGGAATGCTCTCACAGGAAAACTCTACTACAGCAGATCTAACGCAGCAGTCAGCCAGAATGAGAGTCTGCAGCGCGCATTTTACAGGTCTGTCTAGAGCAAGACACTTTGGAAAAAGAATGTGTTTAGTGAACAAAGCAACTTCATTATCCCAGCTGAACTTGGAAACCGGTATCTTTGATTGTACTTCTGTTCTTGAGTACCAAAGCTGCAGTGTTTTCTCAAAAGGTCTGTTGATGAGTGGCATTATCCATCATACTTTTCTCCCCACACGCACATACAACCATCAGATCTCTTGATGACCAGCCTTCCACACACAGTGTTTTGGAAGATCAGAAGGGGGGAATATCAGTGTAAGTAGCAATATTGCGAGAAAGAAGCATTTTATATAAATAGCCAGCTGCAGACTAGCTGGAGTATTCCATACAGTACAGCACTTGTGTACACAACTGTCACTTCTGCTGCAACTCCTTAGCAGCTGCTATGTTTGACCTAACGCAGGAAAAGAGAGAAGTGAAATCAGGACAGGAAAAAAAAGAAGAAAACAAAACAAAACATAGTAAAGAAAGAGAGCAGACAGAAGAAGAAATAAAAATGTTAAAGAATATATAAGAAAGGACAGAAAAAGTATCTCACCAATTTTTTTTCCACGCAGTAAAAGTCACTTAATTTGGGGGTGCTAGGTCCTACACTAGCTCAGTATTTACATATATATTTTATACTTGGGTCCCTTCAAGTGCACCTTTTTTGGAAGATAGCTAAGATATTGGGATCCAGCACCCTTTCCTGCCATATTTCTTTCGTTCTTATTTTTCCCAAAAACTAATCTTTATCATTACAATAAAGATAAGACATCAGCTACAGACCTGGGTAACAAATCTTTGTGCACGTGAACGTCTCTCAGTATAGTTTGTGCAATGCAGGAAAGGACTTTTCATTAGTTTCATAAAAGAATTTATGTGATCGTAAAAGCACCGTGAAAGGAACAGTGCATAATACAAGACAAGACCATCTGAACAGAATGATTCATAATAGCATACAAATTCCAAAGACCAAGATGAAGACAACTCTCAGAATTTTCAGCAATAACGTCAGCAATAAGCCTAAGAACCAAAAATGTTCTTTTGTGACCTTTGCATAATTCATTTGCTTTTACATGCAGTAGAAGAACCACCATTAATGGTTCTTGTAGAACATTTCCAAACTCATTTTTTTGAAGTCTGTCACATTGTGATGAGTTTTACAATAATGTTCCTGCCAATGCCACTTTCATTTTATTTTAGCTACGAGTTCCTGCCATACAGTAGCCTGTTTCTCCTTGTGCAGGGCTCCTAGATTCAAATCAAAACAGATGAACACAGAAATGATTCTATGAAAACACTGTTTTCAACAATGCCTCCCTGGAAACTTTAAAAGACACGCAGCTGCCCCTGTCTTAGCCAACACACATGGATGCAAATATCAAAGAGAAAGAGCAGATCAGAAAGGAAAGGTCCAAGAAGGAAAAATATCTATCAGTTCCTCCTCCTGATCGGAACAATGAAGCTAAAAAATGTATTCATCACTAAGAATGAAAGATGTGTAGAAGGGTTAGCAGAAAAAGACAAACAGAAGGAAAGGAATAAGTAAAAAAGAAAACTTTTTTGTTTTGGTTTTGTTTGGTTTTTTTCTTCTTCTCAAGAGAGGATCAAGTGCAAAGCCTAAAAAGGCAAAACAGAAAAAAAGAAGTTAAACTCAGACTAGTGGCACCAGCTACTTAAGGCAAACGGCAGAGTCTCCTTCATTTGAGATCCTTTGTTTAAGGTGAATAGCTCTCCAAGCAATATGCTATAACTCAGTCTGCTGCATAAGTGATATTCAAGATAGATCAGATAAAATAATCCTCTCTTGCCTTAAAATGCATAGATTTGTAAAAGGCTTTGATAAGGAGGATAGTGAGCAGGGGTTACAAGATACGAAGGGCGAAACAAAGAATGATATTTCAAAAATGGTAACAAAGAAATTCTCACTGTTTTCAAGCTTCAAAACAGATGCACATCCATACTATGAATTTTATGGGCATAATTCTCACTTTCGTATAAGTATGTACTCTCCAATACTGTTTTTTTTTCCAAGATCCTGAATAAACACAATTATATATATTGTTTTAACTAAAAAAAAAATAGATCAAAAAATTTAGGATGCAACTTACCATGAAAAAAAATACTCCATAGTTTATTGAATATTACCTGGCAGTTTTCAAAAACAGGGGGTGGAATAAACTTTCCAAGTATTTCCTATTTACAATTGATCACTTCCTAAAGTTCAAGAATATTCTTTCTTCTTCTAGAAGTAGTGGAGAGCGCAAACAACTCCACTCAAACACAAGTTCCCAGATGTTTTGTATTCTCAAAATTAGCAGGTATTCTTGTGACAGCGGATTTTTCCAGTCCAAGTTTGCAATTACACAGCTATTTTGCTTGAAAGTCCATTGCACACAAGATTACAGTTTTTGTGACAGAAAATTTATATTTAAGATACAAAGACAGAACTCGGTGGCAGAGACTTCAGCCACACCAAATAGCAAAAAAATAGCTATTACTGGCATTGAAAGTTGCCCCAGAACATTTCACGTTTCACAGTTTATGTGAGTTTAAATCTATCCCTGAATATACATCTCTTCTGAAGTTACATTGCACCTATTTAGGGACCATAATTTTAATTTTTCTCCCTTTTTGACACTAAGATTCCTTACATGTTGTTTCCTCTAATAAAGTAAGGACACGTAACAAAACTAGAAAAAAAAAAACACACACTTATTGGCAGGAATATAAACACTCTGATAGAAACACTGAATATGGAACTGAGATTCAACAAATTGCACATTTAGTTAAACATACAACACCCAGCTACTCAAACAAAAGACAAAGAACAAAGCCTTTGAAAAAAGTAGTTTGTAGACAACAATATTCTTACATTTTAAATAGAAAACGGCATAATTTCATTTCAACACACAGAACTACCCAGAAAGGCATGGGTATTGCTATTCCATGTTTCCATTGCCATTTGTATTTGGAGCCCCTCAGGCCAAACACCCCCCCAGGTATGTTGAAAATCAGGCAAAAGCAATGAAACATTTTAACACTTGAGTCTCCTTATTTGCAAAATGGACTTTTCTTCATTAAATATTATGGCCACAGTATGATAAAAGTTTTTTAATATCTTAAGTTGCTGAAAGAATTAACAAAGGAATTTAAGGAAAATATTTTCTGGAGTCTAGTAAAGTATGTCCAGTAAAGCAAAAACTCAATACAAAATGCATTTTCCCTCAAAGACATTATGCTAGTACTGCACAAATGATGGTGAGGCAAGTAGCACCAAACAGAAATACAATCATTTTCTAAACAATTTACTGTTATGATAAAGAGTAGCATACAAGAAAAATGTTAGCTCAATAAATAATATATTTGGAAATTCATGCAACATGAAACAGTTGTTTAGAACCTGATTTATCAGCAAATTCAAAGTTCCTTGCAGAAGCCGTACCTGTGTACTCGCAGCACTGGTGTGCACAAAAGCCATTTAGGCTCAGTCCCACCACACAGGTGACAGAGAATTGCAGAGAAAGCAGCTTGAAGTTTTCCAAAACTAAGTCATCAACTAGAATTAGAATTTTGGAACTGAGTACTCAGAAGATGGGTGACTGTGCTGACTTCTGCTATCACCGAGATTTCAATAGCTGCCCAAAACCTCTGACTGTCCAGAAAGTTGCAAATAATACCAACTAGTGTTTGGCAAGTTGAAAGCCAGACTGACATCAGGGTTAGTGGGAGCAGATTGAAATAGAAAGTGGGGATGTTAAAACATCTAACATTTTCTAACTTGTATTTCCACACATAAAGTAACTAATAAATAATTTTCCTCCCCACGTAAACACCTCATTATTGAGGAGACTGATCATGCAAGTGAGTGCTCTGAAAAAGGTCATATCATTGCAGCAGCCACAACCACAGCCACAACCACCATGAGTTAAAACCAGAAGGTGAAATGTAATTGGTGGAAAGCTCACCAGATTGGTTAGCATCTAAGTACACAGAAAAAAATCAGCGTGCCAGATTTCACCACAAATAGTGACTTTGGCCTTGAGACAAAAGATTCAGGCCCAGGGCACTTTGCACTCTGTTTAGGGTTGGTCTGCTGCATTGACCAAGGTGAAGGAAATTTCAAAATAAATTTGCATCACAGGAGTAAAGTTACAATCAAATTTTATGTCAATTCAACCTAAATGTATTGCCCTTAAAGTCACTCCCTATAGCATTCATAGTCACAGCTGAGCATCCTATTCTTTTGGCTCCTTTTTTCACTGCTAAATACTTCTTTAAATCTATCAGTACCTATCATTCTTCTCATATTGCCAGAGAAAATCATTCTCTCGAAGACAGAGAAAAATGATGTTAAGTACACATACACAAAGGAATTGCAGGAAATGGAGCAAAATATACTCTTAAAAAATGAATACTAAAATAATGATTAAAGGTCCAGCAAGTACTACTAGTAATATTGTAACTTCACCCTAAGATTTTAGCCTCAGTCCTTGAAGGAGTTTCACTGCTTTCACACACACACGCGGAGGAAAAAAGAAGAATATGGCTTTTTTAGGACTTTTTTTAAAACACAATTTGTTGGCCAAGAAATAAACAATACTATATTTAAAAGCTCATCCCACACACATAATAGATACTGAGGACGTCAGCAAAAGGTTGAGTGCACTTAGTGAATTGCAAGATCAAACTGAAAATATTAAGAGCTAACACAACACAAACAATACATGCAACATTCTTAAGAGTATAACAGAAGACACTAACAGTTTAGTATGCTGAACTTCATCTCTTAATTTTCAGCTTGACACCTTCTCTGTTGAGCTGACTAAGGCTTGCTATTGTTGCTCCAATTTATTAAAAGACAGAACCTACAGGGACATGTCTTTTTGTCTCAATATATCTGCACTTGTAAAACCATATTTATATTTTAAGCACATATTGTTTTTCAATCTATCTTTAATTGAATTACTGGAGGGGGAAACGCTATTGAAGCACTTCAGAACTATTTTCATGTTTATGTAAAAAAAAAAAAAATAAAAATCACCCTGATCCACTTTGTTCAAATTGATATTGTTTCATTTTTTATCTCATTATGTACAATCTCTCTAAAAACTGATCTAGGGAAGTTGTACACAGCTGAGAAAGGTATGGTACTTTAGACAGTGAACTTCTACTTTATCTAGATCATCTCATGATGAGAGTTTAACCCTTTCCCTGACAGTCACAAAAATACTAGTTTTAGAGTAATACTTAGGGAGGAGAATTGGGAGAAGGTTGATTTTGTTTGTTTGCATTTGGGTTTTTTTATACTTTATAAACAATTCACCTGGAGTTCTGTATTCATGAATGAATTGTGCATTCCGGACAAGAAATCAGTCTTGGTGGAGTAAAAGACTTTGTTGCGGTGGATCACAATAGAGGTGGCCAAATTATTTAGATTTCAAGCCGCTACAGTCACTGAAGACAAGGTATCCAAAACACATGCATTCAAACACAAGCCATTATTTCCACCCTGAAGCAAAACACCCATACTGTAAAACTGAAATCCTTTCAGATGAGGAAGTAAAAAAAAGGCAGAAGCTGGGTTCTGAAGTAT
Source organism: Calidris pugnax (assembly GCF_001431845.1). Taxonomy (NCBI): domain Eukaryota; kingdom Metazoa; phylum Chordata; class Aves; order Charadriiformes; family Scolopacidae; genus Calidris; species Calidris pugnax. Next base: position 3,457,022 of record NW_015090828.1, on the reverse strand, counting down.
ATTATCTTCTTTCAATTTATATGTTCTTTTTAAATAAGCTACATGAAAGCAGAAATATCAAACATGAAACACAGAATAACTGATTAGAAAACTTATATTTCCCCAACATTGACACTAAACTCTTCCCCAACAGATCCCAGAATACGTAACAGAAAAATAAAGTCCCAATCTTCAGGCAGAAAAGCTAAAGCACAACAAGACAGAGAAAGGTCAACAACAGGCCAGCAAAGGACCTAACAATGAAAGCCCAAACCATTGCCTTATTAAATTACTTATACTTCTTACTGCCCAGCCAAATATTTTTAACCTGATATCTTTACCAGTACAGCCTTACAAAATATCAATTCTTGTTTCTTTCCAAAGACAGAAACAAGTGTGACAGGCAATTTTTTTCTTAAATTGTGGTTAACCTAGTGGTGGAGGAGAGGGAAAAAGCTCTAAAAATATTTTCAGATCTAGTTCTGCAAATCCATTCATGAAAGGATGTTATATCCTCTTGTACATACCACCCTTCAGGGTTTGTGTTAAAGTATCTTTTCTAAGTAGAAGTCATGAAGGAGGTGGAAGGTGTTGAAAACGGTGAAGGAAGGAGTCTTCATGAGAGATACATGAACAGCTAGCAGCAACCTCTGCTAATTCCTGGAGATAGCTATGAACAGAGAATGCAGGTTTGCCAGTATCTGTATTTCTGTTTCCTGACCCACAGTATTGCCTGCCTATATTCAAATAATCAAAATATCAGACTACAACAGTTGATTTACAGTTTCTTCAACATCTATAGACCAAAAAACCCTGCTGCTACAAGAAGTTTAGTGACGCAGGGGTTGATCCAATCTCTGCTTGAAAGCAGTGGTCCAGACAAGGTTGTTTTAGTAGCTCAAGACTGTAGTCATCTCCAAACAAATTGATGCAAATTCTAATTTATATCAGAGGTGGAAAGGAACAAGGTGGGTTTCTACGTAAAAATGTACTCTGTCTGTTGATTTTCAAAGAATTCTAAGGCTAAAATACAAGGCGTGCTGATGTTACCATACATGAAAAAAAAAACCCAAGTACTTGGAGTTTGAACACTAGTTCCTACCTTCCATAAACACTGGATTCACTGTTAACACTTTTTGCAAAAATGTGCAATATCCTCCAAATTATATTATATTGTAATCTAACGTTAGCAATCACTGTGGCTAAAAAAAAAAATATTACAGGCATAAAAAATAGATAACTAAACCTCCTTGGCACTTCTCAGTGATTTTGCATGTCTGTAATTTATCACTGTTATTGTATCACTGTTATGCCAATGACACTCAAGCCTACTGTTCTATTTGTGGCAATACATCTTGTAAGACAGAATGCAAACTACTGTCTTTTGGCTCTGAAGCTGTGGTAGTCACAGAACTTTTTAAACCAGATATTGACAATCCTTGATGTCACTTCCTGCTCTAGTTACTTGACTTGGTGCTTTATGTTAATTTTGCAACCTGACTACCATCCCATCTTTTTGGGATAATAGTTAGGTTAACACTTGGCTTTAAAAAATGTAGGAAAAAAATATTTCCATAAACTGTCTTTATATGTAGAGAGGCTCTTCTCCATCAACCCCAGCACATACGTTTGTAAAAATGTAAAATACATCTAATTAAACCATTGCAAAAAGCACAAAGAGGAAACTTGCATAATAACAGTTTTATACACTATGACACTAGAGTAAATCTTATAAAAAGAAAGATATTTATTTGCTCTTTTCCATCACCTTAAACTCAAGGACAAAAGACATTTACCATCCATACTTTAACTGCTGAAACAGCACACCAAATTCAGAGTTCATTTTCAAGCTAAACACCGCAAACACTGATGAAATAAATAGCTTATATTCTTGTAAGATTGAATTACTACTTCATTTTTGGATAAAAATAGAAACGTGTTGTTTGGTTTTTTGTTTTTTTGTTTGTTTTTTTTTTTTTTAAAGAACCTAGCTATAAAGAATTCTTATAGGTTAAGTCCATTCCCATGAAAGCTCATCTTAGTACATATTTGCAAACTTCTCTATGATGTTCCTTGTGGACTTCCTTAGCTACGCACCAAAAAGGAAGCGAGAACTTATTCACTACACAGTCCTTTATTGACAAGACCTTTCTTTCTTTGCACAACACCTCTGCTGTGCTGCTTAATTTATCATCCAATATTACTACTTCAATTTCCTCTTTATATTTAAAAATAGCAAAAGAAAACTTTTTTTTTTTCATTTGTTTCCAAATTTTACAAAGCTACAGATTTTCTTTTTGGAGTGCTTTATGGGATTTTGAGACAGCAGTTCTGTTCTCACTTGAAGACTAAACGTTTATTAAACTAATCATTTTTAAATCTAGACTAAGGATGCCTTAATGTGATAAGCTTTAAAAATACATACCATTGCTTGATCTCTTTGTCAAGCAATGGAAGATACTGTACATGGACTAAAAACTAGCAGAGAGACAATTAGACAAGTTAGAGTTAAAAATTTTAAAAAATAATTCAAATTAAGTGCCTTGATATTATTATAGGTAGTGGGAAACCTTATTTAATCCTTTGCAACAAAAGCTCCTGAAAGGTAAAGAGACCAAGATGCTGAGTTCATCAGTATTGCATCAATTAAGCACATTTATGGCAGAACATAAGGAGATCAGGTTGTCATCAGTAAATATGTTATTTACTGCCTGTCTTCCTTTTGTTTCTAAAGAAAAGTAATAATAAAAAATCAGATGAAGGCATTGTCTTCAGAAGAAAACCAGTGCAACAGCGTCAGGGGGCTTTAGGAGGACCAAGTTGGAAAAGAGCACAGTGAGATACCACCTTAAGGTGTTTTTGTTGTTGTTGTTTTTCTGGTAGATTGGTGTTGGGTTTGGGTTTTTTTTAAATTTAAGTCAGTAGGAGTTTTGATTTCTGGCAGTGGCAAAGTAGAATCAGTTTCTTAGCTAGCTGTATATCCTCTCACCAGGAGAGAACAGACCTGACTCTTTGCTGGAGCTGTGCTTGGAAGACAAGAATAATAATTTGTAGGAGAAAACAAACCACAGTGCAGCCACCTGTCATGCCTGTTCAGAAAAAAAAAATATCTCCTAGCTTTTTGTATGGAATTCTTTATACACCAAATCAGTGGAGGTTTTCTGTACGCACTAATCAAGCACTGCTCCTTCCCATAAGACATCCCTTCTGGTGGGAGGTCAGAGATCAGAACCCTATTACAATATCAACACCGTTTTCCCAGCTAGAATTAAAAGCAACAGAATATTGCAAAGGCTCCAAATATCTGCTCTGATGCTTCTGAGAAGCAAAACTGTGCAAGAGCTTGTTTGGCTTGAAAAGTCACAGCACATGATCGTTCCCACCAATGTGCAGGACAGCATCAAGATAGCCACTGGAAAAATTCCCCACCATCTTTGGTGCGAATTGAGACAGCTGCTCTATACGTTCAGCCCTGCTCCCCAGATCCTGCCTCTTTTTCTCTGTGCACTTGGATCAAAACATCGTGCTTGCCTCCTTGTGGGCAGAAGCATGATAATAATGTGAAGAAGTCAGGTGCGCAAGGCTGGCTGTGTAAGACAGGATTCATTTTAAAGCAATCTACTTGGGATCTGATTTTCTACCTGCACAGTCTCTTGTAAGCCTCTCTCACAGAGATGGCTCCTCAAATCCATTGATATCTAAGGCATCTCTCTACAAATAAAGAACCAACCACATTTAAATGACATAAACAAGCAAAGAAAGGAAGAACAGATGAGGAAAGGGACAAGAAAGAAAGAAGCCACCATCAGAAGTTTACATGTCTCCATCATACAAACAAAAACCAAACTAAAGCAAAAAAAATCCAAAAATAACCCAATCCATAACAAGCAACAGTTGAAACAAAATCTTCAATAAACAACAATGTCTTTAGCAACTGACTTTTCGGAGTGATCTCTCTCAATTTCCAGCTCATTACCCAGGAGAGGTAGCAGAGAAGTTAGACACATATTAATGGTCTGCAGTACATTTGAACTCTCTTGCATTCAATTACAAAGCATTCTGCCTGAAGCTATTACATTAGCTCTTTGTCACATACACCTATAAGCCCACCCACTCTACATGAATTCAGATGTGATACTGTAAGATAATTATCTGTTCAGTGGAAAGTCAATGTTAATCTTCTCAAGGACATTTCAAGGATTATCTGTGATACCTACAAGTCACTTTTGAAACACGTAAATAAAACAGAAAACTCCCAGACTTTTCAGCTTCTTGTTAAACTGGTGAACAGTCCCAGAGAGTTTTGCTGAAGGCACTGAAATATCCAGTCTTTTGGGGTGGTGGGGACAGGGCATTTGTCTGTTCTAGTCATATTAAGGAGTCTCTACAGCTTTTAGTGTACATACAAAAATCACCCTTTGTTACTTCTTCACGTAACCTACTGAAAGTTACTGTTTGTGTTGTTCAGTCTCCTCACAGTTTGACTTTTTTACTGTGTCTTGATTAGATCGCCAATGGCTTCAAGGGTTTCCAATAATTATACTGGGAATTATTCTGGTAATACATCCCATATCTTTAAAGAATAGAAGAATAAGAATAGTCTTCTATAGAGAGAATGATAGGGATTGTCAGAAAGGATTGATCCTAAAGATTTTATTATTTTTTTTTAAAGAAAAACACTCTGTAGTTAGATAAATAATTTATGAATGCAGAGACAGATCAGAAAAAAAATAGTTTTACCATGACTGACAAGATCAGGAAACTGATCTTACAATTTAAGGAAAAAGTAACGAAGGTCAGCAATAAGTGTTTCCAGACTAGCAAAAGTTACATTGCTATATTCCCCCAAAAGCAGCTCTGGCTGGCTGAATACAGAAAGGTGCTCCCGTTGTACAAACAGCATGAACAAACATAATAGCAGTTTTGATGGATAGTCAGGTATCACATAGATTCATGTGGTATATGAACCAAAATAGGCAGTTAGGACAAGCTACATCTAAACAGACTTTGGAAAACAAAAAGGAGGAAGAATTGCAAGAAGAAAAGAGGTTGGTGGGAAATACAACGCCCCAATTTCCAGTATTGCTGCTCTCTTTGGACAAGGCTCACTCTTTCAGGAGTGAAAGTTACACCCATATTAATCCACACATGTGAACAGCAGTGAGATCTTTGGCTGGAAGGATTCCATTAAATACTGAGAACTTTTAGGAACATTAGAGTGCAATTCACTCCAGGTTGTGGATGTCTCACTTGGCAGCCTAATTCAGTGTCCGTATTTCTGTAATGTGCTACACAGAAAGTAACTTTGAAATTGTCTGTAGTCTCACTAGGAAGTGGGAGATGATCGTTACAAAGTAGAAAATGCCTTTCTGGTAATTAATCTTTTCATAAGAAAACTATTCACAATGAAAAGTCTTAAGTGGACTGCAACAAGCCCTTCACAGAGCTTCTAGAGCTGCTGATTAGCATTCTGTCCAAGTTATCCCAACTGTAAAATCTGGCACTTAACCTTTGAAGCTGAAAATACCGATCTGAGCCCCTGTGGATAGAAGCATGCAATAAATGTGGCCAATAATCTTTTTAATGTGACGGTTAAAAGGAAAACACAGAACATAGGTGACGTAGAAAGTCAGGCTTTGAGATCTTCACAACTGAAGGTGCACAGGGCTTGTGGCATGCCCAGGTTTGCTGGAGAGGACATGGTTAAACCCATGCTTAATTCACCATTTTACTGAAAAGTAAAATCAGAAAACACTACAGGACTTCAATGCTTACAAGTCTTCACCAGCCACACATATATTATAATTTAAATGAACTCTAATTCCTGCCTTGTACAAACAGAAAAAAAATGAAAAAAAAAAAAAAACCCAAACCCAGGCTGATTCAGACTCTTGACATTGTTTAAACCAGCATGACAAAGAATGGTTCAGTATTAATATCTTTTTTTTTTTATTCTGATAAGAAGGGCTCCTACGCTCTTCTGCATTCAAAAAGACCAATGTAGGTTTCTCCCTATTCCATACACCCAGCATGAAGGAGCAGCCAGACAATGTTGGGTAGAAACTCAACAGATGAGGAAGCTGGAACAAAGAACCAAACCACAGAGACATCTCAAACTTAGGCTGCTGAGCAAGGCATATTGCTGGCTTTCTCCTACTCTTACAGTTTCTTACAGAAAGACTAAGAGGAAAGGCAGTACCTTTCTCTTCCTCCAGGTCAACAGAGAGACAAAAGCAGCTTAAAACAATAAGAAAAAAAGGTGTCCATGTTCTTTCCTGAGCATTAATCTCTACAGTGGTGGTGCATCCTTGAATCACAAACATCTTTTCCCTAAAACTTGAGTCTTTGACTCCTCCCATTTATTTCTATTTGAAAGCATTTTTAAGTTACTATTGTCCTGGTTTCAGCTGGGATATAGTTAATTTTCTCTCTAGTGGCTGCTACTTTTCGGATTTGGTATGAAAGGAATATAAATAATGCATATTGTTTTAGTTGTCGCTAGGTGATGTTTATAGTATTCAAAGACTATTTTCAGCTTCCCACAGAAGGCAAGAAGGAGCATAGACAGAACCATGGAATGGTCAAAAGAATATTCTGTACACAGACATCATGCTTGGTACATAAATGGGCATTTTCTGGGAGGGTGGGAATTGCGTCTTGTACAATCTTTTACCGTTGTTATTATTGTTATTTTCCTTTTTCATTATTTTTCTATTAAACTGGTTTTATCTCAACCCATGAGGGGTTTTTTCTCTTTCCCCTCCTTTTCTCCCTACCCGTCTTGCAGGGGAGGAAGGAGGAGTGAGCGAGATATTGCGTGGTCCTAGTTGCTGGTTGGGGTTAAACCACAACAACTATTAACACACAAAACTCCACACATTCAAGAATATGGGTTCCAAGACTGAACTCTTACTTCATTGGGGCATATCTAACTTCCACAGTCACAGAAAGTAGGTGATGTTTCTTGCTTACTGATTCTAGTGATACAACATCTGTAAATTCTTGACTGGTTTTGATAATGCCTGAAGCTCCCTGCAACATAAGCCAATCTCCTCAACCTGCCAAGTTTTAGAACTAAAATTTAAAAAGTAAGCAGTAAGAGCCCTGAAAAAGAGAAAACAGTTGTTTTCTACCCTGACACTTCTGCTGCTTTTTGGAATTAATTTAATCTAATATCCATGAAAGCAGAATTAAATTAGTCAGCATTACTCAGCCGATGGCCAGTCAAAACTACCATCCTCAAACTCATGTGGTTTTTTTTTTAATTACACACACATAACCATGTATATATTGAGTCTTTTTTCCCATCATTTCTTGAAGTGAATTATGTAAGCAGTTGATTCCTTCACATGCTGTGGACTAAACCTAAGGCTTGAAGAACTAACAAATTCCTCCAGCTTTAGGTAAAAACTCAGTAATGCCTGACAGGGCAGCAAGGGGCTCTCATCATCTACAGATCAGGTCTGAGGGAGAACATATCTGCCCCTAGAGCCCACACAAACACATAAAGAAGAAAGAGTTCCACAAACTCACACTAAAACACTAATTTAAATTATAATTCTGAACTGTGTTTTCTGAGAATTAAAATAAATGGCTTATTTTACTCAACTGATGATGCCAACGGGAACAAAATCAGATCATCTATCAAGCATTAAGAAAACCATCCCACACACTAACTTCAGGAATAATGCTTCCCACTGAAATCTTTAAGGCTCGATTCTTTAATTTATAAATCACAGAGAGCTGAAGTTCATTCATTGAAGAGCATTGCTTAACTGTCTAGTCCTAAACTTCTCCATTAGAGACCACCTTACAAGTACTTAGCAGGTTTGAGATGTAAAGTTTTATTCTGGGAAATGTCATCTAGCATGAGAAACATCTGTGCCTTGAACCTTGCTTTCATAAATAAATAAATATTCAAGCCACACACAGGACCAATTTATCTCTCTTCCATTTCAAGCATTTTCTCAGTGGTGTTTGGAACTCCTGAAGTTAGTCAGTGAGAACAGTTTTGGAAAGTCTCTCACACAACTAAAGCTGCTGAGAAGATCTAAACTGACAGAAGGCAATTCTGGGAGCTGGAAACTAGTTACAACAAACTTAGCAGATCTACTTTCCCCTTACAGGAATGCTGTGTGATAGCGAATAAGCAGCTGGATCCGTAGTGGTTATATCTCGGCTTGTCCCCACTGCAGTTAAAGCTGGGGCTGCAGCTTTCATAGACACATGTAAATCAGTTTTCAAGCAACAAACTCCAATACTGATAGCATAATGACTGACACAGATCAGCAGGAGAAAACCACACTTAAGAAGTAGGGCACTTCAACCTCATAAGCTTTTTGTTGTTCTTGGTATCTGAACTAATCACATAAAAAATTAGACATGCCTTCAAAAGCTGTGGTACAACCAAATTCTATTCTAAATTGTATTTCTAGAAACATAGCGCCTTCCCCGGGCTTTATTCAAAAAACTATAGTATGACTACCTTACCTTAAACTAGTTCTACTTCTTTTTTTAAAAAAAATAAAAATTAAAATCATCAGAGCATCAATTGGTTTTAATGCTCAGTTTAATTTCTGAGGGGGTCTTCAGCTGACCCATGGCTTTATTAATAAGGAGACAGAGACTCATTTGCCCCGAGTAGCTCCTCACAGCTGATTTCCCGCTGCCTTTCAGACTGACAGTTCCTTGGCTTCTGGCTTCTTACCCCACAATTGTACCTGTTATTGTGTAAAATTTTCTCTATTTCTGGTGATTGCATGGGTGGCTGACAACTTTTTCCTTCTGATTCATATATTTCCCCTTGAGCCTTTAGACTGCTTCTTTACAGTATAATCAGTCTCAGCAAGTGACTAGTAATTACTACTTTAAAACACACATTTTCCATGAACTAATTTTTGACTACAGGCTGTCCAAAAAACTAACTTTGTACAAGACCCCAGGTTTACTCCATTTTCTCCTGCACCATAGCAAATGGGTGGGAAAGAGGGGCAAGCTTATTTTTTTATCTTTTCTTTCAATATATCTTTTTACTAATTAGAGGAGCTTCCCCCTTTCTGACACTCTCTTTGGACTCATCTCTGAAAGGCTAACATGTTTCAGTGATTCCACGTTCCCTCAGATTGTATGTAAGAACCCACACCTTTTGTAGTTAACGTCCTTCAACATATTCAGAAAAAAAACATAACTGCCATTCATTTCATAATTTTTCCTGCATGTCTTTTCTCAAAACATACTGATCTGTAGACATGAAATTACAGGGTCCTATTGGTGTCATATCACCCCAAAACAGTATCACTTCTGCATGTCATCATAGTACTTTGAAAAAGGGTAGATTTAGATAAGCTATTACAAAGAAATTCTTTACTGTGAGGGTGGTGAGACACTGGAACAGGTTGCTCAGAGAAGCTGTGGATGCCCCATCCCTGGAGGTGTTCAGGACCAGGCTGGATGGGGCTTTGAGCAACCCAATCTAGTAGGAGGTGTCCCTGCCCAGGAAGAGGGGTTTGGAACTAAATGATCTTTAAGGTCCCTTCCACTCTAACCTTGCTATGATTCTACAATTCTACTCAGGTCCAGAGAAGACTCATTTCAAACTCTCATTTGAAAATGAGTATACAGACACAAAGGGAGTGAAAGCTTGGCTTCTGTCAGATAGCATGGCCCTTAAAGGAACTCACTACCTCGGTGAAGAAATCAAAACACACATAGAGGCTTCCACAGAATTATTAAAAGTATCTGTACTGCATTATTGCTAGAAATCACAACTCTGATTTGATTCAGTTTTCACAGTACTGTCCGCCCAGCTTAGACAGCAAATGTCAATGCTCAAAAGCAGATAGGTAAGATAGGTAACTTGTAGAAGATGACACGACGGGTGGCACAGCCAAAAAATAGTCTATTTACGTGGATTCTTATAATATTATAGTCCACAGACTAAGTTCTCACATTAGTGTTACCTATTTTCTTTTCATCAAATGCTCGCCTCTTCTAACTAGCAGTTGAGCACAGAATTCAGTTCCAAACAGTTTTAAGGAACCACAGACTTTAAAGAACACAGCTCTATTGGTATGGCAACAATAATTCTATTTCATAGTACAGGCAACATCCACAGGCAGCTCTTTGGCTCGCTCATTTCAAAATCCTGCTGTACTTACTCTAACAATAAGAATAGAGAAAGTACGTTTGGGGCTTTTAGTTTTTGTTGTTGTTTTTAATACTGGGGTGAACGTATTGAAAGGATTAGGCATTATTGCAGAAGATGCAACCAGAACCAAAAGCATCCATTTTCCAGCCCAACTTGCAGAGTTCACTTTGTGAGCAAGGCAGCCTACGATACCAATAGCTCATTGGCCTGTTGAACCGCCCCACGAAGACTGCAGTAGGCTGTCTCTAACTGAATTGGAATTTCTGTTATGTCAGGTCATGTTAACTCCCATAACGCTACATACTGTCAGCTTGAAGGAGAACAGGGTGCAACCTGACAAGGTGAGAAACAGCCCTGCAAATCTGATCTGAAATGATGTGGCAGATAATACACTGAAACACACATTGGTTTCAAAAGCAAATGCAGTAACATACTGACCCTCTAGGAGTGACCCTCTAGAGAGAAAAAAATATTAGGTGATCTTTCATTCTCTCTCTGGCAATACGTTATATCTCTTTACTCCATAATTTAGGAACTGTCAAGGAATCCTTTGCTGAATGCTCTCATGGACAACAGGTTAACAAGGCAGACTGATGGGCAGATGACAGCTAGCCTCAATGGTGTGCTCTGATATAGCACACGGGTTGAAAGACTCAGTCCCAGACTTTGGATTCTGTGGTGAGGATACGAATAAATAAATCTCTCCCAACACTTCAGAATACTTCTGAAGCTGCTCTTTTAACTATAATTATTGGCTTTCCACTGACCAAACAAATGTAACCACTGTGGAAAAAGCAGGTCTCATCCAAGCTTTTCCTAATACTGTATAAAGACCCACAGTGTCTGATAAACATAAAAATACGAGAATGAGTTCAACATACATGTCAAATCATGCTACTTGTAAATACATTCACACACATACGCATCTACACAAATAATCGAGCATTCCTCTAGCACACTTTTAAAGGAGGTCTATGTGTCTACCTAATTTCAACAGAGAATTTACAACTAATTGAAAAACTGAAAAATTAAAAAAATTCATTCTACAAAGATATGGAAAAACTGGGAGCATTTTTGAACAAAAGCAACTGTAAAATGCTTTTCGAAAGTTGGAAAGTACAAAGGCTAAAATAAATAATCCTTTGTAGTCAATACTTTTTGCAAATTTTTAGTCAATGTTAATTACTGATGCAGACAAATTAAATTGGGATGTCTCAACTAGAGACAAAAATTTGAAATCATGAAGAAAACACATTTTCATTATTTTTTTTAAATTTTTTTTTAAAGTAGCAAATATTGTAAACAGAGTAGAAATTCATTGACAAATCTGTAGATTTGTAGGGAAGAGTGCTTAAGTTTAACATCACCTTTTATGAATACTTCTTGTCATATTTATATATAAGAATTTGAAGAGCAATTTGCACATGAAAAAAAAAAAAAGACTAAGTCAGCAATGAGCTCTTGATCTAGTAGTTCGGCTGAACTGAGTCCCCTAAAAAGCTTATCAACAGTATTGTGTTTCCAAGGCTGGAGATTATTTCTATTTTAATGGTACTGTTGAACTTGCAAAACATAATAAGGATGTATGGTCTGATGTACTAAACAGGCTCTTCAATAAATACAAGGGGTAATAGGTAACAAGCAAGGAAAAAGATGTCAAATGTTGGTAAAGTTTGCACTAAGTGCCTGTTTAATATAAAGATCAATGCGCTGACTAAAACTGTGTAGTAATGAAATACAATGTGCCTGCCTGTCAACGAACAGAGAACTAGGCAAAAATAATTCCAGAGATAAAAATAAACATTTTCCATTTACTTTTCAATGTATTTACTGTCTTTAAAAACACAGAAAACTCTAGAGATAAAAGTGAGATGCCTGCCTTCAAAATGTCACTGGTCATTACTGCTGTTCTGGAAAGATCCACATAAAAAGACATCTGCACTGAATTAATTTGCCCCTTTACTCTTAAATGATTTCCAGAAAGACACTTATGGAAAAGGAATAATATTTACATCTACAGATGAAATATATACCTACAAGGTAAAAAATATGTGTATTGAAGCACTTGTTTGTCTACACTGACAAGCTAATTCAAAATGTCCCAAAAGAAAAAAAAAATAGTAAAATAAAATTAATTTTATATTTTGAACTCATGATCAAGGTATTAGATTTTTTTATTTTTTACTTTTTTCACAGAGAGAACAGGCCCAGCTGACCCAAATGTTTATTGGCAGCAAGTCTGTTTGTCACCACAAAACCAGCATTTCTGGAGTTCCAGCTCCTTGCTAATGTCTGAAGATCCTAGTGTCGCGGTATTTCTGGTGGACAGGAATTAACAAAAACTATTCCTCACTTTTGCGAAAGAAAAACGTTAACAGTTTTTAGAGCATTTTGTAGCCTAGAAATGACTGAGACCTCAATTATTCTGAAATACATGGTAGCTGCTTTCTCTTCAGCTCTGGCTTGCAAGTAACCATCAGCAGATGCAGAGAACTGTCCATGTAAATACCAAACCCCACCCCTTCTCCTGGGCTTCCACTCTGAAACTGGAAACAGACTGTATTCCTTCATGTGGTCAATTTATATTGAATCCACGTAACTCATTATGATCTGTGAGAGAGGATTGCTCTGGGAGATCTACCTTTTTGCCATGATCTAGAGTCATTTTGCTATGACCTGGTCTCTACCATTTGGGTTTGATAGCACCTCTGGAGCCTTCTGATACTGCAAAATAATCAAACCCTCTCTCCAGCATTGCAGCACAAAGCACAACGCTGTCAGCAGTGGCACTGCCTTTCCAAGGGACAGACACATCCCTCACTGTCCAGGCATAATGTTGTTCAAAAGATTCTAATAAACACATTACCCTTCAGAGCGTTATGAAACAATTTCTATCCCAATACACTCTTAATAAAAAAACCCCAAAAAATAAAAACCCCACTGTCCCCCTGTTCTTCTTCCCCCCCTTCACTAATAGACATCTTCCATTAAAAAAATCTTCAATCACAATAAGAAAATGGGAAGATTAATTAAACATTTGCTATCTAAACAAGTCCTATTCTCAAAAGAAAGCATAATCACTTTTATGCAGGAAACCTCTCTGTGTAAACATATTAAACTTTCCATCATCAGTATACAAGGACATTAGAGAAAAAGAGTATTATCTGAAGCAGAATTACCTTCCAGTCATAATGTTTGCCATATAAGTGTCTGCGTACGATGAAACAGAGACCAATACAGTAGGAACTTAAAATTAATACAGCATGATAGGACTGAGACTCTGTAATTATTGCCCTTTTAATGAACATTGGGTAGCAGAAACAAGTTCACAATTATCAAAGTGTCTTGGGGAGTGGAAACTAGCTTAGCCATCTTCATTCTGCTGTATTATGCTTCTTCTGTTTGCTGGCGTGTACACCTTTTGTCAACTGCCTTAATAGTGATATGAAACACTGCACATTACAGAGAGAAAATTAGTGGGAGGCTTCATTATCTTTTTTTCTAAAGCTTCCCAACAGTAAACAAAACTGTTTAAAAGGAAAGAACAACACAGCAAGGCAATGTCTCTTCATCAGTGGATTGTCTCCCGAGTACTCATTCTTCTAATATAGAGACATTCGGGTGGAAGTCCTTCAAAGTGTGATTAAATACACACTAAAATATTATATTACCTCACAACTTTCAAACATCTTACCATCACATTTATTTTTTATCTTTCAATTTTACATAGGACATATGCTAATCTCTGAAAAGAAGCTGAATTTGACCTTGAGACAAGTCCTTCAGTCAATTTTACTTCAGTATCATGTAGGTTACAACATATTTTACCTTGACTATCATCAGGATTTACAGCCAACCATTTCCAATATTTATCAGCTTGTCTGACTTTAATTATAATAAGCGTGGAGCTAATTTCGAATACCACATCTATCAGATTAAGTTCTCAGAAGCTCTCAGCAAAGTCCAAGCATGAATGCTAACTAGGGTAACATGGACTTCCTAGTCCTACCTATTTTATATCATGTGTTAATAATGGAGAGCTGGCTGAACGAGGAGAAGTCAGGGAGAAGAAAATTCACACATCCAGTGTCTGGTGAAGACAGCAATGCCAGGGCTGTCTTACCTTGGGAAGCCCTTGATAACCGAGTGCTGGACATAGACTGTGTTGTATGATGGAAACCAGAGATTTTCCATTCGATATACCAGAGAGACAGAGGGGAAAAAGCAAGAATATAAGAAAATTCTAGGAGGTTGTCAGCTGACAGTACTTAAACACACAAACTCCTCTGGGTTTGCCAGATACTTTATGTTCACAAATCAGCATCACATTACCTACAAAGCCTGACCTTGCCAAAATAATTCACTCTCCTGGACAAACCAAACGCAACAAATTTAATCTGGAAATCGGAATGCCAAAGAAAGCTACCAGGGCTACGTGGAAACAAAGTTATAACTTGAAAAGCTTTACAGCTCTAACAAGATCAGGCACTACTCATTTCCAGGGGTTTGTGTGTTGTGTTTTTTTCTATGTATACTTGCAAAGATAGTACACATAGCTAACATTTGTCCTGTGTGCACACAGAGGAACTAGGACAAGAAACTGTACACAGTTTCAGTGAAGATATGTTCCTATAAAGCCTGAATGTCACACATTAGTCCTTATCTTCCAACGTCATAACACTGACTTATTTGGGAGCATGGAAAGCTAGATGTTGATTTGAAAAAAAAAAAAATTTGCAATTTTTTCCCCCAGAAGATTCACCTTTTTTAATGTGTATAAATGGTACCAAAGTAAACTCCTACAAGTTTTTTCTATGCTACGTCTGTATTTAAAGCTGACTTTCTAATTACAGTCTCCAGGTAACTGACATTCATCAATATAAGCAACAAACTGCCTTTGTTCTTTGTTTTATAGATTTCACAGATTCATAGGTATTTGTATGTCTATTGCTCTGTATGTGTGTGTGCAGGTCAGTAACGTATACATGTTTTACACACTTCCACGCAGCATGAGGACGTGAACACAAACGAAAAAATGCACCCTTTGAAATAGTCTCGGCACATATGTTCATGGGCGTTGTGTGCATATGGGTTTATCCCATTATTCTCCTATCCCTTACTGATCCTCCAACGTTACCAATTAGTCTCAGCAACAGGTGGCTAGCCGTGAGGAGAGACATGCAAAATAAACAGCACTTTCTCAAAGAGCTGGCTCTGCTTTGTTGGCTGCCGTGTCACAGTGCAGCAGCCGCTATCAAAGAGGCATGTCCCTAATTGTGAAGACTGCAGGGAAAGGACGACAACCAGCTCCTGATTAGCCCCCTGATTAATGTTACCCGAATGACTCTGCAGCTTTTCATGTTGGGAGGGAAAGCTCACAAGCGGAAGGAGGACAGAACCATAACACGACTCCACAAGATTTACATTCGAGTGAAGCCTCTGAAACAATGTGTGATCACAAGGGGAGATGGGCAGATCATTCTGAAGGCTCTGACATGCAGCCTCAGCAACTAAAGTGAGATATAAGCCTCACTGCATAGTGTGACAGTAGTTATGGCTTCTCACCAATTACTTCTAATAGGGGCAGCTCCATTCCCCATCGCTGTGTGAAGCGAGTAGAGAGACAAAGACTATACCCTAAATAGACACGAGAACTGCAAAGTGCATGGCTGTCAGATGACCCACAAATGAACATAGAAGCCACTTCAAACTCAATAAATACTGATCTAACTTCCTCACCTTTAAAATAAAGGGAACAAAACTGCCTGTGAGAACAGTGAGGCCCCTCCCGAAGCCTGAACTTTGGAAAAAAACAACCAATGGTTCAATAATCCCTTGTCTTATTAAGCACTTTGGATCAAAGTGGCAAAGAGAGGAGGAAGAGCCTTTTCCAACAGGAATGCTAACAAATACAAGCCCTATTATGAAGTAATAGTCAGTTTCTTTTCAAAACTGATGATAAAGTCGGACCATACCACCTTTTCTCTAAAACTAAAAAATTTTTTGAAATGTATGAACATCCAGATGTTTTGGCTTCTGTTACTACCATTTTAATAAGAATCTTTAGGGGCTGGACTTCAGCTCACCACAGCCATCAACTTCCTTTGTGACAAAAAGCAAACAAATCAACCACCACCCTGCCCCCTACCTAAGACCTGAACATTTGAAAATGACAGAAAAGCTGTGGAAAAGTCACAGTGAGACAGATGTGAACATTCCTTGGTCCTAGTATTAGACTTAGGCTGCTGTAATCCTGGAAGGTTATAGGCCAACGCATGTCAACCTGACTAATGAAGGTCAGGTGCAAACTTCTCTGATAAAAATAAGGTGAGTGAAAGTCTGATTGACTGATTTGGGCCAGGATTCATATGATTGATGAGGACACCATATGTCCTCATGAAAACATGGTTGGTAGGAGTATATATAAATCCTTCTCTGTGAGGACCTGCACTCTCCTGAGACATTAAACTGGTATATGGAAGATTCCACTAAAGTCCAGTAAAATCAAGTTCTGCCACATTTTTAAAAACTATAAAAACATTTTCAAAAGGCAAAATAGTCACTGAACCAAGCACTTAGAAGACATTAAAAAGCCGATAGAACTTGGTCATCTCCCTACTAATGGACTTCCAGAAACTTCTCCTTGGAAGTGAAATAAAGTTCAAAGCACAGAGAAACAACACATCTTGCCAGCTCTGTGGTCTTTAATTTTGGTGTTATTTTGATGTAAATATAAGACTTTTCATATCAATAAGTCAATTTCTGTAAGAGACACCCCACAATAAGACAGGCTGTAGGGAGATTTTGGTGTCTGAAAATATGGATACATCCTACAGTAAATTTTCTAGTGAAAAACTTGCTTGTGGATGCCTTTAATATTTCAAATAAATAAACTAGGAATTAACATCACACATTACCATTTCTATACAATTACCACAATAATTAACAGCAATAAACACTAAATGTTTAAAATCCTTCTTTAAGATCATTACCATTAGAGTCTTTATTTTTTTCTTAAAATGAAGAAGAAATTATATTTTCCCCTAACAAATGATCTCTTTAGTATATAAAGAATTAGGTAAATAAAAAGCAGCTATCCTCCCACCCAAGACATATGGGAAACAAAGCTATTTGCATATATCCCCACACGTCTCCTTTTGCTTGCCAATTTCCAGTCTTTAAATCATTATTAAGGGAAAAAAAAAAACAAACAACAAAACCAGTTAGCTGCTAATTTTTGTTAGCATGTTTTGCTAAAGAGAATATTCGAAACAATATCAATTCCTCATGGCAGCATATCAACTAAGGGATTTTTTTTTCAGTTAGGAGGGTAATATAAGAACATTCAGGAAGACATTGATCTAAACATCTCTAAAATCCCTGACATTTACACGCAGAAGCCATAGGTATTCTTACCTCCTAATTTTCTAATAAATCCATGAAAAAAAAAAAGTCCATATAGATTCTGCTGGAGCAATATTTGAAAAACAGCAGTGACCACAAATAAGAGGAAATCCGAATAGGCTTTTGCTTTTCTAAACAATCATTCAGAATCCCCAGATGGTTCTCCTGATGTTCTAACACTTAAGCTTTCATCGTTATTAGGAAACAAAGATCTAATTAGCTATTGTTTTGTGAGATAGAAAGGGTAATCTTTCTTCCCACGCTAATATTAAAAGCCTGCAATGAAAATACACTGCTCTCCTGCAAAGGGTTAGAGCTTCTCAAATACTGCCCCCTGCCCCAGATGACTATCAGTTTTTTAAGGATTTTACTTTCCCTCAGGTGGCACTGCCAGCCCTTCTGCAGCAGAAGGGACTCAAATTTGTCCGGTTTTACTATAAAGTGATTAATGGCCACAGTGCACAGAAGAATAAATTTTGTGAAATCCCAAGCAAAGCAAAAGGCCACCGTCAGAGGAATTTAATGAACAAGAGAAAGGTAGATGTTGCAGTAGTCATGGTGAAATTCGACTTTTTTGGCAGATCCTAAGAAACCACAGTGACTACTGTAGACCTAGATTTTTAAAAAACATTTTAGAGATGGTTTACTTCATCCCAATACATTATTAATTCTAATAACAGTGAGTCTTCCTGACATCAGCAAGATGAGGAAGATAAAACACAGAAGGTTAATTAACAGACAAAAGAGATTAAACGTTGGAAATTTAGCAACAAACCCTTTCCTGAGCAATGGCAGTCGTGAGTCCTGTGATTTTTTGTTTGATGGTTGGATTACCTCATGTTTATACTTTTTAGAACACTTTAATACACATTAAAACTTTTAGTACACTTGAATCTTCTATAAGACCTTTTTCTTTTGAGATTCCCTGATTGCCAAACCTAAGGGAGCACCTGCTGCTCTTGGGCTCATTCTTTGCTGTCTAATAGCTTGTCACTAAGTTCACATGGCAGGAATTTGAACCACTCCCGTCTATTGATCACCTATTGTTTCGAAATTTATAGAAAGGCTTGAGGCCTCTGCCTTATTAGATTGGTTTGAAATTGGTCAACAATATCAAAATTATTCAGGACACAGACAGATCTCACACATGCAGAGTGTAATCACAGAAGACACATTTTTTCAGGAGCCAAGTAAAATTTAATACAAACTGAATAATTCAGTCCTTGGACACATTTAGATAGCCCATTCTGCAAACAGTTTTATGTGTTTCAATTTGAGGATATATCACGCCTTTACATTTCTTCTATTCGGTCTAAAGATAGAGCACTTGGCACACACATGCATTTTGCAGGACAGGAGCTAACAGTGTTTCATGGGTCTCCTGGCACGGATGGTATCAGGTTCTGTTGCTTAAAAATGCCTCATGTAGGTGTTTCCATGAGGCAGACCTTTCTGCCACAGGATTCAAACTCAGGGGTTATTCTGAGCATTTAAGACTATAAATTCTCCAAACCCCTTCCTGTGATTACTCATTTATATCTGGATTTCAAGGAGACTATTCACTCATTTAAATATACACTGGTACCTCAGCTCTTGCATAATGAGAGAATCATGTACACATCTTTTCACTGAAAAAAGGCAATAAAGTTTTCATCTTTATTCTTTATTATTTAAATCAACCAAGCCAGATTCTTTAACTTAAAGGAACTCAGTCTACAAAACAAAATTCCTTCTCTCCTCCCCTCTCAAATGATGCTTTCAGCTAATTTTTACACTGCATTTTTTAAAATGTACTGCAATGAAGTTGCTGAGTCAGTGAAGTTAAGCCCTTCTACCACCAACACTATATGAGATAAACCCATAAAGAGAAGCAGCCAAACCTCACTAACTTTGTAGTTTTCACTCTTGTCACTTATGTCTAATAAGATTTTTTTCAGTTACATTATGTTATAAACAATCCAGTGATTTTCTGATGCAAATGTCTGAAGAGGCCCTAAATCTCTTATTGTTCCCTGACAAACCAAAAACAGTCAAGATTTCTATTATTGCTAATTTTCTGTTTGTTACGGTTGCACAGCAGAAGTTATGAAACCAGATCCAAAATGAACTGGCTAAAAGATAGTAATCCAAACCGAAAGAGTACTGCTAGACACTCTGGAAAAGCCTACACATACAGACTCTGCTTCTGTTCTGTACACAGAGATGGACAGGAAGCACAGAAGTGCTGAAGAAAGGGAGAGGTGTGCCGAAACGTGGACCAATATGAGCTCAGGAGGGAAGAGGACAGTCCACCAAAAAGAACCTCTGTCACCTAGTGACATTACTACCATTACAGCAACGTAACATTTTTCTGTAGCAAGTTCACGGTTACCGAGGTTTTATACTTGCCAAACCCACTTGTCTCTGGGGTTCCAACCCCTTCTGTTACCACGTTTTAAAATTTGGTTCCTTTCCAATAGTGCAAGTAGAATTTGAAAGAAAAAATAATTAAATTAAACTGTCATCAGTATTCAGTCAAGCCCATTAATTGGCCAATAATCCAACAGTTAAAGTGTCCCTCTTTCTTTGCCTCCCACCCTTCCCAGTGCAAGGCTGCCCTTGTTATTCCTTTTTTACTACTGTAATATAGTTTCACTTAATTACAGCTTGTCCAGACTTAAGTGACTGCACAAGATGGGAGAGAATAAAAGATATAAACCATCACAAAGACTCCCACAGATACTACTTTGTACAGCACGAACAGATTATATCACCAAAGATTGCTTGCTAAAGGGAGAGAGAACTCGCCTTGGGCACCAGAACTGTCATCTGCAGTCCATGCTATTTTTTATTTATTTTAAAATTTAATGAGCTTATATATACTTCCATACAAGGTAATCATAACACAGCATCCTTAATGCAGAGCAACAGGGAAGATCTTCACTCAAAATTAAAGCACACTGCTGTTCCTTCAGCCAACAGGATTTCTATTACACCACAAGTGCCTCGTGGGGTATCCAGCTAGGTGTTGGTGCTCAGGCTGCGCTTACTTATGAATACAGTGCAGAATTTGACCTTTAATTATTCTTCCACAGCAGGGGGGATTCATATTCCTACTTACAAAAATAAATGGAAGACAGACAGTTCCTTCCTTTAAAGATTCTGTCATTTGAAGGATAAAGGTGATTACAGGGAAGTGTTGGTTCTAGTTAATGGATTATTCCTTTCTTAACAAAGTTCCCTTGATGTTATAAAGTGGCTTTTGGAAGACACGATATATCTTAATTCCTGTTAATGGCAATGTCAAATATTAATATCAGTGGGTCAAAGCAAAATGACTTTCAAGATCAGTGAGGAGCTGCATTAGGACAAATGAGATCTCTGGGTTATGGTCCCTAATGCAAGGCAGGCATTTGGTATTTCAGGGACTGAATATTTCTGGGGGTTTTTGGTATAAACACAACAATCGTTCTTCCATGGCACAGTTTCTATATTTTTCTCACTCCGCATGGGTGCTTTGCCATGAAGATATTTTGCTGATGATATAAGCAAACAGCGGTTAGAGGCAGATCAGAGGAAATCACAATCACATTGGAAATGAAATTCAAGCCAGCCATAATATAAACCAGAGCTGAATTACTTTCCTGAATTCCCTTCCAAGTCTGCTATGCGACAGCTGAAGATTTATCCAGCCAAGGCTTCGATTCTTACTGATAGATGAGATAAGCTGCTGGGAAATGGGGACCGTCAATAGTTCCTGACCTCGTAAGGCCTTCCAATGATGAACTAACCCACTGCCTCCAGACAGCGTAACAGCAGCTATACTGCCATTCAGAGTTCCCCCTCATTCTAGTCATCCCCTCCTCCCATCTCAGGGAATCATCAATTAAATTATTGCAAGGGATATCCCCACTCAATTTTCCTCTCTTTTGTGAAGCCCTCCACGAGTCTCCCATATGTTTGCTACAAACAGCCTATTTGGGTCTTGACTACTAAAGTGAGAGATATGAAAATAAAATATCCAGTATTAAGATGATCTCTGTAGGACTCAATGTTCTCCAGTAATGAGACTAATCCTATTTACTCAATTTGTACACAAAAAATAATGCATTATTTCCATTTAAACAAATGCTATAATAACATGATGAATATTAAATCACTCTCCAATGGAACTCAGACACCCAGATTACATTCCTAATGGGCTCTGACTCTCAATAATCCAAATTGCGAAGCCTTTTTTCCTCTGCTTTTTATTTAATTCTTCACAGTCTAATGATGCATTTGCTTCTAAAATGATTGCAGTAACTCTTAAAATAACTCCCAAAGCAACAAATCTAAACATTAAATACACCAGGACATAAATGCTAAAACACAGAAATCCTTCACAGCACAATTCAAGAAAGAGCAAAACTCTGCCACCTATGCACGCCTCTGGCCAGGAAGGGAACCTTGCGTAGCTGTGGACAGCTAGCTAGATGTTAAAAACAAGCTTCAGAACCTTACTGAAATCAAAGCCAAAGCCAGATGCCCAGTTTATGGTCACACAAATATCTTAGCCGTCCAACACCGCCCATGTATCTGTAATTTTTATACAACAAAATAAGCGCAGCTACTTTATCCTGTAGGATGATGCATTGAACTGCAAATTGCTCAGATGATGTTGTAAAAGAACCTCACTAAATGGAGAGTTTAACAGAAAGTCATAAAGGTAGCATACAACACAGATAACTCCAGTATTGATGGAGTCTACAACTTAAAGTTCTGCTCTGAGCCCAGAAAACTCCAAGTGCTTTGAGATCCACATGGCCGAGGGGGTCTCTGCAGTTTCACATCAACTACTCCCTGAAGAGAGGGAGCACTGAGATGGAAACTTGTACAGTACGAATCCAAAGAGTGTTTTCACTGACAGGAAGTCACATTTCTTCATTTTCTACCATTTCCTGATTTAATAACCTCCTAGGCAGACAAAAGAACTTATCCTTGCATTCACCTCCACCTGAAAAAAATCAATTAAGCTTTGCTTACCCTTCTTGATCATTACCCCCTTTTTTTTTGTGGTAAGGAAGAATATCTTTCTTTCCTCTTTGCTGTTACAAAATAAAATATTATCTTGCATTGCCATGAGGGCTCAGAGAATAGCCCTTGTGTTTATTTTAATTCACAGTATGAATGATATTTATTTCATATTCCATGAAGATTACTGCAGTACGGACTATTTACAGACTCAACTTGTCTGTTCAGGAAAAAGAAAAAAAAAAAAAAAGAGGAAAAAACTTCTGGCTTTACATTTAAATGCAATCTTGGATTGCATGGATCAGATCTTTGCAGTTCCCAGATGCTGAACAAAAGGCTTGTTCTGTCTAATAATTTTTCTGCATTATGTATATACACAAATGCAGTAGTCTATCACTTTACAAATATATGAATATATCACAAGCATATAAATACTGTGTAGGAGTGGTAATAGCACACATTTGTTGATAGACACACAATATGTAGAAAATAATTTTGACCCTCAGGTCTAAAAATTACATTCCCTACCGTACTTTTCCTTTAAAAAGATTTCAGGAGTTTTACATTCATTGTGGTCCTCAAGACTAATCCCTTCTATGAAGACAATGACTAATAATGTTATCTCTTCTCTAATATACTTAGTCACCATGCTTTACAAGCAGAGTAGAAACAAAAAGAATCCTTCAGAGTGCAATCATTCCCTGTTTATTATCATTCAGCATAGAAAAGGAACAGTCCTGGCCAAAGAGCTAGCCCCAGCCTGTGGAAAGGGTGCTGAAGAAAGCCAGCAAACCCATGACAAAGCTTAGCCATAAGAAAAATGAACAAATAAAACACAGTATCTAAATACAAGAAATGTGAGAAGGAGAAGGAATGGGATTTCTGTCTCAATAAGGAAGGTAGAGCATGATGGGTAAAACAAAAAAGAAACTGTTTCCATCCAGAAAGGAATCCCAAGAAGACCTGCCCAGAATGGCATCAGAAAGATTACTAGGAGGGACTGGGGAAAGGCAAGAAGAGAGCAAAGGCAATACATTCCCTTTCTTCCATATATGAACTCATGCATGCATTTACACGCAAACATACACACACATGTATGTAAATATCCACACACTCCTACACCACGTCCCTTGAAATCGATACATAAGTATATGTGTGTGTATATACATGTGCATTCTCTCACTCTACCACTTAGGAGAAAGACAATAGAGACTGTGAACTTATTCACCGAAGTTCATTGGATATTGACATATGTGAATATATTTTCTCATAACGATAGTATTACTGCCTGAAGCCCTACATACAACCTTCCAGGACAGACTTCTATCCTTTTGCTGTTCAATTTCCAGCTATGCATTTATCAAAGAATTTCTAAATGGATGTATAAACATTCGCTCTCTAACAAATGGGAACTAAAGAGACTTCCTTCTAGAATTAGTTCTTCATATTCGCTCCTCAAGTACACCATATAATCCTTACTTTTCTCCTTGTCATTCGCACAAGCCTGAACAAACAGTTTACTCTTATGCCACGGCTTGAAAAGTCAAGAGATTCAAACTACCATCAGTCAGGGAAAGAAAAGTCCAAGAATTTCGAACTTTCTACAGATGACATCTACAATTTTCAAAGACCTCTCTGTTCGAAATTAATTAATTTGCACCCTCCAGTTCCAGGCTGCTAAACTTTGCACTGTCTTTAGACAGTGTGTGTTGTATTATGAAACATTTCTCTGTTTCAGAATATAAAAGGATATAAAAAACCAGAGTCACCAATAGCCACTAGCTTCTGCAAAGTTGAGCCTGGAGACTGTTACAATGAGTTGAAAAAGAGACAGTAAAGAATGCACAATGAGTGCCTTCAGGACTAGATTAATAATCACTTTTGACCGGATGACTGAGCTGAAAAACTGGTGGAAAACTGCTTCTAATAAAGTTTTTAATTTATTTTTTTCATGAGCTTTCCTCTAGAAATATACTTCTGAAGTCCTTTAAAATACAAACTGATCTTAAAAGTAACTATTTTGAATAAAGAATTTAAGACTTCTGTTTTCAAAGTGTCACTCCACGGCATTTTTAATTTTTCAAAAGAACTCTCATCCTCTTTTTGCAAAACATTTTCAAACTATTTGAAAGGTCAAAATAGTTTCCTTAACTTGCCCTGAATTTATGAATAAGACAAGTTGCCTGAAACCACCCAGACTGTCCAACAATCTCTGTCTGGCTTCTACTGTTGGACTTCCAGGTAGGTTATGACAGCACTCATTCAGAATAAGGCTTTACCATAACTTTAAGATCATTTGTATATCATATCAGGCATTGCCCCCAAAGTATTTAGCGAACAGCTTGTGTGGGAAACAACTTCTGTCCACCACTCCCATACTCTGCTAGGAACTGGGAGGGGTCAGAGAGGGGGGAGTCTTACTTCTGCTATTAGCACACTTACTCATATACCCTAAAAACCAGAGTACTAAAATTAATTTATAAGTAATGATTTGAAGTGAAATTGACTTTCTTTAATTACATTTAGTGTTAAATACTGTGATGCATTACTAAATAAAAAAATACTATCAAAATGACAAAAATCCATGCTTAATTTAACTAGGCCAATTACCTTAAGTGCTGCTACAATCAGAAAAGTGATTCAAGGATAAATATGGGAACACACAATGCCATTTCTTCAATAGCTTCCAGATCAAATTCAATGTATAAGTCAAAAGGTCAATTTTTTTCCTCTGCCCTGTGGCATCAGAAACTCCCTATGGGACTTGAACTTGGCTGAATTCCTTCTTTCCTAGCATTCTCAGCAGCAGCAATGATGATTATATATAATGTTAGGAGACACACTCATTTCACAGGAAAGCTCTCATGTTTTCCAGGTAGAAATTGAAGATTTTGTATTTGTCTGGAGTCTAGAAATCCAGTATCCTGGGTTATGCATGAATAACTAGATGGTGCAGAATTTGTGTGGAATAAATGCTCAGAGGATTCTGTTCCTTGTTGGATAAAAAGGTGTTTAGGCCCAGTCTATTCTTCCCTTTATTATCTTACACAACATCATCAAGACAGAGATGTCCAAGGATGCCCTAAGTCATTGCTGTTGCAGATTGCTGACCATAAATAAGTTATATTTCTCTGTGGCTGGGTGCTTATATTCTATACATTTTACTGTTCAAACACAGCAATTCCAATTCAAACTTCTGTGCAACAGTTCCAGCTGGGAGGCTCCAACCAACTGAAAAACACACGCAAACTCAGCCACGTGGCACAGGCAGAAAAACTGTAATACTTTCTGGTAGTGTCAAATTTGCTGAACAGGCACGTAACACCACATGTGCAGTTGGTTCAACACTTCTCAAGCAGCAGACTCCCTGTATTTGCATTAAACACAGCACACTCACTGGAAAAGCCTGTAGAGAAGTACGGCAGCCCCAGTGATCCAGAAGTGGTTGTCTGGCAGCTGAGATAATGATGCAGGAAGCAGAAGGTAACTTAGTTACACTGACAAGAATAAAAGAAACCTGCTTTATTTTGTTAAGATAAGATGAAAGTAACTTATGTGCAAATGTTCTATTTTGCTTTTGTTGTGACAGCCAATGCTTCCCATCACAACTGATTTGCACATGGATTATGTAAAAGCATGCATTTCTCTATTTTCATTACCATATTCATTTGCAAATTAAATAATTGCAAGAGTAGTGGCCTGCACAAAGGGACCTTTACAAAGGAGAGACCATTCCAGGATCAATAGCTAGTTGTAAAACTATTGACAGCATAATTGCTGTAACTTCCAATCAAGGGCGAGGGCCTTGACAGGTAGGACTCAGAAATAAAATTGCCGTGTAATTGCTGTGGGAAACAAAACTTCCCAGGAAACTCATCACATCGAAAAAGTTCTTTCTACGCTGCAAGATTCATCAGGAAGCATTCAAAATTAATGTTGCATCAAGGATTATAATAAAAAAAACGCCTCTAATCTTCAAAAAAAAAAAAGTTTATAAATTAATAAATTCTGGAATTTTTCCCCCCCTGTAGGAAGAAGGTTCCATAGATGGATTTTAAAGGTCCAAAATTCTTTGAAAGCTTCTGCAAAACTTTTGTACAACACTTTTCTTAACCAAACAACACTCACTTATTGACACCAAAAATTAAGAATAAAATATAACAACTCCCTTTCACAGGTTTAATATAATTTTTGTTGACAAAATGGAGCCATTAACGAAGCTGGTTTGTCTTACATTTTGTAATATGGGTACGTGCACATGTATGTAGGAAAGCAGAGAGACTTGATATAACCACAGCAACAAAGTGTTTTTCAACAGTAAGATTAATCTAGTGAAAACATAGCTATTACTTGCATTTCTCTTCAGAAATATGACTTGGTATTCCTCATTGTTTTCATTTTCACATCCAACTTCTAAAACGCTTCTCAAATGCTTTCTCTAACCATACATCTTTTAATTTTCTCACCCTGGAAGCACACTTTCAACTATTTATTACTCAACCTCATCTTAACTGTGGCAGCACCCACTGCTTTTAACCTATAGTCATTTTAGAGCTTGGTAAGATTCTTTATGAAACTTGCCACGCTACCAATTTTTGTGTCAGAAATTTTGATTACTGATGCTTCTACATCCAGGAGGTCAGCACAATAAAACATTAGACTTCCCAGCAGGCCTTTACACACTGATGCAATGTATGTAGAGGCACAACACCTCTCCTGCAGAGGAACAAACAATTCAAAACACACCAATGCAGCCAAAGCTTTCTAGGATGACACATCAGGTCTGACTTCCGTTGCAGGTTCTTTAACTGGCCATTAGACCTATTTCCACAGGACACCACCTGACAACCATTAACAAACTTAGGGTCAAATTCTTTTTTTTCCCCACAGAAAATTAACACCTAATACCATGATTTAGCATGGTATTTTCATAAAGACATTTTAAGTAAAATAACTCATTTAACGTAACCCTTGGCCCTTGAGATCTTACTGGAAATGCCTTATTCCTGAATGTGCCATTCATTTCCATTGCCTAAAGAATTTCTAAAGAAATTTCACGCACCAGTTCAGTCACACTGGGAAGAAGGTTTTTCTTTCCATTTCACAGATGGGAAACGGAAGCACACAGGGGCTAGAAAGCCTTCTCAAGATGACATGGCAAAGAATAGCAGGGACAGAGAGGGGGCTCAGACTGCCTTGTTCTGGCCTTAAGCTCCAACAGCTCTACAACACATTAGCAAGAGAGGAGACTTGTCATCTTAGCTATGACTAACTTGACTTGCTGTAGTGCCTAGCCATCATTTTCATATCAGGCAGCAGTCTCATCAGCAGAAAGCTCCCATTGTGATCAACAGGGAGTAAATTTCTGTGCACTTCTGAAGTGATGCACAAGCCATAAATGAGAGGAGTGGAAAGAGATGGGCTGAGTCATGAAGACGCAGTATCTATATGAACCCTTACCTCTTCTTATCCAAATACAGGAGAACTGTATAGATACATATCAACTGACCTTTACCCATTGGTACTGCTCAGTAGGAGAACAGTGTATCATCGAGAAGAATTTGAATATTGCAACTGTCAAGTCTGAGGTATTTGAAAGGCCACTTCTTGAAAACCAAGCTATTACCTATTTCTTGTTTTTATCCATTTCTTCACCACAAGTGACGAAATCTAAAAGCTAGCTTCAGGTTAAGTGGAATGTCACAGTTTGTGCCTTGCTTTTACCATTTCTATTTAGCAATCTCTTCCTTTAAACTTCCACATCTTTCCTGTGAAAACTCCCTATTTCTTATTACAGAATTTAAGGCATTTTACTGGAAAGGACCATACTATTTCACTGAAGTTGTTCATACAGATTTCTATCTGTAGCTTCAGCATAAAACAAGGCATATTTTATCATAAGCACAACAACATTTAGGGGCTTGTTGGGCTGGTCAGTGGCTACTCTATTTCTAGTTACCAAGTCCGTTACTTTTCCTTAATTTAGCCAGTGCAGAAATTATAATCCAAAATGTGTGCCTGAGAAGGGGCAAAGAATTCATAAGGTAAATAATTTTCAGCTCCGGACTTCTTTAAATTGTACAATGTTATTTTGTCTTAAGAAAACCTGACTGGTTCCACAAAGAGGACACCAAGGGATTGGCCAATTTTTAGAGATCAGCAGATGGACAAATTAAAACATTACTCAAGGGGACAGTATAACTTCCAGAGAGCAGGTAGAGAAAGACCATTGATTACAGAAAACCACAAAAGCCCGGTGTGTGAAACTCTCCATAATCATAAACACATGTTCTTCAAGTGACCTCCTTCCTCATGGTCAGCAGTCAGCTCCTGCACATTGAGTGGGGAACTGTTGCTGGAGATGCATAAGCACACTCTGCTGGAGCTAATTAATGAGGGCAATAGGTATGCCCTGGGAGCCAGGCTGCTGCTCTTGAGCTCAGCGTGCAATATCCTGGGAATGAGGTTATTTATCCCCTATTCAACAGTGCCTGCCCAGAGCTGGCAAGGGTCAGTTGGCTCCTTTATGGAAACTCCTCCCACCAAATTTTTATGAAAAAAAAACACCACCTTCTAGTGGAATTACTCTAAGAGGGTTGTTGCATCCGAGAGGAAGAGGAGAGGAAGCAGCTGCAATATGCAACACGCTCTCCACTGGAAGGAGCAGAATGACTGTGGCAATTTTCCACCTCCTCTTAGTGTCTGTCTTACTGGGACAGATTGAAGGTCACTCTGTGATAAATGGAAAAAGATAAATTTGATCATAACTGAGCATGTGAATTATAGAGCATGTGAATTAAGGGTTTCAGGATTTGGTACAGAGATATTAACCCTTTGCAGAAAGAGGCAAAGAAACACAGATATACTACTGGAGGAAGGGATACCGTAGTTCAGTGACCAGGTTTGCTACCAGGGAAAATGGGTGATGGCAGTTTGTACATAGAGCATCTGGGGAGTTACCAGGGCCAGGATTCCCAGTGGTTGCAAGATCCCTAACTCAAGCAGTTCTGGAAGGTTAAAGCTGCAAATCAGCAGGAGAGAAACAAGAGTAACTATCAAAGGACATTTGCAAGACATTCTTTTAATAATATTTTTTTTTCTTTTTCATTCTTGGAAATAACTGCTAGAATAATTCAACCTTTTTAAGGCCAATCCTCTGTTATACAGCAACTTTCGCATTGCTGCCAGAAAGCCACCAAAAGAACACCTACCATGTACACTGTGGGGTTTTCTTTCAAAGCACTCAATGGTCAAGCATTACATAGCACAGTAATTACATGACAGTTTATTCATTGGTTTGCTAAGTTTTGATTCTGCAGATTAACTCTACAGGTATCAAGGCAGGCTCCTCAGGCTAAAAATAATTCCATGTAATTAAAAGTATGTTACAGCCTCAGCTATTTCCCACTTAAAATCACCCTCATCATCTTCAATCTGTCTGTTGAAGAAACACCAAGTGACATCTCTAACAACTGAGAACAGAAAGTGGCACCGAAGGCTTTCAGAACTCATTCAAGCTCAGGACCCTTTCCTAGGCCTTTCTTTTTTTTTTTTGCCCCCTTTTTTTTTTTTAAAAAAAAAAAAAAAAA
>NW_015090828.1:3212363-3426742 GCF_001431845.1 Calidris pugnax | reverse complement strand
CTAAACTGCTGGGTTTTCCATCCTGTGTGGGAAATGACTTCAAAACTGGATGTCTGGAGTTTTTTTTTTTTGCCCCCTTTTTTTTTTAAAAAAAAAAAAAACAAAGAGTACTCCAGCTTCAAAACAAAAGATGTTTCTCTCTGATTCACCATTGAAAATCTGTCATTATACAGAAAGAATGCAAATAAAGATCTGTTTTGCAATTGTGGAAGACTATATATGAAATCTAAACTATATGTGCAGATACATGTAAGATTATTTTTCCAACTGCAATTTAACCTTAATTTCCTTTCTTTGTATTCTGCTCATAGTGTGTCACCACACCAAAAACAAATGCATCACATTTTAAACCAAAAGTGTTTGCAAGGTTTTAAAACATACTATAGAAAATTTATTTTCCCCATTACAGATCATATATCCTAAGATGAGAGCTCTAAAAATGCCACAAGTTAAACATATGGAACAGCATTCATATCAGTTGAGCAGAGGGGGGGAAAAAAAATAATTTAAAATATTATGCACACAATTCCCTTTCACTCTGAGAGCTTGGTACAATGAGAGATTTATTTTTTCATTGCTTCCTTACACCCATCACAAGGTACTAAATTTTCTTGTGCAGAGACTCTTTTTCCTCAAGTTTCAGCTCAAAGTAAAAATTTTTCTGAAGGAAATGCATGAGATGTAGTGAAAATGTTAACTCTACCTTTTGGTTTTATGCAAGGAACTATGTCACTATATGCAGAATAGTGTGAGGAACCATGTAAAAAAAGATATGGTAATAGTTATTGTGAAAATTAATTTTTAAAGAGAACAGTACTCAGCTTTGATAGAGAGCATTTTCTGGGAATGGGTAAAGGCCACGTTGAACTTCCTTGCACAGCTATGTGACCCCTGCCAATCAATGTCAACACTTTATTAATATTTTACTGAAAAAGTGCGAGATGATTCAAACTTTGGCTGTCTTGGTAAGTGTTGCTAAGCAACTTTGCTGCTTGTCTGAGAACTAGTTTTCACAGCAACCTTTCCTTCAAACCGAAGACCTACATCCGCTTGAAACACTTTCCCCTTTGTCAATGAAGAACCCAGCAAGTTATATTGCACCCCTCCCTTTATATTTTCCTCTCCATTTCCCACTTAGAAGAAAAAAAAATTAATAGCGTCTGAAATTCTCCATTTCACTTACCATAATCGCTGTCATAAAATACTATGAATTTCTGCCACCGCAGCTCGGTGACCAGTTTCAGCATGACATCGTTGAGGCGGACTGGTGGCCGGGCAGCCAGTGTGTACTCTTCCTCCTCCAGGCTGGGGTTCAGGTGGCAGGCGGTGCGCGGGGAGCCCCCCGTGTTGCGCTGGACAAAAAGGTGTGGGATGTGCATGGCATCCGTCAGGGACTGCAGGGCATTTGCCGAGGCACAACCAGTGGACGTCACTAAGGCTAAGATCCCCAGGGTCATCAGGTCACAGGCTGGAGAAGAGAAGAAATAAAGCAGGGTCAGAACAAGCTCAACAATTCCTTTGACCAAGCTAGATGCTAAGAAGGGAACAAGACAGGTTTTGCCCTTGACATTAACACAGAGATGAAATGATTTCTATTACAGTATCATCTAAAGCCTTTCACAGATAGGTCCTGTACCGAAGGAGACAGTATCTGCAATCAGTACTGATAAGACAAAGTTGAGGACAGATAACATTGCTACTGCCATTTCTTCAAACAGCAGCTGATGTGGACGGAGATTATGACCCTTGCTTCAGGTCATTCCTGGTGGAAACAGAAACTTAACTCCTGTCTCTTAAAACCCACTTCACCGCTTTCATCTCTTAATCTTTGTTGTGTATGTTTGGATGAAGACTTCAGACAATAAAAGGCAATTTCAGTTTCAAGGATTTGTCTTATATAATAAAGTTTTGAAGGATTTTTAAATTGATGAAAAAGCATTCACCATGTGTCTCGGAGCAATGAAGAAATAACAAAGGCACTCATTAGAACAAAGGCAACTCACGAATGACTAAACAATAATTAACAACACTGTAGCTGTCTTTAAAAAGAACTAGAAAAGCACGTATCATTAAAAAACACAGCATATACATTTGAGCCCATCTGCTTTTGAGAATGAAGGGTTAGGTGAGTTTGATGCAGGTTGGGTAGCCTTGCTCTGCCACTCAGGACATCAGGCAGCCTCTCACATAGCTCACTCTCCCCAAGATTCCTCCAAGTAAGACAATCTGATATTCAGCTGGGGCTGGAGAACGCTTCCAGCCAAGGCCCCCAGCTATATCTCAGCAGCTCTTCTGTCAGCAGTGGTGGTAAGACTGTGTAAGACTACAAGGCAGCTGCTGATGCCCATTTTTACTAATCCTCTTGAACAAGCGACAACAAAGTTGGCCCCTGGGAGCTCAGCACAGCAAGTGCACGTAAGCACAGCACCAGCCCTGAAGGTCCCCCAGGGACACTCCGCACTTCCTACCCCTCTTCTCCTTTGAGGAGATCTGGGGGTGAGCTCTGGGTCTCGGTAGCTGTTTCAGTCCACGAGCAACCACCTGCACAAGCAGAGCCTGGCCAAAGGAAAGCAGCCACTCTGCTTCCCCGGGACAGAGACCTGCCATAATAAAGCCAGACGGGACGTGACCAGAGATGCTCCACAGCCCAGCTGCAGCCTGCTTGAGCTTATTAACAGTGAATAAATAAGAGAGCCTCTGGGGTGCAATTCAGAGCCCCTCTGGGCCACGCAGAGTAGCTGAGTGGGAAATTTGGCTTCCACCTGGAGAGGGGAGGGTGCCCGCACCGGTGCTTCCCTGTAGAAGGTGACTGCCTCAGCGGGCAAGGGAGCCCATGCGTGGCACGTGCTGTGGGACTGCCAGGGCACGGGTCTGCTCGGGTAACGTGGAGAGACACGCTGCCACGCTGCTACTGACCCACCGCTGGAAACCAGCTGAGCAGAAAGGTAGAAAAGTGAACACAATGTATTAAAAGGATTTACTTTTCCTCCTCTAAACACTTTTAAGTATAGCTCCACTTTCAAAGGCCAAAAAGTCAAAGGGACTAGATAGGTTATGGATAATTAAGAGTAATTAACAGTGAATTATCTATTAATATTCATTACATAAAGCCACAGTAATTAAATACATTACACCATTTTAATGCAACCAACAAACTGCTTCACCAAATATCTTCTCAGACCGGACAGAAAATAAATATATTTCACTTTGATATGGGATAATAGAAAGATAATGTTTGATCTTCTCTATGCACAGAATATTCAACATGTATCCTAATGCAAGAGAGAAAGATGAAGTGCTTTTAAAATTATTTCCTTGATGGTCTTTACAATAAACATATGTCAGCTGCATTATCTAAATTTACTCTGTGTTGATTATAGTTATATGAAATTGTTCTTTGTTTTTCTCTGAGAGCTGACCTGATTTAACAGCGGGGAGGCATTACATTTGCCAAATGGGAGACCCAGGTTCAGGAACAGATTTGATTTCCCAGGCTTCTTGCCAGAGAAAACTGAACATGTCATACAGGTAATTTATTTAGTCACAGTAGGGGAGGGAACAGAGAAGTGGGAACAGAGGGAGAGAACAGCAGAGCTGAGCTATAAACCCCTGCAGAGATAACCAACCAGTGAGCTTTGCTGTCACCGAGGGTGAGAGAAGCAAGCCACACGGGTCTGTAGAAGGAACAATTTACTTGCAAAGCAGACAGAAGGAGATAAAAAACAAAGCCCTTTCTGATGGGAGGCTGCATTCAGAGTCACTTATTTGTGGAATATAGAGCTGATCACCAGTTGTATAACAAGAGATAACTTCATTCGGTGGCTGACGCTAATCAAAAGCTGCTCACTTATTAGCAGCAAAAATGCTGGAGAT
The DNA here is from genome assembly GCF_001431845.1 of Calidris pugnax. NCBI lineage: Eukaryota > Metazoa > Chordata > Aves > Charadriiformes > Scolopacidae > Calidris > Calidris pugnax. Next base: position 3,422,869 of record NW_015090828.1, on the reverse strand, counting down.
ATGACAGACCACAGCAAATGGGCCCCCTTATCTCCCAGCACAGCCCACTGAACACAGCCGAAATCTTTCAGCAAAGACTGATTTGGGTGAGGCATTTTCCCAATGTTTTGCAGTTTGTGTCAATGGGTTAAAATGAAGAATTAGTCAATACCCTTCTAAATTCTGATATTTTGTCATTGATTATGTTCTGCCTGAAAGCATATGCTACACAGTAAGTGTTATCTCCTCTTGCCTCTGTGTTGAGACCGTATAGCAGGCAATAAAAAACTGGAATGACTAAGGAAAAAAAGTTACATATTTTCTGAATTGCTTGCTTTAGTCAAATTACAGAACATGAAATAGAACGTGTCATATTTCTAATAGAAGACTTTCACTATATAAAAATGCAACGGATTCCAAGAAGTTCAAACTCTCCACACTTGTCACACTGATGGGCGAGAATAAGCTTTTAGCACATAAGGAAAAAAAGTATTACTTTCTACATAAGCAACACAATGGGGAACAACTATGTAGCACACTTCAATTCATTTAAAAAAAACTCATTAACTCTTAAGACATCTTGAAATTACTTGGCAAGAGAATGTTCAATGATTATACTACACCAAAATAAAACTCTGGTGACTTTTTTTTTTTAGGATTTCCCCCCATATGCCTGTACTTTCTTGCATACAGAACTCTGTGACATGAGAAAAGATGTGTAATTTTCTGTTTTATTTCATACTAGCCATGGATTTTCAGCAGCAATCAAGCATTCTTGACTATGTGAGTCAGTAAATCACTAATTCTGTATGTCAGTTGCAACTTCATAAGCACTCAAAAGAACCTGCAATTTTTGCACATGAATTTCATAACCCTCATCATGATTTCCTTAAAGCTGAAATACAGAGATTTGAAGTGCCCTGGTTCATGCCAGCCTACTAAGAGGAAATCAAAATGGAAATCAAAACATGCCGAAATCTTGAATGATCTTTAATTACTATAGTTGTAGTTATGACAATTTCATATTTTTATAACTCAGATACTTTCATATTTATTTATTCTGTAGATATTTACATAGATAAGTTTCAAGAAATAATGCTTTTAAAATATTTGTTCCACAGACAAAAAACTACAATGTTCTAGCAATCCTGCCTCCAGACTTCACTGCTATTTGTATAGCAATAGTTATTAGTTCACTGAACGCCTTCATCGTCATCAGGCTTCATTTTAGGAAGATATCAGCATCCTAAAAACGATACAATACAAAATGTGCATTTTCACAAAATGCAAACATGAACACCACCACGCTCAAAGAGTAAATCTGCATTCATCTATTTGAGTAGATTAAATTACGTCATGATAGTTGTTCAGTGTTGACCTCCATTGACAGATCATCTCTCAAGCTTATATATCCCAAATTATTGATCCAGTTTTTAGTTGTTTCAGTGAAGTATTTCTCCCTGCCTATTCTTTTGAAGTCTGTTTTCAGAAACTCCCTTTTCCTTATCTGCTTGACATTTTACATCTTGAAGTGTTATTTCCATTATAGTTTCACAAGACACTGTCTGCTCTCTTCTGCATCTATCGCCTTAGTTTTTTCCATTTAGCCTCTCCAAGTTATCTCTGCCATGATGTTGTCAGAAGTAACACAGGTTAATATATTTTGGGCATTTTCTAACATCTGTTTGTCTAACTTGACTCTTAGATCATAGCAATACATACTGAAAGTTTCTCTCATTCTGTGACTGGCATCTCTATCTTCAGTCATATCCCATTAAGACCACACTTGAGCCTGGAAGAGCAGCTATTATTTTTCAGGCAGCACCTTATCCATATGACTTTTTTAATCGGTGGGACTCCTCATGGCACATGGGAGAATGCAAGGCTTCTGGCTTTGCTACAATCATGTTTAAGGTCTTGCTCTTCTACCATTGCCTTGTGTGTTGCCATCCTATTTCTGAAGACAGGTGCAGATGGCAAAGTCCTGATTTGGCACCATCTTCAGAGGGATATTTGCATTAAGAGCTTTAGCTCAGATCTCTCTGTAATTAAGTCCCTCTCTCTCCAAACTGCAGGGAATCAAAATATTCCAAGAGAAACTGTTATCTTGCTCCTGGCAACATGACAATATGACCATCTTTCAGTCTCCCTTTCAGTGGTTTCCTATTATTCAGAAAAGGGTAGAAACTAGTTCCTTTGTTTCTACAATTATCAATAGACCAGCTGCCACTGTAATTTGGGATCTAACAATATATCCACCTACTGGTATTCACACTGCCTCTTCAAACTTCAATGCCTTTCTGTCTCTCACTTTTATGCATCACTATAGCTGGTCCTACCCACTTTGGACACCATCTGATCATATCTGATAAATCCTCTCTGAATTGATTATTTTTACTTGAAATTCTTTATTCTTTTTCAGTTTGACTAACCCTTAGAAGCTCTTTACTGCACTGCAAACGGAGAGTCATCCTAACCACAAAAAAACTGGCATTTTTAAAAATTTCACTGTTTGAAATTTGAGAGGTTGATGCTTTTTTGCACCGAAAGAGGGAAGAGAACTTCAGATCGAGCAAGAGAATGGAAATCCAGATACACTGCATATTCCTGGTATTTCTGCTGCAGTACTCTGCAATGAAATGATTAACAAAGTTGGCACTTAAGTGTTTGTAATTAGGTTTCAAAGCTACCCTCCTGCTGAGATGAGATGAGGGAGTTCATGCTTGCCTTCATACTATTGTCTCAGTCAATCTGGCAGAAAACTAATTTTTCACATTGTTTATCTTTGAAAACCAGTAGGGAAAAAGAAACAATTTTATCATTAAAACATCAAATTCCAAAGAACACAGCAAACGGGGCAGAGTGGGGGGGAGGATCTATTTCAGGAACCCAAATCCTAATATTCCATGACATTATCAAGACCTGTAATTTATTCTGCCAAAAGTTAGCAAATCTACCAACTAGCCTAGCAAGCGGATGCAGAATATCATGTACTATAACAAATAAACACACAAGGAACTAGCTATTGTATTATTCACACACACAAAATTTAATCAGAAATTTGGTTCATTAGCCAATTTATATATAAACAGATACACATCACAAAAGTTTTGGGTGAAACACTAGGATGATGAAGAGTTAGGAGCTAAAAATAGATCAGTTCAGAAAGTTGATAAGCGGTATCTTTAATCAAGATGTAAGGTCTGTGGGAAAGAAATCCATAGAGGTATTCTTAAATTAAATGGAAAAAGGCCTTCTGGCAGGTTGGTCTGGAGCACCAAGATGAGATAGAAAGGATGATGATAGAAGGAAAAAGCCTGCAGCCCACCAAGCAATATTTCAAAATGAAGAGGATGATGACACAATTCCTTCAGCTAAAACCAACATAACAAACCAGAAAAGCGAGGACTTTCATGCATATCTAAAGAAAACCCAAATGTTTCTGCAGTATTAAATGAGAAATTTCTACGAAGTTGAGGAACAAACCCAGAGCTAATTCAGTCTTACAGAAAAACGGCAAAAGACCATTAGCTCTCTACCATTTTAACTTTCTTTAGGCCTCAAAAGGCCTCAGAAATTTAAAAGCTTTTGTGCAAAACAAGTCCATCAGGCAGATAAAATTATAGAATACTCTTATTAATATCACTGAAAATGCTTCTATTAAAATTATTAATCTATAGAAAGATTCACTGCATCGTGGTTTGGCCTCAGCCAGCAACAAAGAACCAGTGGTGGCTCTTTCACTCCACCACAGCCATGGGGGAGAATGTCATGCTATGCTGTTGTCCTTCCTTCAGTAATAAATATATTATTCTTTGTTCCGTTTCCGTAAGCTTTTACTTACCTTTATGTTCTGCACTTACACTATGTTTCTTCAAATAACTAAGAATTTATTATCTCTATTATGAAAACCCTACACAAAGCTACAGTTACTTGTCATAGAATAACTTAATACAGAGAAAAGATAACAAATGTAAACAGCAAAAATCTTTTATGTAGCAGTTTTATTGCTGTATCACCTTATATGTAGTAAAGATGAATATTTCTTACTGTATTACACAGATCTTCAATCAAAACAAAATGCATCTTAAAACAAGAAAGCAATTTCACAATTATTCCACTGTGTTTTGATGCAAAAATCAAATCAACCAAAACCCCTAACTATCCCAACTTGGGTATGTATGTTTTTTGCATTTAACATTTGAGAACAAGAAATATTTCCTCCCTTTCATTTAAACAGCTCTTCCCCTGCATCTGAGGCCAGGACACAGGCACTCTTAGATCCCACAGTCCTTGATGTGACTATTTTGGAAGCCACAGGAAAGCCTAACATAGCCTCAACCAACCTGGTGGCAATAGTGTTTCCCCACTTGCTAGCATTCAGAGCCCAAACGTGATGCCAAGTCTTCCATCAGAGATGAGAATTTCAAATCATGAAAGTATTCCCCACGTATAATAACGCATCATGAGAAGGACCCCTGAAGAGCATCTGTGACTAGCCTGGCCTTCAAAACACAAACACAACCACTGACCAATACTGCAATGACCCTTGCAATATAAACAAATAGCCAGTCATAGAATCATAGAATTGCCTAGGTTGGAAGGGACCTTTAAGATCATCAAGTCCAACCATCAACTTAATACTGACAAAGTGGTACCTGGTACACACCCCAAAGCTTGTCTGAGAAGCAAAGAGGACAGATCATGCCTGGAGTTTGTCAGATAGATACCATTCTTGCTGGACTTCACAGAAACGTGATGCAAACTTAAAACAGAAGAGGCAAGTACCCAACACAAAGCAAACTTCCCCAAAGCCCCAATTTTCTAGAGTCTCACAACAAACAAACTTCCCTATATGTATCCTCTCTCTGAAGCCATGAAACCCACACTGGGAAGAATTCACAATCAATCAGTGCAGGGCTCTCTCCAGTTGCAGGAAGTCAAGCATACCTCCTGCCAGCTCACACGCTCAAGAAGAGCTTTAAAATCTGACACAAACACCATACTGCCAGAGTATCTCTGGACAAGACGCTGATGTTTTCAGTTGTGCAAACATGTATGATGCAGTGTCCTTAACAGGTAATTTGCAACCACAATAAAACCTGTGGCCATGGTCCCTAAAATCACAAACTTACAGCACAAAAGCTAAAAAAAGAATAAACCAACTTGTAGCAGGATGATTAGCACCTACACATGGACAAGACACTACCAGAGAGGCACAAACTACCACTAACTCCAGGAAAATTAGAGAAGCTCATTGCTGACCTGCAGCACGCTCAGGTTTTTTTCCTTTTAGGGTAACTATGGAGGAAAACTGGTATTTGTCATTGTGAGCCATCCTTGGGGGTTTTTGGTACTTAGTTTCATAATAACTACAAACCAAAACCATTACACTATATAACATATTGAAGAAACTGAACAACTACCATTTAGCCTGGTTTCAGAATTATTTCTCCAACCTTCATTATATCTTTTTTTTTTTTTCTTAGAAAACACAAGATAAGGGAATCTTAGGTGTTTTTCTTAGCAACTGAATCTTAGCAACGGAAATAAGACTGGCCAGTCAGCTGATAATTATTTTTTTTTCTTTTAGAAAAGCTTACCATATATTGTATGGGTAAAGTCCTACAGCTGGATACTTCAGTCTCCAACTTGGGTAACATTCTCAGGAGGCCAGCTCAAAGTACTTTGCGATCCAAAACTTAGATATGCATCATCACTTACATTTTCTAATATAACAATGATTATTTTAGTAGGCATTCAGCTATGAGAAAAATATTCCAGGAAACCAGTACATACATTCAAGAGAACCCATATGAACATATATAAGTGTGCACACTTGAGTGCACATGTAATTAGGATATCAGAACATAACTGACAGAGCAGCATCTAGAAACACCTTAAAAGCTAAGGAAAGCACAAGATTTTGAAATGTTTACCAAAAAAATTTTCAGAAAAAAGTGTTATTAAAGATCCTCCCCCCATTCTTGGGCTGCCTTTTTATTTTTTTGCCAGCATTCAGCAGCCTAAGCCGAACGAGGAGACATAGGGGCAAAAGAAAAAAGGAATGGTGTTTCATATGGGTGTTTTTTTCCCCTCCTCCATTACTCACAGAACAGAGGCACACTGGCAATATCACCTTACTTGTGCTGCTTGGCCCACACTGCCTGTTTACCTCTTCTGGGGTCAGAAGCTGGCTCCATCCCCTCTGTGTCACTGCTCAGAGCACTAACGGGGTGCCTCCTTACTGCTCATTGACACTGGCTGCATAGGACAAGCAGTATTTAGATCTTCAACTTGCTTTCAACTGTACGCTTTACTAACTGCTGTCTTGTGGGCCATTCTCAGCACGTATAAACTGCCAGAGCTCCCCTGACATTTCTAGAGCTGTCTTTTACCTCTAAATAATAGTTACTGTTCCTTATTTCATCTATTACCCCCTTGGTTCAGTATTTTCTGTAAACTGTCATTGTTGGCTTGCACACACACAGATCGCTCACCTAGTTTTGGTATGAAGGCTGTAAAACACTTATTTTATAGGACTTATAGTGAACACACAAAATTGCTTAAATCCTTTTCCTAGAAAGCATACTGACTGCAACAACTGGAGGTTTTAAGCTATTTCCCTGGAAAAGCAAACCAGAAAGACTTTTCAGTGCATGACAACATTCTTTGTGTTCATTCATCGACCCACTAAACCACTGGCTGCCATCCTTGAAAAGTGAACCAGGAGCAGGAAGAGGAACAGTATAGACCACTCTTCTGTTCACGTTTATGCAGATAAAGAAATTATTTCAAAATGGTAAGTAATATACCATAGAGAAGGAAAACAGTTACCAAAACTAGAGCTGTGGTTTTCATTTAATTTATGGGAGCATATTAATAGCTCTCTTCAGTCTTTAATAGTCTAAAATAAAACATGAAAGAGCTCTCACACCAAGCACACAAGTAAAGCTGCTCTACTGGCAAAGCAGTTTCATTTCCATACAACTAAGTGATGCCATCAAGTGGTCAACAAATGCACCAGTTGTTTTGGGGTTAGTCTTCATTGAACAGGCTACATTTTGTATGGTAAAGCTACCACCATGAATCAGTACAAGACATACTCTACTGATAAAAGTGCATTAATTGAGAGCACTAGTGACAGATAAGAGATGGCCCTATTTTTACAAAGGCAGATCTGATGCTGCTCTCTAGCTCCTCCAAAGAAGGTAAGAGCCTCTGAGATCACAAACAGCTTTATAGCTAATAATCTGCTTTATAGCTGAGATTTGTTATTGGCTTTGCATTTGGGTGGATTTGGAAGACCAAACCAGGAAACACTGCACAATCTTTGTATTAAAAAAAAAATTTAAGAAGTAGATAACAATTTAGTAATATGAGCAGTTAAGGATGTGAAACATCATGACATTTAAACATTTTCCATTTTTTCCTGAACTAATAATAATAATTAAAAAACCCTCTAAAACAGCTAAATAGTACCCTGACAGTACAGAAATTCTCCAGAATAATGGTACTTCTGTTTTCTCAACAAAATATAATTCCATTAGCAACGGTTTTCTCCCAGAATTGTAGCTTGGCATGATGTTTAAAAATGTGACTAAGCATTTCTGGTAATTTTGAATAGAGCATGGTTTTACAGAGCTACTCATTAATCACAACGGCACTGATACTGTTGTAAGGCACTAGGTAGAAATGAACCAGCTTAGAATTGTTTTTATTCCTTTTCCCCTTTCAACACTAGTTCTGAGGTAGAATTAACTGCAAACCATCTCAATTATTCAAGGGACATAAACAACAGCTTTTCTGAATTTGATTTCCATTCTTTGCAAGTTCTTCCATAATTATGTTTTCTTTTGCCCTTCAGCACAGAATAAACTGCACTTTCTCACCTTCTGCTTCTTTCACCTGCCTTTCCTTACAAATCATAACTATATAAAAGTATTTTTTCACACCCTCATTAGCATTCTGCAGGGATGCTTGACTTTGCCGCCTCCTTCGGGACTATTTTACATGTACACACTGAGTATTATTTTAATGTCAGCGTGGCTCAGGCTCAGTTCTGGCGTGCACAAAAGGAAAACACTCTCCTGCCATTTACAAAAAGCAGTCAAATGTAGCAACTCTAGACAAGCTGATAAAACCTCCCAGTTCTTTGGTACCAAGAAACTCATTTGGATTCTGAGCAGTACTGACAAGCAAAGAACATGTTAGCCCTGCTTGCCTGTCTAATTTGCAGCAATGATAGATATGCACAAAAAACGCCAATAGAAGTTTTAGGGGGGGCCTCCCCCTCCCTTAAATTGTTCTCCTTTCTATCATGCCTCATGCTGAAAGCAGGAGGGATAAACATCAGTCTAAGCATCACAACATTGCTTCTGAACGAACTACAAAAGATTTCTGTGTGCTGTTGTTTCCCCAGCACATTAGGAACACGTGCCACTCACGGCACACTCCTACTCACCTAGAGATTTTAAGCAAACCAAAACGCTGATGCGTGATCTCTTTTCCATAACCAATCTGCCATCCTGCCTCCAGAAAACACTTACTTGAAAACAACAAATTCAAACAACTGCAAACATCACTCCAGCATTTCATGTCCTCTGACCTAAATCATTAAGCAGGAGACTTAGAAGGGAGCCTCTAGGATACATACAGTACCATCAGGGCTGCTGCGTTATGAGAAGCTGGATGTTACAAGACTAAAGGCGAATTCAACAAGAGGTACCATTGCCTCATGCAGCTACAGCAAGTTCCATACTCCAACAGTCAGCTCAAGAAATGCACAGCCCTAAAACTTACCCTTATCATCCTCTCTATGGTCTCCCCCTCCAGTAGCTGCTACTTCTACCAGCGAAGTGGACAGCAATATTATGTAATGAGACGATGAGACACCAGAAATCAATTCACGTCGCCGGGAAGCACGCCCATGGTGAAGGAGATAACTTATCCAAACAACATTCATTTATTTATGCCAACTGCCGAAAGTCTTGTAGTGTTTATGAATCTAGCTGTGACTCAGTACATATTTATAGCATATATTTATTGACAAGTTTTAGGGGTTGATCTATTGAAAGTTCTCTGCAATGTATCACATACTTACAATTGCATTCAAGGATTATGCAAATATCCCAGCCTAGCAACAGTCTAAAGCTGCTATTTCATTTTCTAAAATCAACTTTAAAAGGAACACTTTCTTCTTTCCTCACCCATGAAACACATAATGAATGCCAAAATTATTTTTGCTCAGTACTAAGAAAAAGATCCTGTACTCACTCAGCACCAGTATTCCTCGCATAAAACCCACTTTGCTTACAGATCTCAAATCCCCATGACCCTCCAGTGCTACAAATGGGTGTCATTAAAATACTGCAAATCTGCATTCCCCAGCTTTCCTTTTAGCAGTTGCCCTAGAGTAACTTTAGACACCACACATTACTTTTAAACACCTAATAAAAGCTATTCTAAATTATTGGAGTATTACTTTGAATTTCTCTCTCCCCTTCAGCTCTGCATGAATCAAATCAGGGAAAAACATCAAAACCCACAAATTTTCAAAAGTTCCCATCTCAACACATGAAATTAGACAGTTGCTCCAATGTGTTTAACACCTGAGAGTTCCCACTGTGTACCTTAGGACAGATTTTTAAGAAGTCTCAACATTTATGCACCTCTTACCCAGAGCCTGCTTGAAGACCAGGCTACTTCTTTTGATGCTTAAATGAGACCTGACCTCTTGAAAGTTGCGCCCATTTTGGACTACACATTTAATTACTATTTTTTTCTTTATTGTCTTTTTTAAACCCTCTCTATCACCATCTCTGTGGATAAACAGGTTTAACACTATGCATAACCAGGCTTACCTCATACCAGCCCAGATGCAGAATATTTCTTTAATCTCATATTATTCGAAATTGTTTAAAAATTGGCATAATTACACCTTGCACTTAAGGTTTCTCTGCACATGAAAATCACTCTAGGGAAGACAGCAATTTGAAAACTAGCAAGGTATCCTGGAATGGTGGACAGGTTTGATAGCCATGAGTGCCTTTTCAGCTGCAGCTACTGTGAAGGTGGAAAATTTATACCAAAAGGCAAATCAAGAGTTATTCAGAGGTGGTCAAGCCTCTCTCTCTGCAATACATTTTCTTTTTATGTTCCTGTCAAACAACAAAACAGTTTTTGAAGTTTACCCTCCCTCTCCCTTCCATTGCACACATCTCCCCAGCACACAAAGGCCACACACCACTATGCCCTTGCTGCTCTTCCATGTGGCCACCCATGATAGTGTCTAGGAGACCAAGAGTATATCAAGCATGACTACATGGCTTGGACAGCTATGGTGAAGAGCAGGAGAACACCGGTGTTTTACTCCTAATTCTTGCTAGTCAAGAAAAAGGGCTTGCAGAAGAGTAGACAGCCTGTGGTTTTAATACCTGCTTGCACAGCTGGTGTCAACAACAGGGCTTTTACAATCATGGAACTCTCTTTCAAGACCAAGGATTTCTGGGCAGAGACAGGATTTAATCAGTAGTGTAAAAGCATCTTTGCCACCAGTTTGGCCAAACCGGTGAAGAGAGCTTTAAACTAAGAACAATGGGGAAGGGAAATGGTAGCCAATGATTGAGTGAGGAAGCAGGAAACTAGTATGATGAGCAAGGGCTCAGGCCAATGTGCACAAGAGAGACCCTGAAAACAGCAGAACAGGACGAAAGGGGCTGTGCCAAGTATATGCGCACAAAATACAGAAGGGGCACGATGGGGGATCCTCTCACACACCTTTGAGAAATCAGCAAGGTTGGCGCAGTCACAGGGCTACCATCCCACAGGGGTGCAGTGGGATCTCTCTCAGGACTGGAGTGCTGCAGTGATTGCAATTTTATATTACTTTTTGTTTAAAAGAAGAACTTTATTTGTCCATTGTTCAGCTATTGACTGTGTTCTATGAACTCACAGATTTATTGGTTTTTAAAACCACCTGAATCATACCTGTGAAAAAGTCTGTTAATGTAATTCAAGTTTCAATGAGCTATCGGAAGCATTTTTTTGTAATATATAAGCCTTAAAACTACTCACTGAAGTGACCCAGAAGTAGATGACAGGTATTTTAAATTTATACAGAAAAAATAATCACCCTTATACAGTACTTCATTGAACAAAAATAAACATTAATATTTTATTCCACTAGTCTCCTATTCTGCCTTAAATGGTGTCCATCACTGATTAGCCCATCTGACTTCCCCTTGAGCTTTCTGTCCTCTATTACTTCCTTCACCTTTATTACAATTATATAGACTCCTACTTGTGTGAGAACCCAAGATATCAGGTAGCGATGGATAAAATACTGTGCTAACAATTAAAAAGTTTTATTACTAGTAAGACCATTGATGCCACTACTAAATTATCTGAAAGCATCATATTTTCAAAGACCTGTGATTAATCGCAATGTTCACACATTTTATTGACTAATTTGAGGCAAATAAAATATACTCCAGTCATACATATGAAATTAATCATTAGATTACAGAAAAAAAGAAAAAGACTACAGACTGCACAATGGAAGAGAGATCCAAAAAACCTATTTCATTAGTAAGCAAGCCTAAACTAACTAATCCAGAAGGAACCAGATACAAAAGGATTTGCTATTAAAATACCTCACCCTCCACTAAAAGAGATTGTTTCATTTAAAGGCTCTGCTCTCAGCTGTTACACAATTCCTTCGTCTGATTGCAGTAACTGCTTAACAGAAAATTGTCAACGTGGATAATAGAGGATAACTTGAGCCCCATGATATTATCTACAAATATGTTAGCATATTTTTGATTAGGTGCTACTTAGGCTTTGTTACTAATAAAGCTTAACTGGCTGTTATGTTTGTGTTCATAAAAATCTCATTATATAAAACCTCCAGGTAGCTTTCTTAGTCACAGACTAAAACCAAAATAATTTTTCCCTGTTCTTCTACCACAGGATTTGAATGAATCCTACGGCAGACCAAGGGAGCCACTAGTGGCTATGGTCAGAGGAGCAGATCCTAAGGAACAAAAAGTGACTAAGACATTATCACATGTGATGGGACAAGCAACACTCGATACGGAATTCCAATATCACATTTTCACGAACCTGATTCTGCAGGACATTGTAACACCAGTAACCATTGCTTGTGTGGAGAGTTAAACACGGATAGAAGGAAAATGCTTAAACTGACAAGACAGGCCTCCTACAAAAGGTCTGCACCAAATTCTAACTCCCATCTGGGCCACACGGAGGGATTAGTTTAAGAAAAAAAGGACGCACCTTAAATACAGAGGCAGAAAGAGTAGATCAGAGAAGGAGCCTGCTTTCAAGTATCAATTGTCTTTTTACCAGTTACAAAAGAATAAATGACTTAGAAAAGTGGATTTCCAATCAGAAGTACCACTACAAATGAGAATTTTTGTTTGTTTATTCATAGGTCACCAGTTTCTCACAAAAGGCTTTTACTGCATCTCTAGGTGTGCATTAATTATTGGGTCACACAGATTTTCTGAGAAACTGTATTACAATCACATGCTCGAGTCATACGCCAAGCAAAAAAAAAAAATCTAGAAGCCAAATATTAGAAAGCCACAACAGCTACAGCCTTCTTATATTTCCCACACTGTCCAAAGCACTAGGGAATTTGTCTGTGAGAGAAGCACTCAAATGCTAGACCTGCTAAAAATCAAGTTACAGCCAGGGACCATAGACAGCAAAATGTCAGCTTTAGAGCCTGGACATAGTGACAATAGCACTGTTAGATTCCCCACAGGGCTAAGTGGTCTTTTTTTTTTCATTTATCATTGTATGATTGTTACACTCGCTCAGATTTTTTTATTTTGTTCTACATCATTTTTATAAAATCACTGTCCTATTCGGAACATATGCTATATACACCAGATAAACATTCTTTAAACTTTTTATTCTTTTCTCATAATCACCGAGTTGTTTTCATAAAGTACTTGACCATACAGGGGACGAGGGGGAAATCAATACCCAGGCCTGATGGTGCTTTCCACTCTAGAATCTCACTTGTCTGATTCCCAATAACCTACACAATTGTCATTGTGGGCTTTTAAAGTTTTCCAAATCTCTCCAGAAGTGAGGCATTGCTTTCTGAGGTTAGGTCTCTAGTCACATCATGAAGATGTGTCTCATCTCCGAGAGCTCAGACACTGTAGTCTGGTTGTGCAGACTCAATGGCAACTATTAACTCTCCGAGCTTCTCAATTTACTTAAAATAACCCTTTCCCAAAGATCAAATTTCATGAGCACTAGATAGGCTATAATTTTTCATTCAAGGATCTCTGACAGTAGAAATAAGTACCATAGCTTTTGAAGTAGTTGCTAACACAAGAAACAGCATAAAAATACTAACACTCCTCAACATATTAGCCTCATGTGGATGACTCCTCCAGATTTATGCAATGTCTTCAGACTGAAGGCTTGTCTGTTGCCCTTTCTTTCTCTCTATTTCTTGCCTGGACCATCGAGTTTCTTTCCACATCTAATCTTTTATCATTCCTCCTTCCTTAAAATGAGTGGTAAAAAACCTTGCTTTTATAATGTATTATGATGTTTTTATAATTTTATAATATAAACAAATTTGTAAAGAACGCTTTGGGCATCAGCTCACTGAAGTCCCCACTAAGAATTCAGCTTTCTGCCTTAGATTTTGGTCTTTATAAACTGATTTTTACCCAAACCTCAACAAATCCTTGCTTGAAGGGCCTTCCACAATCACAGGTGGTTTGTGAATCTTTCCATTGCTGTTTCTATACTATCACTACAATTTTCTGTCAAAAATAAGAGACAAAAGGAAAGGAGAACATCCATTTTTAAAATGGACTTTCAGCTGTTCTCTATCTTTGTATAGAGTTCACGAGCTTGGAGAGAAATCATGCATTGTAAATAAGCCAATTCTGAAACAAGTTTCAAAATAAAATGATTCACACATCACAAAATATTTTTCATATGAACTTAATAGCACAGCAGATGCATTTTCCGCATGAGGTAAATCATTCATCACTACAGAGCTTCATCATCTTCAGAAAAGAGCTGCGCTTTGTTTTTCTCCTTTATTTTTTTCCCCTCTTATCAGGTATGTTAAGGGTTTACATCGGTTAACACAACCAGAAAACTCTTTTTCTTTCTTGTACCAGAAATGGTTTTTCAGGCTCTTCTCGTTACAGATCTGAATCACCAAGATAGGCTTGCACATTAGCAGTCTATCTAAATGTCTTCCTATTATTGTTGTCCCTTTCAACCTTTGTCACAAGTCACTTATCTTCTCTCAAATTACATTTTAAAGCTAGGACCAGGACGATTGAATTTTTTTAGCTACATCCATCTAGTGCCTTGCCTTATAAAGTTCCTAAAACTTTGATAGACAGACAGGTTCTTCAGCAACACGAGTACACAGTTGTACTAAAACACAGTTTAGAAAGTATATCCTTACTCACACCCCCACACACACTCCCTGAAGTGAGTTCTAAAGAGAACTTAAGTATTTTCTACATTATTTATTATAGATACAGTAGTATGAACCACTTGTGTTTTGGACCCAATTCATGTGAATAAGCAATTTCTCTGAAATCAAATAGTATTTATTCCCTCACCAGGCTGAAACTATTTTGTGCAACAAGGAAAACTACCTCCTGGATAAGACATGCCAGCTGATTTCTCAGGGGGCTTTTTGTCAGAGATTCTCTCCATCTTTACATGATAGGAATATTTTGATATAGTCCAAATCTACATCTTGACACTGTCTGTCTGGCAGACACTGACCTTGCACATTTATTACTCTTTGAAATTCCATGGAGATCAGTCTTATTTTATATATATATATATATATATATATATATATATATTTAGACTGACAAGTATTTCTCTGTTCTACAAGAGAAAAGTGATCTTTTTTCCAGTGATAACAGGGTTCCTAAGCTGTACAGCCCAAGGCATAATACATTATCCTCAGCCACAGTACCAATGGAGGGTGTTAATAAAGCCCCAGCCTGAAGCAAGCTTAAAGTTTGACGAAAATTTAGCTCCTTCTTGTACTTATTACACATTACATCTGGGCATAACAGATGCCTATATGGATGGTCCCTCCTCACAGCCCTCTCTTAGTGCAGGGTGGCTGCCACATACCAGACACAGCATGGACACTTTGAAGAACACAGGCAACATTTAGTGTAAAGATGCATTGCTTTCTCTGTTCCTAGGCCTGGTGGCTCCAACAAATCATGGTGAGGTGATTCAGGTCAGCTGGGCAACCGGATCCTGCCAGCAGGATCATCAAGTGCATTTCCTGACAGGGAATACAGAAAACTAGGGTAGCAGCTGAAATCTTTTTAGTTCCCACCCATCCCAGCAGCCCACTCCTGTATATCACCACTGGGCAGTACCAACAAAAAATGGGTAACAGCAGTTCAGTAGTTCATGCCCTCTCAGAAACCTTTGAGGAAAAGAGTTTGCACAAACACATTATTTGAAGTGTTACCTGTAAATGGATACATCCATGTCCATACAACACACTTCCCATCTTTCCAGAGCAAATCCATCATGCAGAACACCTCTCTTGCACTACAAGCTTTCTCAGAGGTGTTTTTGGGACAGCACTAACTCACAAATGCACATATAGTGCTTTTTCTATCTAACACAAACATAGAGCATCTGTTGATGCAGTAAGAAGTTAATTTCTTGCAAGCCAGTATTTAACATAACTATACATGAGGCTAAACTCTGCCATAAATTCCAGAACAGGTACACTTCTCACAGAGCACTTTATACTCCTTGGGGGCTGACGTTCAGATTGACTGTCTCTCTGGGCCATCATAGGCTCTGACAATCCTTGCCAAGGTACTAGGTGAATTCATCAGGCCAGAAAACTTTCGGTCCATCTCCTATCACCACCATCTCATGACTCAGACGGGATTCAGGTAGAGCCCTCTAACCCAAACTTAACACCACTCTTGAGTAGCAAGGAGACTCCATGGGTCTCAGCTGCAGTTAAATAACCAGTACCCACATCTGACACTTCATACAGCCCATGTGCTACTTCAGCCCACAAGACAGTTACTTTTCTCAAGGGTCTGCAAGCTAAAAAATTTTGGCAACTGATTGGCTCTATAAGTCCTGTCTGGGGTGAGCATCAGCTGGCAACCACTTGCTTCACTTCTTTGCTATGAAGAGTCTGAGATCTCAAGGGCAAGTTATACAAAGCCTCCAGCATAAAGCATTGCCTGGCTCCTTCCTTCGCTTTGGGTATGTGCCAGCTAAAAATGGTGACTGAATCTGTCAAACACAATTCCCAGTCTCTGTCACTCAGAAAGCCTATCCAAAAATGACAGGCTTTCTACTTCACCAAGAACGCCAATGTTTGTTTAAGTGCAGTAAGTGCCACAACAAGCACAGCGCTTTAAGCCACTTAAACAAATCAGGACAGACTAAACTTTTGTTACCTAGAGGGTTAATTGGATTTAGCTGGGAAAACTTATTTCTGATCTCTGCACACAGACAGGAAGGAGTCACACAGATGATTTATACAGATGAATGATAGCAATGTCTAATTTCCTTTGTGTAGTCACTTTTGTTTATTTCTTTTCCTTATGTTTTACTGGAGTACTTGCATGAAGCACGCAACAGTGTTCTTTTTGAGTTGTTACTACAGCACAAAGAGAAATCCATACTTGTCATGACATTTCAGGCCCTGCACAGCAGAATTAGATGTAATATTTTTGGCTACTGAAAGAAAAACAGTGCAGATGCTATAAAAAGCAACTGACCAGAAATCCAAATTTCTATAAATTATTTTTAATGTAAATCACTGTGCATTTATTTCTTGTGCAGTCCCAGGATCTGCTCTCTTTTCTTACAAAATATGATAAAATATATTTTTGCAGTCATCTGTCACAGTTCTGCTGAAAGATAGGTTAAGGATGAAACTTTTGTAGAGGCAAAACTTCTGTGAACTTCTGTTAGCCTCTAATTGTTCTTCTGTCAGGGTTCAATTTTGCACTCCTTGCATAAGCAACACCTTCACTGAAGGTATATACAATATTGAATCTATCATATTAGCTAGTTTTGCCTAGGGCAGCATCTTTTCCATATTAGTCACCAATACCACGTGACTCTTACTAAAGCATGCAAAATCTCTTGCAGACGTATATGAAACCAAACTCCCATAAGAGAATATTCTTCAGGATATTGCCATATTCATCGGCTTTTGTGCTGAAGAATGAGGATTTAAATTCTTTATCATTTCCTAATCCTATCAAATATAGTTGTGCATTTTCTAATTATCTGTATAGAGTCTAATCCTTAAAAAAAAATTTAAAAATAAAAAAATCCTACTAAAATCCTAAGCATTCAATACATCAGCTTTGTGAGTTCAGAAAATTCTGGCTGTTTTTAAGCCTTGACTCTACCTCCTGTAGAGTTAAAATAACAAAATCCCCCCTGCTTTCTCTTTCCACCACCATTTCCCTCCTTCAATTATCAATCCTCTTCGCATACCAGCTCCAAGATTCTGCTCTGTTCCCCATCTTTAATCAGCTTTCACTTCCCTCTGAATACTTAAGCCTGCATCATGTATATCTTCACAAAACACGATCAACAGAAAGGAAAGAGTGAAAACACGACATTCCTAACACACTTACATTGACCTCTCTCCTGTGATGCTTTGGTTCTTTTTTTTTCCTCCATAAACTGCAATACAGCTGTAAAATTCACTATTTTTCCATGAGCACAACTTCACAAGTCTCAGCAGTGAGCTTCACCTGCCATTATGCTACCCTTTCACCTTCTCTTGTTAGGAGTCACTGTTGCCTCCAGTCTGAATGTGTCACCCATACATAATTGTTCTCCCCAATTCCAGATTGGAGATAAGAATAAGAAACATTATTTATAGTGCAGAACTTGCGGGCATTCTCAGCATTAAGTTTTTTTGCACTGATCATTTGTTTCACACACTTTCATAGACAGCTCCCTAATTATGACAACTTCTCACCTCCATTCTCCCTGTCTCCAGAACTGCTTAGATTCACTGCTGGCTTTTGAGAGCATTTGCCAGAGCACAATTTTTCCATATAGTAACCCATTGACCTATAATAGTATTGTCTGAATATTCTGAAAAAAACATCTACACCTCAGAGCCAACTTTTCTCCCTTTGGTGAAGTTCATGTTGTTTTATAACCATGTGTTCAATTGGGTATTACTTTGGGAAATTGCGTTTGTTTTCAGCAAAAGCCACAAGCTTTCTCTTAAGGTCTGAAAGGCATTGCAGCCATCCTATTTAATGAAGTTGCATTTGCAGTATTGCAGCAAAACATCTCATTCCTGTTCCTTGAAAAGATTACAAACAAACCCAAAAGAATAGTGAGCCGATTATAAAACTACTTCTAATTTTTTAAAGATTTAGTAGTACCAAATCTCATTTTCTCTCTGGAAAGTCATGAAATGCAGAACCGATATGAACCTGTAAAAGGACTTTACATTTTGTCTATACCATGCAGCTTACAGCTGCATCAGCTTCTGGTACGTGAGGTAGGTCATTCTGAAGTCACTCGTGTTTTCCTGTGCTACAGGGCACTGAGCAGTGCAGGCAAACTCCTAAGTGGCACATATCTCCCAAACGCAAAGTAGGGCAGGAGGTCTGGTTCTGGTTAAGTCTCACGTGTTTCTGACACAGAGGCAACACAGTAGTTATATTGCACTGGTGTCCTCCACCAACAAATCTTGCAAAAAAACATGGAATTCAAGATTCAACAGAGACACAGAATCCACTTCAGAAAACTACATAATCTCCTGCAAAATGGCAACACAAAAATAGGAATGATTCAGTATTACATTAGATCTAATGTGCTGTTATCCTTGCTCTGGAATCCATGGGCTGAAGGCATAGGCTGAAAATGCCTTAGAAATATTTCACAATTCTGTACAGAACTTTTAAACAAGTTTTTCACCCCATTATTCAGCTGAGATAGAAGGGGATGTTATTCCCACCAGTACAAATTTCTCTTTATGCATGTCACATATAGGATTTACCTCTTAAAACTGGAAATGAGGGTCCCTTCTCATAGCTGAGATGCAAGAAATTAGCATGCATTGCCTATTGTGAGCATCAGAATCCCTATGACTCATTTCTTTTACCCTCATAAGACACTTTCATTTCAGGACACAGATAACCCTTTTAAAATGGTGAATGATTTATTATGCCTTCATGAACTTTCACAGTGCTGCTACTGGTTTTAGAGGAAGTTTTATCTTATATTTCACTTGGATTGTGACTGCACTGAATTTTCTATTCAGAATATTTGTTGTAGTTCAGTAATGTGTGCGTAGATATTTGCATGTCGCATACCTTACTGTTTTATCCCAATACATTACTGAAGAATACTTACTTAAACTGCACTTTTAAGAGTGTACCTTGAGGAGATTAAAACCAAGAAAAATCAAAGCTGCTTTTCTGAACCAAAAAGCAGAATAATGATGGTCCGAGTTTTCATTTTACTGCCTCAGTAACCATCAATTAAAATCACCAGGCTCACATATGCCATTGGATAAAGCAACAAGCAAATAGCGGAAATAGAGTCTTGCCACAGCATCAAGAATTCCTGCCTTTGAAGAGGAGCACCTCAGAGTTTTCAGTGCAGCTTTGCTCTGTTTGATCTACCAATTATATCTTGCACAAAAGTATTTGTTTACCCCTGACAAAACACTCTTCTATCTGTATTATCTTTGCTGGACTGTCATAATGCCCTCTCCATTTCAGAAGCTCTGAGAACACAGAATCGAAATTCAGACCTAATTTATCTTACAGCAGTCAAGACAGGCCAACTATTCAGAGCTGGAAAAAGAGACATTGGACAGAAATAAAACCTGGACTTTTATTATAAATAGTTTTTTATATGTGTGTGTGTACTTGTATATTTTTAAGTCAACTGACTACATAACACTCTTCTGTGATCTTTAGTAATTCACTGGCTCTTCGTGGGCTGTGCACTGAGCCACAATCCAGCTATGAACATCCAGGAGAAACAGTGGCACTGTCAACAATTACAAAAAAAGCAACCTAACTCCAAAGAACCCTGCTACTCCCTTTGCAAAAAGGGAGTGAGAAGAAATATCACAGAAGAAATATCGGGTAGTCCTTCAATGCATGCACAGCAAGTAGCCAAGGGGACAAGAGGCTTGCCAGTCTCTGCTTGGAACAGACCAATGGCTTAAGACAAATTTAGAAAATAAGTTAGACACTATATTCTTCAGTAAACTGCAGCATCTATTACCACTTAGTTTGTTATTAATATGTCTAAATAACTACTGCTGACTGCTTCAGATTCTTGTGGTCAGTAGAAGCCCCTACTTCAAAACCTGAGAGCACTACATCTGATATTCAAACACTCCTGAAATCACCCAGAAAATTACAGTGTTTGAGTTGGGAAGGAGTCATCACACTTCAAATCTTCTTTTACCTTTTATCTCCTACATAGGTAAATGATAGTCTAAAGTTTATATTTTTTCCTAAAGGAGGAAAATAAAAAACCCCATCCTTCCCTACCCTTGCTACCTGCCTTCCTCCCTCAGCTTCTCACAACTGAAATATTTGGTCACAGTTCAAAAGCTTGGCTTCACCAAAATGAACAAGTACCAGATTTAAACACAACAGCAAAAGGAAAAAAAAAAAAAAGGCTAATGAATGTGCCCACTTCTTTATGGCTTAAAAATTTGGACTACTACACAATTTTAGATACTTGAGTGTAAAGTACTTCTTATTATAGAGGAACTCGAATGAAAATACAGGTTCTAGAAATTTATGCAATTATGCAGAAAAGCATTTAGAATAACACTTGGCTGCATGATAAATCATCCCTTGTTCAACTTCAAACTTTTTCTTAAACCTAAAACAAATATTGAAATTCAATTGTTTACATTCAGTTTTGGTTAAAACAGGAAAAAGCACTATCTTGAGATACTTTCTTGAAACAGCAGCAACACCTACAAATACCTAATTTTTGATGCTATGTTTAAAATACCTGGCTATAATGTAGAAATGAGAAAGCCGACCTAGTATGCCATTCACAGTAAATATGTCTCACGTGTACAACTTTGCCGTTATCAACTCTGGTTCTGAGCAGAGGTACAAAAAAAAAAAAAGCCAACTCATAATATAGGAAACCTTCTGCTCTCCCAGCCTGTAACTCTACAGCAAAGATTTAAAACTCTACGTATTGGACAGTAGTTCAGAAAGTAAAATCTAAATGGCACCACTTGTACACTATTTTTTAAATTAGAAAAATAAAATAATATCAGCTCCTTAGGTCTTATGATGGCTAAGGACTAAAAGCCATGCACCACAGAAGAGCCATACTTGGTGAACACAAAAATGACTCTACTGAAAGGAAATAAGGAGCCACCTAGCCCAAAACTACCTTCCTCTTCTATTTTTCCTCTGTAATAACAACGCTCAGGAGCTGATACTTTCAGAAAGAACCTATGAAGCGGAGCATGTACTCTGTGACCCTCCTGTCCGTACACTGACAGTGGTTCCAGCAGCTCAACAGAATTAATGAGTTAGAGCTGCCTTTCAATCCACTTTTTCAGTAGTCTACAAAAGAACTATACTTGATAAAAATTGATGAATTTTAAGTCCTTTACAATTTGACTTTCTTAATACTGTGCAGTAACGAGCTCTGCAATTTAAATGTGCTTTCCATGGAAAAGTACCTCCTTTTGATCAATTTAAATCTTCTGGTTTTTTTGGACACCCCTTAGTTCCCATGTTATAAAATGCAGATAATTCTCATTCTCTAATCGTATTTCTGTACCATCCATATTTTCATATACTACTATTACCATATCTTTTCATGCAATGATCCTATCTATTGTGTTTCTCCTACCTTACAGGCAGCTCCACACCTTTAACCATTCTTCTTGTCCTCCTTCTAGATTTTATCATTTTTACTGTGGCCTTTGAGAGACAGGATCATCAGATATACACACAGAATTTGGGATGTAGAAGTGCACTTGAAAAATGAGGTTGTTTTGTTCTCCATTCCGTTCCTAGGAATCCCTAAGATTTATTTGTTTTTTCTTACTGCCACCAAGCATTCAGCTAGTGTGTTCTGAGAAATACCCACAATAGATGCAAGATCTCTTTCCTGAGTGGTAATAATAGCTTTAGAATTTACTACTGCGTATACAAACACATATATATTCCATGCTGAAACACACACAAGCCACATTGCAGCAGGAAATATTTCCTGAAAGCCCCAGAATGCTAAGAAAAGACCCATGAAAAAAAACCAAACAAAAAACACATCAATCTGTCATACCAGATCAAAATAACAACTGAACCATACGCATCTACCCATCCCCATGTCCGTTCCCCCCAAAACAATGATTATTCATAAAAGCACACAGAGGGAACTCCTTCCTGCTTTTGACAGTATAAAACCAGGAGGACACACATTTGGTGTTTGGCCAACATCTAAAAAGAAGCCAAACACAGGCATTTCCTCACCAGGCAATAGGCAGGTTACCATCAAATGCTTTTCCCACCACACAACGTGTGTTGCAGGTGGTTGTTTGCATAGCCAGGAGTCTGTCACTGCTCTGACTGCTCATACAGAAACAGCACCTCAGCTCAAAGAGGTAAATAAGTTGTTTTGCCAGCTATTACGAAGCCTACAGGGTGTAGGGTCTGCAAGGCTAATTTACAGCTTGATCCAGAATACCCCAAGATCACTGGAAATCGCTGTGTGTGTGAGATTTTGAGCTTCAGGCCCTTTCAGGGCAGTATAAGAAAAAGTTGGGTGAAGACCTCCTGGCCAGCACACTGCATGTCAATATGTTGGCATGCACACATCCATGCTCTGACTAGAGGCTTCTGCATCCAGCCTACAAAACTGGGTTTTTTTCTTATCTTCACATGTGTCTTTAATACATCTAAAGCCAGAAGAATGACAGCAGCACACATTTCAACAGAGATGAACACATCTATTAACACACACTTGATAAATGCACCAGAGAGAACGGGCACGAATGCATTTCTTAGGAACACGGGAAGATAAAAAATATTCTGTAGAAATGCAAGACTGTTAAATTCTTTCAAACTCTAGTAACTGCAAATAAATATGACACTGTTTCTTTCAAAAAAAAAAAAATCTTTGTTCTCTATTTACATTCATATTTTTCAGAAAACACAGTGATCATCTTTACCTGTCTCAGTGAAATCAAACAGCATATTATGAGGCACCAGAAGCTATTTCCTTGCCAGGTTTTCCATTTGTGTTTTCTGATTATCTGGGTGTTTTTTCATTTGCACCCAATTGAGCACTGCTACATCACCAGTTCCTTTGTACTGACCTGCTCATCTGCTGCAATAACTTTTTTTGTTTTCCAGTTGGTGATTCCATCTCCTAGCATCTATCATCCTGTTTTCCTACTTTATTCAATTTTACAAACTTGCCGCGGCAAATTATTTGCGCAAATGGAGAGTGATTTCTCTTTACATTAGCTCTCCTCTCCTTAAGACTTGCCCCAGCAACGCACTCGACAGTGCTGAGGCAAACGGTGGGAAGGAAGGGCACAGCCACAAACGGGAACTAACGAACTCAAGTGCTCAATGACAACCGCAGGCTGGCAAAAGTGATACTCATTGTATAGGGCACAGGAAACCAAGAAAGCTTATCTTACTCTTCACCATCCTGGAAAAATATTCCCTTAACCTACTTTATAATCTGTACTTGCAGCATAAATCCTCCATTATCCATAGTTAATTTAAAAGAGAGAAAATAATAGTGGGACACTTGGTGTTGTTTCAAATAAGTGAAAAATTACACTGCAGTAGCAAACAACCACATAGCCTGTTTTTAACATCACAAAGACACACAGTCCTAGCAGGATTTAAGGAATGAGCTATATATAATCTTGTCTTCAATTTCTGCTCATCAGTTGAAGCATTCCTATTAAATGGCCTTTATATACTTTCTAGTACAAAAAATGCCAAGATGTTAATTTAATCCTCAAAATGGATACTATCAGAAGAAGCGTCTTGTGCTGTAAACAGATAATGGAAAAAGCGGTTTAGAACATAAAATTTTGGGGTTTTTCCATAACATTAACTTACACTTCTCGACACCTGTTTTGTACGTCTTCCACAATTCCCAAGCAGCACAAAAATTCATACTCTAACAAATATAGCTGGAGGCCTGGCAGATACTTTTATCTCCAGCCAACCTTTTAACCTAAACCACGTATCAACCTTGTTTCAAGGATTTTAAAATACATTTTGAAATACCTCTTCATTTGTTTCAGAAGCCTGTATTGCTCCACATTCAAAGTTCAGGAAAGCCAAATTCTCTCTCTGAGCAATGTGATCTGTGTATGTGTTCAGTTCTCCTTATTGAAATAGCATCTCAAAAGCACTTGGTTCAACGCATGTATCGCCCATCAAGGATCAGCCCAATTCATATCACAAACAACTGATGATAGCCCTCTACTTGCTTCAATGCTACTTCAAAAAGGAAAAGATGGCAAGCAGAAAGAAAATAGCCTTTGTCTTTCAGGAGCTCCATTTGTCAGAGGCATCTTCTCAACAACAGGCTGAAAAGCTACTCAGGCTTTGTAGCTCCGTTGACAAGAAGTGATACTTGCCTACAGGGTTACAGATGCAACTGTATGAAAAAGCACTACCTGTTGGAGCAGGAGGTATCAAGAGACAGGCTGGATGATGGCTCCTGTCCAGAGAGGGATGAGGACTGTATCAGTGATACCCAAAGGACACAGGGGCTCAGGCAGGTTCCAGATGCTGTGCAGTAAAACACAGTCACTCACAGCCCTGTGTGCCTCACACAAGTAAACTGACACGGTTACATTTTTAACTATCAGCAATGTGTCTTTGGACACTCGCAGCAATCTGTCTCATACCAATATTTATTAATAAAAATCATTCATTTTTAAGTCTTGATCACATTAATCCTAGTCAGTGGATTTCCATCTTTGCAAGAAGGTTTTCTGGTGGATGGATGGGACACTGGAAATATCACCAATGGTAGCACAGTCAACATCTCTTTGGCTGGTTTCCCCACCTTTTCTGGAAGGCTGAGCAGTCACTCAGGGTCCCCCTAAAGCCCATGGACAGTCGACTAAAAATTAGTGGTGCAAGGTCTTTTTTTCTAGTTGAGGGAGATGATATAGAAGTGACAGCAACAACTGTAAGATGAATGCACTGTTAAGGGGCATACAATGAACAAGAGAAGAAAAACAATAAATTAGAAAGAAATTAGAAGAAACTGTGAAATCCAGATTAAACTGATTTGCCTTGGATAATCTTTTCTTTCAGGATTCAAAACTTTGTAATACCTGGAATAATTCCTGCATTAATAATAATTTTAAAATATTTTAAAATGTTTTTTTTTATGATTATGCATCATAAGAAATATTTAATAACACTTACAAATTACATATTTAAATTTACTGTTTTAAAATGGTTATAATGAAGGAGGGGGGGTGGTAGGGGGGATTTCTTTTGTTTCTTCCCCCCCCCCAAAGTCATTATCCTTCTGCTACTGGGCACACTAAAAAAAGTAAAATGAGATTGTAATAAGTCTTGTGGAATCACTGCTTCTTGATTATGAGTAATTTCAATTGCAACACTCCACTGCCTATAGCAGAGCAGAAATCATCTAGTTATCAAAGCAAAAGCAGCAAAATCCATAAATGTATCCCCATGCAAATAAAAGTCTAGAGCAACATTTCCAGAACTCAAGCTCTTTCAGAAACTTGCACTTTTAGGAGTGCAATTAAAGATGTCATAAAAAACAGCTGATGTTTAGACAGAAGATCATCTTCATATTTTAAAAGAGATTTTTCCAAACAACACCTGGAAGTGACAGTCTTAATGGCAGGTGCACTACAAGCCTCTGGAGAAATTCCCAGCTCACTGTAGCTTGCAAATGTCCCCAGAGGAATACCCCAGGCAGAGGCGTACAACCACGTACAACCCAAGGGCTACAAAGGGCTGTTAATCAGTGCAGAGATGGCACAATCACATCCCTGCTTCCTGCCGTTCCACAGTGACAGCACACTTCTGTGTTCTGCCCACCTCTTTTCCAACCAATAATATAACTTTTAGCTGTGATAAAAGTCAAAAAATTCCAGCAGATCTCAGGAAAGAGTACATGCTGTTGTCCTCAGTCTTTAAAATACCAAATATGTGACCAAAAAAATTTTTTAAATTACACTTGTGTGGCTGGGGGGGCATAAATTTCTGGCTGTTATAAGCAGGTGGTCAGAGAAGATGGCCAGCAAGATTTTGATGACATTATAACAAGAAGATTGTGCTATTCCCTGCCAGGCTGCACAGTAGGAATCTCGAACTCATATTTATATATCCCAAAATGAGCTGCATTAAATTTACCACCATGTCAATACGTAGCTGTCACTGATCACTTGGTAAAATCTAATAGAGACAATAATAATATAAAAACAATAATACTCCTCCCTTTAAAAACCTGACATTGCATTTCACTATCTAGAAATGACTACAATAAACATAAAGATTCATATTTTTAATGCCAGAGGAATATCATTATAGTCATCTAGTTTGAGCTGCTGCATCATATTGCTATGAAGTGCTATCAAATGACTCTCCCATGAAGTCTAGAGCTTCTGGGATTCACCACACACTCAGCTTCAACGATCCAGTATTTTATTACTCTTGTTATTTCAGAAAGTTTCTTTTGTTCCAGCCTCAATTTTTCCTAACTTCAGATTTTGTAAAAACTTTTTCTACAAGAGTATGGAGCTCCTTACTACAAGAAATATTGCCTCAAAGTCATTACAGAAAGATTGGCAAAATTTTCTTTTCTGAACTAAATGAACCTTTTTTAATTTGTTAAAACAAGAGAAACAAATGTCAAATCAACCTTGTAGTTCTTTACTGAACATGGCAACTTTTCCATATCCTTTATAAAGCCCACACAACCGAGCCACACAGAATTTTAAGACTGTTTACCCCCCCAAAGTCATTATCCTTCTGCTACTGGGCACACTAAAAAAAGTAAAATGAGATTGTAATAAGTCTTGTGGAATCACTGCTTCTTGATTATGAGTAATTTCAATTGCAACACTCCACTGCCTATAGCAGAGCAGAAATCATCTAGTTATCAAAGCAAAAGCAGCAAAATCCATAAATGTATCCCCATGCAAATAAAAGTCTAGAGCAACATTTCCAGAACTCAAGCTCTTTCAGAAACTTGCACTTTTAGGAGTGCAATTAAAGATGTCATAAAAAACAGCTGATGTTTAGACAGAAGATCATCTTCATATTTTAAAAGAGATTTTTCCAAACAACACCTGGAAGTGACAGTCTTAATGGCAGGTGCACTACAAGCCTCTGGAGAAATTCCCAGCTCACTGTAGCTTGCAAATGTCCCCAGAGGAATACCCCAGGCAGAGGCGTACAACCACGTACAACCCAAGGGCTACAAAGGGCTGTTAATCAGTGCAGAGATGGCACAATCACATCCCTGCTTCCTGCCGTTCCACAGTGACAGCACACTTCTGTGTTCTGCCCACCTCTTTTCCAACCAATAATATAACTTTTAGCTGTGATAAAAGTCAAAAAATTCCAGCAGATCTCAGGAAAGAGTACATGCTGTTGTCCTCAGTCTTTAAAATACCAAATATGTGACCAAAAAAATTTTTTAAATTACACTTGTGTGGCTGGGGGGGCATAAATTTCTGGCTGTTATAAGCAGGTGGTCAGAGAAGATGGCCAGCAAGATTTTGATGACATTATAACAAGAAGATTGTGCTATTCCCTGCCAGGCTGCACAGTAGGAATCTCGAACTCATATTTATATATCCCAAAATGAGCTGCATTAAATTTACCACCATGTCAATACGTAGCTGTCACTGATCACTTGGTAAAATCTAATAGAGACAATAATAATATAAAAACAATAATACTCCTCCCTTTAAAAACCTGACATTGCATTTCACTATCTAGAAATGACTACAATAAACATAAAGATTCATATTTTTAATGCCAGAGGAATATCATTATAGTCATCTAGTCTGAGCTGCTGCATCATATTGCTATGAAGTGCTATCAAATGACTCTCCCATGAAGTCTAGAGCTTCTGGGATTCACCACACACTCAGCTTCAACGATCCAGTATTTTATTACTCTTGTTATTTCAGAAAGTTTCTTTTGTTCCAGCCTCAATTTTTCCTAACTTCAGATTTTGTAAAAACTTTTTCTACAAGAGTATGGAGCTCCTTACTACAAGAAATATTGCCTCAAAGTCATTACAGAAAGATTGGCAAAATTTTCTTTTCTGAACTAAATGAACCTTTTTTAATTTGTTAAAACAAGAGAAACAAATGTCAAATCAACCTTGTAGTTCTTTACTGAACATGGCAACTTTTCCATATCCTTTATAAAGCCCACACAACCGAGCCACACAGAATTTTAAGACTGTTTACAGTAACAGTGGTACTACTTCTGTTACTCAATATTCTCCTCTCATAGCTCCTATGAATCTCGAAGAGCTAATATTTAGAAGTCACAGAAGGTAATGATCCATATTATTTACTAAATCACAACTCCTCAAAATTATGTTCCTGTGTTACGCAAGCATGCTACACATCCTACATTCCTAGAAACATGAGCTCACATCACTTAATATAATTACAGAACAGAAATGCTCTTTGCAACATAAGATGTAGCTAAATAACAGCCCAAGTTCCAAATCTTTAGTGGGCATATTTGTAGAAATTCCCCATGTAATTTACCTGAAAATAACTTCTCTGTACATGTTGAAATTTTATGTTTAACATAGAACGATAATAGTCAATAATAAGAAATCTATAAACAAAAGTTAACTAATTCTGATTAAATTTTAAAGTTATTAAATTTCTTTTATTAAATCCTAGTTATTCTTTTAATATTGTTGATGTTATCCAAATGGAGCTATGGAGAACTTGTTATTAGGCACACAAGTAACTCTCTGCTATCAGATGCCACTCCATTTAGGTGAGCAGAGAACCAAGATTATAGTGAACTCACATTTTTAACCAATCTGTTTTCATTTTATTTCTTAATGATTCCTCCTCTTCTTTAGTGATATATTGAAAACCATCCACATCCAGTAAAACTGCAGTTGGTTGATACTCTCCCAGGATAAAAATTCTAAGCAGGGTGTAATGTACAGGTAGGTGTCTGAATTACTGAAAATATAAGTCATTATTTTCCTACTCTACACGTGGATTTATGCATATCCAGACTTCAAATACTGATTAGCTTCATTTTTCCCAGTAACACCAGCATCCATCAGTCAGGGAAAGTATGCAAGTGAGAGAAATGCCAAACTCACTTTGTCCATAGTTCAGAAAGGATGTGAATAGAAATTCTAATCCATAAAATGATCAAAGACCTCTAAAACCTCAGAGGTAAGGTTGCATGTTCCTAGAATCTCTAGTCACAACTCAGCAAGCCTGTATATACTAATCAGGATACAACACAGGAAAAGGTCAACCTCATAAAATACAAAGAGAATTAATACACAGTGACCTTGCCATTTCCTTTGATTTGATTACATGTACACTGACAGAGACAGACTTCACGTACTGCATTTTGTTCATATCCTCTGTCAAACATCTCTTGCAGAAAAAGTGTTAATCCCAAAATGCATTTATTCAGACAGAAAACGTAAAAATTTAATTTTATGTTAAAGAAGGCATGGTGGCTTTTCTCCCCATTGTTTTTCTTATTTTATTACTTCTGTTTCCTACTGACTGTATATTTATCAGTGCTGTTCAACCATAATATTAAAAAAAATTCCAAGCGAACAGTTGTCCTTGCACTTTTATTTCCCATATCTAACTGTACAGCAGCCTGCTCTGTGCTGGCTGAAACTTCTCTGCATCGTTCGTACTCCTGGGTGCCACGGGGCCAGGCTGCAAACTGGCTCGTGTCTGCCCCTGGGAGCAGCACTCCAGAGTCCCAAACACAGAGCCCGGGGGACTTGCTGTGGCACCCACCGCTATTTCGGCTCCATGATACAATGCTCCCAGACAAAATACTGGCCTTCCTAAAACTCTTTTGGAGAAGAGACATTTCACCATTGGCACATGCCAGGGCCAGGTAGTGATTTAGAGGTGGCAACCAAAGAGTCCTTATAGTGAAAGGGAAATTCTCTTTATTAAATGGAAATATTAAAACATACATTAACGATGAGACTAGAAGGCTGAATCCATTCCTCCCTCCCTTTGGGCGAGTTGAGGGGTGTTTTTAATCGGGGGGCACAGGGGTTGTGGCTTTAATAACAGCCTGCATGTTCCTTTTTCCACTGACAGGCTTCATAGTTAGAAACCATTTCAGGGGATATAAAAAGAATAAATTTTATAAACAGCATCTTAGTCTTTGAAATCACACTTTCATGGATAGGGCTCTTCCAAGCCAAGCAGTAGCCTGCAAAGTGATAAATCTTGCAAGAGCTCTTGGACAAATTGTTTGGAGAGTATAACTATAGCTCTCCTAGGCAGTGCTGCTCAGTGGTGCTGACTACCCCTTTCCTCACGCGTAGGAGTACAATTGAGAATGGGAGAATTCTCCTGGAAAAGATCCTAACAATTGTAGTACTGAAATGCGTAACATTCAAGTGCAGCCTCTCTTATACAGAAGTATCAGCAACTACTGAGCTCGTTAATAACGGAAGAGAAAACAGAAAAGGGTGTTTTGAAAAGTTTCTTTTTCTATTTTCTCAAGAGAAATGTCAAGGGCCTTCTGATATTTCATGAAGAAAATAAAATGGTTGTAGATTTGGATATATGTTTATATTTTATCAGTAATACCAGAAAGTAGCACGGCAGCAGCATTAAGGAGGTAATGATTTAGTTTCCCTAAAGCTTTTTTTTATTGGTTTGGGTTTTGTAGGATTTTGGAGGTTACTTTGGAGTTGGGTTTTTTTTTTTTTAAGCATTTCACTACCTGAATAGCATGTGACTTGTATTGAAATGGCCACGAATTCAACAAAAGCCAAACACACAGCAAGGATTCACATGCTAAAGTAAGAGGCTCACTTTCAGGACCAGCCACAAGGAGAAGGTGTACTTAAACTTCCAGGGAGCCACCAACTTCTCCATTTAGCAATTTAGTACATGCAACGAGTACATTTCAGTTCAAACACTGGTCAAGTGAGGAGGAGAAGGTTGTTTTGGTTTGGTCTTTTACCTGGAGTTTTGAGGTGGGGGGAGTTGTATGTGTGTTTTTAAGTTTTGGGGGGTTTTGTTTTGGGGTTGTTTTTGGTTTTTGATGCTTTTTTATTTTAAGAGAATTGACAGTCTTTGTGCCTAACAGAGAGAAGCCCCAAAGAAAAGCTTTTTTCAATTTTCAATTAATTTGAGTCAATTAGAAGAGGGAAAAAATTTAATATACTTCCTAAGTTTCACTGTGAGCTTGTTCTGAATTTTCTGTTATGCATTATTCTTTCCTTCAGCCATGATTCAAGATTATGCTTTTCAACATTCATCTTCTCTTCCTATTTTTCATCCCCATTTCTAATAACTCTCAATGCTGTTATGTGTTATTTAACTATTTTCCTCTGTATTGGAGCTATCACGGTTCAGTACCTCCACAGAATTTTGTTTATATTCTTCATTTTCTGTGCTATTAACAAAGCTATTAAACATTAGAACACATATAGCATTATTCCCTGTTAGGCTTTTCCCCAAGATCCAGCCTGATCCATTTAGCATTATTCTTTGTTTACAGTTGCCCTGCCAACTCTTAGATCATATGGCACCATCTCCATCACAGTCAATTTGAATCAATTTTTGAAGTAAGATTTCACAAAACAGAGTATCAAATGCTTTACTGAAGTCCAAACAGATTACATTTACCGCATTCCCTTCATTCACCGCATTTGTAATTCTATCAGAAAGGTAATCAAGTTTGATATGCCTTTCATGCCATACTTTCAACTTTCACATTTTCTAGGCAAAACATATTCATCACACTGTACTTGCAAAATGCAGAACCACTATACATGCAAAGCCGAAAACAAATAGGTTTGGGGGCCCAGAGGTGGAGGAAACTTCACTGTGTGAGGATCACCCACATAAGCTGCCTGACCTCTCCTTGTGATTCAGCACACACACAAATAAATCCAGGATCATTAAGCCGCCTTTGATAAAATTTGTACAATTGTATGTAGCTCCAAAATCCCAATCACAGAGCTGTATGTAATCAACTTCAATACCCACTTGGCTCTGCGTTCTGTTAATTCTAGACAACAAATTTGTCCTTTAATGAACAAACACACACCAGCTACGTTATTTCCTCCCAAAGACAGACAACGTGGCTGCTTCTGAGGTCAAGCTGTGAAAACAGTGGAAGCAAGACACAAATTATGGATGGCTGTTCTCATCTGCTGGCCTCTCTCATTCTTGGCTCTGAAATGCATGTTATGATGGCTAGGGAATAACTCGCACTCAGCTTGCACCTGGAGGCTCCTTCTTTGATTCAAATATAGAGGTATTACATGCTCGTTTTGCAGCACGTATTTTGCACTGTGAAAGCAACAGGCTACAACTGCTGGACAACAGCACAGACTGGCTGCTGGTATGCAGGACCTTCATCAATATATCCCCACTGCCCAGTTGCACCAGTAGAGACCATTTTAAAAGAATAAAGGGCAGTTGCATAAAGAGTACGATTCAAAGCCAGAAAGCAACCAAATTTCTGCATGAGCAAACCAAATTGGGCTTCAAGTCCCATCAAATGAGAGGCACATCCCCAGGTGAGGTGACTGGGTAGATCACTGGGTGCAGATTACCGGCTCATCATGCTATGGTTTTCAATAAAAATAAAAAAGCAAAATTATCTATGAGAATACAGTTCCCTCTAATTATCTAGAGCACTCTGGGTCTCTGCCCCACTCTGTCTGCTTCCTTTGCAATTTCTATATTCATGTGTCCTTAGCAAGAGAATCACCTCAGAGCCACCAGTGGGACACATCTCCCCTGTGACGATCACAAATTCACACTAAGACAACAAAGAACATCATGATGCATCAGGTGCTCCCCGCAGTGGAATTAGAATTACACCAAGCCCCTCCCCACAAAAAAACCCAACCATCAGAAAACAAGACAAACATCCTCACTGGCCTTAAATTTAATATAGATTCCCCCTAAACTATAAACGGTGAGCTTTGCTCAACCACAACACCATACCATGAGAGTAACCCACTATGACATTTTCTTTTGCTTTTACTGCTGTGTGTCCTTTGGTGACAGTTTCTCCCATCGCACTGCTGGGTGGGACTCATTTGTCCTCTCCACTGGCCAGCCACTAGCACAAAAATAGGTGAGCCAATGTTTGTGGCACGCTCGGCTGCCTGGCGGGGACAGAGCCCGGTGATGCAAGCGCTGCCACTTCTCCTCACTCTGATTACGGCTTCCTAAGGCGGCACGCTCCACTCAGCACAAGCCTTCATGCAATCAGATACTACTCCACTTGAGCACAGGTGGCAGGCTCCAAATCATGATGTCAGGTTTCCTTAAGTCCTCACAGTGACAGGCTAAATTTGACATCACTGCTAGCGATTTTCTTTGACGGTGCCAATACAGTGCAGGGTACCCTCTGTGCCACTCACGCGCCAGGGTGCAGCACAAGGTAGCTCGTTCCTGGCATTCAAAAGAGGGTTTAATTGACTATTCCAAAATAAACATACAAAACCACTTCTCAAACTAGAAACCCCTTAATCTGTCTCAAGGATATAATTCCATTTCTTCTGCTTTCAAAACACTGGCAATACCTTTAAGTTGTAGAAGCACAAAAGATTAAGAAAGAAAACAACAAAATGTATTTCATGTACTTGGCATTGGTATCAGGGCTAAGTAGAGAGACAAGTCTAGGAGTAGAAGATCTTTGTAAACATACTGCCAGTCACGAAAAAAAAACATATACAAATGATGCACTGGCTGCATTCAGCAGGATTAGTAATATTACAATTAAGGAACTTATAATGAATACAGTTTAAACCACAATGAGAATCCCTATTAAATATGAACTCAAAACAATTATTATTTAGAAGGCTTTAGCTCTCTAGTGACAAAAAATTCTATCTATTCTCTTTTTTTTTTTTTTGAGATACCTCCTTTAATCCTCAAATCACTAGAAAATTAACTGCAGAAAAATCTTTAAGGTTTTATTTTATGTCTCTCATTCAGACACACCACACAAGATGTAGCAAACATGATCAGCATAGAAAAAAGCATCCTGCCAAAATCAGACTAGTCAGTAAACACAGATACTCTCTGTTTAGACATTTATTTTATGTATACACAAGTTGAAGGATAGCTATGCCACGAAGTCAGGTATAATTTGGTTCAGTGCTCCATAAATACTCTTGTATTATCTGCCAATGTCCCTGAAAGTCCTTGTTCCTGGAAGTATCTTGCTCGGAACCGCTTCCCATCTCTTACTGCTACAACATCAAGCCATTTTAGTACCAGATACTTGAATTCTAATGAGATTTCACTTGTAGTCTGTTACTCAATGCGTTATAGGCTATTAAAACACTGTTACTCACCACACTAACCCAGACTTTAAAGTAGTAAGTTGTAGGGAGTAAACCTTATTCCAAATGCAATAGATGGCATGAAAATTACTGACCTAGAGGGGAAAAAACATGATCTACACAACAGACCCCGATTTCACCGGTACCAAAATCTTTGAAGACTGCAAGAAAATCCTCCCCTCTGACAGACAGCAGCTCCCCAGCTTAATAGGGGACAGTAGCTACTGTGTCAACACCACTTTTCCCCATCCCTTCTTAAGGGTCTGTATCTACTCATTGTGCTGCAAACAGTGTCACTCGGGTATTTTCCTTTGTCAGTTCAGCTCTGATTTCAGCGCAGGAGTTATACCAATAGCATCATTTCTGAATTTAACACTTCTGATTATCTTTCCTGTTCCACTCCGTAACACCACTTTATAGTACAATGTTTGTACTACATGTATGGCATCCGGGGTGATGGAGCTAACAGAAAACCATTATCCACAGAAATAACTTTAAAGTTTACTGTGCTAATGCAAACAAATTCCCCAAGCATACACAGACCACGCAACAACATCTAATTCTGTGCATAGGAATTGAAGTAGAGATAGAAACATGAAGAGAGAGAGGAAAAAAAAAGATACATGCAGAATGCTGATAGATGGTAAAAAGCAGAAGCACGTCCTGACCAAACAGCAAAAAGAAAATGAGAGCATCACTGTGCCAGGGCTCAGTGGATAGAGATGTGTTCCTTTGGTGCATATTCTCCCACAAACACATGCTCATGTGCCTGATGTGCAACGCCACATCAGTTAGCATTTCAAGTACAGCCAACAATATCACAAGAAATAATTCCTCACAGATGGAAATAAATGAGAAGAGGCTACAGCATAAGGTGGACCCAGACAAATGCAAGGTTTGGGAACTGTTTCAAATTTTTTTGTTTAATTTTAAGCAATGCTCCACATAGGGTAACCTCAAATTGCTGCCCAACACCAAAATGACATATGGCCACGTGGTTATGACTCTCAATAATTTGGCATTTTCCAAGCTTTGTTTCTAATATGGGGAAAAATGCACACCGCTTTCCTAAGTAGTAGCAGCACTTGGGACCTTAATAACACTGAAGTGTTTTTCTGCCTTTCTTGTCTGTCTCTTTAGATGTATGTAATTTGCAGCATCTCCGTCATTAGTTTCCACCTTGCAGGAAGTGGTCTCATTTTCATTTCTTCCTCTGAACAAGTCAGCAGAGGGTGACCACTGATGTTTAATTACTATAGCTCTATTATCAGTTCTGAAGGTATTTATATTAGGACGCATCTTATTATTTCCTGCCATATTTTTTTTCTGTCATCCTGTTAAATTAAGAATAATGGGGATTAAGTTCAAGACAATTATAAGAGTGGCCTAATAAGTGGATTCTCTTTCCTCCCTCAGTACAACAAAAAAATCACTGCGGTTCTTATTTCTTACATAGACACTATGTCTCACATAGACCTTTACAGGAAAGATGAAATAGCTGCTACTAAGCCTCATTTCCATGCATACCCTTTTTTTATTTAAATAATACTGGTTTCCCTGGTACTGCACTGATACGTTTACCCTGAAGTCAGTAGAAGTCCTATTTACTTCATAAATGTCCCACTCTTTTTCTATTGTATCCTTTCATCCTTTGCTTCTAAGAGGAGTACTTTTAAGATCGCTACCTTGTCATCTGGACATATTTATTGGTCCTTGCAAATTCATTTTACACACTGCCATTTTTCCTCTTTCTTCAAGTGCCAGGCTGACACTTGACCTGACTTTCAGCTCTAAATGCCTTTCTGCTTCAAGTTTTCTTTAAATGTTTACAATTTTCTTTTCTATCTCTGGGATCAGCGCACTGCCCATCCTTCATTCTGGGCTGAGCAGCTGCTTCTAGTTGGCTACATTTTAAAAAATTTTTAGACCTTTTTGCCTTTAATTCCTTATGTCTTATTTTACAGATTTTTGTAATAGGTTTTGCTCATCAGCTTTCTTTGCCTCAGTTAACCTAAAACTACAGAAAATATGAAGAGTTTCAAAACCTGCTCCTACTCTCTCATTAAAGTAATTCTTCTACTATCTTGGACCCCTTTGCCCCGCAGGATTATCTCCCAAGGGACTCTCCCACCCAGCGCTCTGAACAGGCTAAAGTCTGCCCTCTGGAAGTCCAAGGCAGAGGTTTTGCTAATCCTCTTCCTTACCTCACTAACAATTGAAAACTTAACCATTTCATGACTGCTAAGCCCAAGA
The DNA here is from genome assembly GCF_001431845.1 of Calidris pugnax. Classification (NCBI taxonomy): domain Eukaryota; kingdom Metazoa; phylum Chordata; class Aves; order Charadriiformes; family Scolopacidae; genus Calidris; species Calidris pugnax. The sequence goes on along the minus strand of NW_015090828.1, from coordinate 3,386,026 downwards.
CGGCCTCCGACCTCCCCAACTCCCATTAGTCCCTCTTTGTTTGTGAGAAGTCTAGCGAGGCACCTCCCTTGGCAGGATCACTTACCAGTTGTGTCAGGAAGTTATCCTCCATACACTCGAAGAACCTCCTAGCCTGCCTGCTCTCTGCTGTGTTGTATTTCTAGCAGATATCTGGTAGGTTGAAGTCCCCAACGAGAACAAGGGCTGGCGTTTGCAAACCAGTTACAAACCTCCATCATCTTAGTCTGAATCAGTTTGGTACAAGTTAGAGTGAACCATCTGACACCTCCTCACTGGCACACGGCCATTTCTGTGAATGGAGCTGTTGATCTCATTACAGTTTGTAGTATAGTAGACACGTCAATAGTTATCACTACTGCTGTGACACTCAGAAAGGAAGTTAAGGATTGAAAAGCTCTGGCCTCCAAGCAGCCCTTTGTCCCACCACATCACAGCTGGCAAATACTGCTAGCTGTGGTAATAGTGACACAGATACTGACAGATTCAATTCTGTTTTGATGGCAATCCAAAATCTCTATCAGGAAATTAATTCATGCTAAGGAAATAAATCTACTCTCTTTAAGAGGTCACTTTATAATTAATTACACTCCAGCTTTTAAAGCATTTTGCAGAGTGCAGTTCTCTCTAATACAATTATCTCACAAACTGCATTTTATAGCAAATCTGAATTGAGAAGTCTAGCCTGGAATGCCAACAATGAGACTACTTTAATATGAAACTCCGGTAGGTGTTTTTAACAAGTATTGGCAAAAGCAGGTAATAAAATACTACACAACCTTGAGACAAAAATTAATGACACAATAAACAGTAAGAAATTAAGAAACTGGCACGTATTCTGTTCCGGAAGCTGAAATGACACAACCAGTTGTGTCTGAGCACTAGCTTCCATACTGAGTATAACGTTCAGATCTTGTTCAGACATCTGAGGTATCACACCTTTTTTCCCCCATAGCAGAGCTCCAGCCCAGGCACAGCTCTCACACCATGTCCATGCCACGGGCAGCACCTCACACCCAGCGCCTCTCACACCCTCCCAGCAACTTTAAGTGACACTCAGCACTGTCACCTCCTCCCAGCACAGTGGAAGGCATTGCTCACCTACTTAGGGGACTATGGGGGCACTTCCCCTCTCAGAGGGCTGTGAGTACAGCTAATGGAGAGATATATCCAAACCTAAGCTTTGCTCAGCGTACGCATGGGAGTCTTGGTACCAGCATACCTGGTAAGGCAGTTAAAAACCAAACACCAGCTCCTTCCACTGCACACTGGGTAACCTTCCCACCAAAAACTTCCCCACTCATCTTCCCATCCCACCCCACTCCTCTTCCCCAACATCCTCTGCTGTTTTCACCTCTGCAGCACAGGTTTTGGCCTTTTGATCTTTTTTCACCCACTCTCTCCTTCAATATTTGCCCCCTAAATCATTGAAGTTGGCCTGATCCTCACTTATTTCCTCTCCTCAAAACAGCGATTCTGTTCCACCTTCACATGGAATAATCTGAAATTTTGCTTTTTCTCATAGAAACACAGCTCAGACAATTAACAATCACCCAAGACTTCAATGAGAGTTCAAGTTAAACCTCTAAGAAAGTCAAGATAGTCTTCCACTCAAATTCTTTTCCTCCTCCACACCTTATGTTAAAAGATCCTCCCCTGTTTTGCAGTTACAAGCAAATTAGAAATAATGAGACTGAAAATACATTTTTCATTCTATAGGAAATTCTGACATTTCAGATCAATTTTTCTAAAAGAGAGCAAAAGACTAAAACTCTAAGGCTGCTAAGTTATATTCATTTCATAGCATTACACAGTGGTAGTGTAAAATAGTAAATCCGAAACATGAAATATTAGCTACTTTCAAAAACCACATTGTAGTAAAAATAAACAAAACAGTGTAACATTAATCAAAAGAATTAGTTATTATCAGAACAAAAAAGGAAACATTTTTGCATCAAAATACAAACATTCCCACAACGGATTTTTTACCAAAACTGCATTTATCTTCTACCACTTTTTTGCAGGCAGAAAGGCACTGTACAGTTCTGAAAAGCTTCGAGGTACTATCCAGGTTTCAGGGTACTCTAATCCACCCATAACACCAGAGTCGCTACACATTTAAGATGAGTGTCCTTCACCTTGGCCAAATTTGACCTTACCATGATAGACCTATCCAACTAAGCTATTAGAGCTCTGCACATGCAAACACCGTTTTCAGTTTCTGGTGCTTATGTTTTAATCCTCCCCATTTAGAGTGCTGAGCGTGACATTCACAAATATACCATTAGAATTCCATAAGAAGTTTTAATCAACAACTTCCCACATGGACCCCGTATTTCCTGGCTGCTGACTTGAACAACAAGGTATTCTGAAAGTTTGTAGGCACAACCTTCTGCATGACTGAAACTAAACTCACATATTTCTTAATGGGCACTTATTCTACATGAAAACAAACTCTTAATTATATTACTTCATTGCAGAATTTAACTTTTACACTGCTTCCCAGCTATAGCAAACTGGGCATTCCCGAGAAAAGCCTCAATGCAAAATAGCATTTTATGCTCTCTTTGGAGATCTTACTCACTCAAGATCGTGTCAGCCGTATTTGAGTCAGAGACCCATCAGAATTAAGTACCCTACTTCAAATGACCAAGAAGCCATGTAATGGCTTCCTACCAGTTCCCCAAACACCCTCAGGCACGCAGGTTCTCTTCTCCATGTAGTCTGATGATGTTCCTTTACACAAAGGAGTCTACAGTTTGGGGTATAAATAACCTCTGAGCTAGAATCAGAAAAAGCTATCGGGTAACGTAAGTTGCTTCACGACTCACTGAAGCCTTCTGGCTTCCTTTGCACAGACTGAAGCATAACAGACCACAGAGAAAGTGACCAAACTCATTCTCTAAGCTCTGATAACAACAAAACAGTCATGTGGATTTCCAGTGAAGGAAAGAAGCCTAAAAGATTTTCAGACCTTGTCTGTCCCATGGTATTTTAATTAGATTACTCTGGACCTCAAGTCACACAGTGAGTCTCTGGAGCAAGCTGGTATACAGTTTTGACCTTTTTAGGTACCATCAGTACAATTCAACATCTCTTGCAGATGTGAATCAGTTGCTAGCCAGAATACAGATTTGATTTAAAGAATATAGATTTAAAGAAAAAGTTTCGGAAGTTATTTGGAATGATTATGCAAAGTTTGTCAGTGAGAGTAGTAGCAACGTAAACAAGAACATCTTGATAGTGGCCAACCCAGAAGACACACAAACACCTTTTTTTAATATGACGATTAATACAGAGTGCTGCTTGTTTAGTATTAATTCACACTGAAATACTGTCATCTAAATGGCACAATAAAGCAGCAAGCATATATCCTATAACCACATACACCGAATCTTTGGGATGGCCAGCTGTCCTTGGCCAGGCAGAGCTCTGATTCCATCAGACTGGCTTATGGCAGTAATGCTTATTCAATGGAGATACACAGTACATATGCTGGCAGTTCTTATCTGCAGGATCAGACCCTAGAATTATTTTTTGACACATACTTACCTAAACATATAAATAAGAATAGCACCCAGGTTTTAAATGATTAACCAGAACTACAAGGCTACAGTAGTTTAAAAAGGCAATTTAGAACAACTGATATTATAGAAATTTCATTGATTCAAAAAAATTGTAGTACAGAATCTGTGGTTTCAAAATGTAATTTCAGAAAAATACTAACTACAATCTGAATCTAATTTTATTTTCTATATTCAAATTTGGTTGAATACATGGTATGAGTATTGTCTATCAAAAAGCCCATACAACAATTTTCTAAATATCTCATTTGCAATTCTGCTCTATCATTGAAAATTTCTAGTACTGCAGCTGCAAAAGCTGCTAAATCTGCCTGGTTTTCTGACCGTTTCCAGTTACACATAACTTATTTGAGCGGCTGGATTCTTGCAGTCATATTTCTGTTAGATTACAGACACTTCTAGTCCCCCACCCCCTTTCTGGCGGTTGGGGCTTTAGGTTATGCAATAGGCTGTGACATAACACAGCAATATGTAATATAACCAGATGCAACACAAAAAATAAGGTCTTATCCTAGGTACACAACACTGCAAAGGATATTCTCTGGATGCCGTTTGTTCTGTCTTCATGTGTCTATAGATTATATTATAAGTTTGATAAAAATACAAAGAATTTTTTCTTAAAAGATGCTTCACTGACACAACTATAATCTCTTCTGCTCTGCTTCTTTAATCCCTGAAGATCTTTTTAATAAGCCTCTCCCACAGAAACCGATTAAAATCCACATCTTTCATATCTTTTGATTACAAGAAATAGCACAAAGTAGTTCATGTAAAGTGTTAGTAATTATGCTGAAACTGCATTTTAGCGGACTGTTCCCTTTGATTTACTTATTTCTGGATGTCCATGAATGAGCATAGTAGGCCATTACATTACAATATTACAGCATCAACAGGAAATCACAGTCCAGGACGTGATTTACTGCATGACAACTCTAGTATAGGAACAAAATAAGAAATCAGCGATATTGGTGTTATTAATTACACAGGAAATTACCTTGGTAGAATCTGAAATTCACTTAAAAGCATGAATATTTGCTACTTATGATAAGTAAAGCCATAACTCCCCATTTCAGGTTAGGTCAAAAAAATAATTTTAAGTTAAACATAACATGAGTCTTCTGCATTTAGGAACGGAATAAAACTTCTCTGTGATGGGACATCTCAGCTTTCTGTTAAAGCATCTATTAAACCTATTGCAGCTCTTTGTATGAAATCATTAGAAATTAGTTTTTTACTACATGCTTTTGCAGTTCCTGCTTCAGTTTCAGAAACTCTTGCCGTTGCACTGGCAGAATGGAAACTTCCAGGCAGCAGCACAGCCAGAGGGAGCAGAGCAAGGGCTTCACCCATGCTCTGCTGAGACTGGGCAGGAGACTGTCTATGAATTAAAAGTATGAGGAGGAAATGAGCCCTCACTACAAGGAGTGATAACAAAGAAAAAAATAGCCCTTTGCTGTATCTATTATTTCGCAAGGCCTTCTGAAATCACCATCTCCAAACAGAAGCTACACAAATAGGAGAAACGCCAGAGTTATAAATCCTCATGCAGTACAAAACCACCGCCTTCTTCCAGAGGAAGATGAATACCACAGCCGACACTTAGCCCTGAATGGATGTGCTACCGAAACATCAGGGAGACGTGTCAGACAGAACTGAAAACATTCACTCAAAATGCATCATTTCCTGTACAATTCTTCTGTATTAATAGCTACAGAAAAAGTACAAGAGAACAACTTAACATCAGCAGCCTTTCCCTCCGTGGTCTTCCCTTTTGTTCCTTACGCAGGTCCAATCCAGTTTCTCCCGGTGCTCCGGAGAAACATCACCTCGAGGGGCATCTTTAGGCAGTCTTATTGCTTGTGTAGCAAAACAACTTCTATCAAATAGGTACAATTCAACATTAAACTGAAAAAGACTGAAAATTACAAACTGTAAACACACACAAAGTAAAGATCATGAAACATACTAGGGACTGACAAGTCAAACTTCCTTGGCTCAATAGCTCAAGGGTAAATCTCACAGTGGAATCCACTGCTAATTATCTGAAACCTAACAGGAGCTTAAAACGGACCAGGCTGCTCTAACTTCCACTGTTTCATGTCCTGCCTAGGATTACATGGACTCTAGAATAAATCAGTCTAACCCAAGCAGTATGCAGAGCAGGGACATGTTTCTATTCTCTGATTCCAAGATAAACCCCTCAGCAACATTCGGTAGGCAGTAGGGAGCAGTATTAACATAATTACACACACAACTCGGAGTTATCTGAAAAAAACAACCCCCTGCAGATCAAGTAATGTTTCAGATGTCTGTGGGTAATCACAAGAGAAGTCTATCACATATCCACTTCACGAATACTTTCCCTGTCTCCCACCCTCATTTCCAGCTCCCTTGCCCTCAGTAGGAAATTCTGTTGCTTTCTCTGACTTTGTGCAGGTTATCTGACAATATCAAGAAAGGACTTTCAAAGAGGTTCAATTTACGCACATGAAAATGTCACTTCTTACCATGGTTTACAGCTCAATTTTTGATGAAAGAATAGGACTTTGAATAATTCTAACAACTCTGAGTTTACACATTAATAACTCATGGACAGGGCTGGCTGACCAACCGTGCCTGCCTCCAAAGCAAAGCAGCAGCACACTGCTGGAGCGTGGTTAGCTGTTTCTCACAACACAACCAGGAAAAAAGGCAAAGTGACCCCTCTGTCTGGGTGACCTTACCTCATAATTAAGAGAATGGTAAATTCTATTGGTCTCCTGGTGAACCTTTGTACAAAAAATTCAGTCATTTAAATTTCAGGTGGTCTGACATTTTAAGCATTTGTAAAAATAATAGTACTTTTCATGCTAAATTAAAACTGACAGATACTTTGAGTGAATTCATTTGCTAATAACTGATTTCAAAGCTATAAGTTTGTGATCTAACTCACAAATGGACATAAATATTTGTGTCTTCTTACAAATTGTTGACCCACGGTACAAAGTATTTATGTACAGTTATCCACGTGACTGTCCCTATATAATACTTGACTTCTCTTCTGAGACTACTAATCAAGTTGTCAGGGTCACAAGGTTTATACGGGTGTCCTGTAAAAAACTAACAAGCAGTACAAAATAACTACCACATTTCTTACAGGCCACCTAACAGCTTATCAGGTGGTTAAAATTTGACTGATGTGATCAAATTGAAACCTATGACCTAGTGTGGAGGAGGTTCTCCATCTCATTAACAGTCCTCTGGAGCGGCTCCTTAGTAGAGAAACATTTTGCTTAGTGCCCTGTTTCTCAAACAGTTTTGTCACCAAGCAGGGTATTTCCATCAATATTATGTGAGGTTGGAATAACTCAGTGAGGGAGAAACCCAAAAGAAAACAAGGCCAAACTCAATAGGCCCTGCAAAACAGACTGCACACTTATTATGAATAAAATTCTCTACTAATGAGTTTCCAAGTTTCTATAAAATCCTAATATTTGGCAAAGAGCGTTCCATTTCACATTTTAACATCCTCTGGCATAAACTGTCATGTTTTAATTAAACACAGAATGCAAATCACATTCCCAGGAGATGATGCCTCTAGCTGCTTCTCTTTCAATAAGCCAGTATAGAATCAACCTGGCAGTAACGTAGCACAGAGACCAGGGCAACTGTGCACCTCATGGGGCTGAGCTGCTCAGATGTCACTCTGAGGGGCAACTCTTGAAGAGTTATTGAAGACATTGCTTACAGCCAGGCTTCCCGTTGGCAGAGAGGAAGCCATCCATCCATCTCTGCCGTTGTCTTCCTGATCAGTAGGCTTCACTTGCTGGCAAACGTGAGACAGTTTGATTAGCTAGGCTAAGCTTACAGATATTTCATTTGCCTTCCTTTGAGGCCTTGTCCACACTAAGGTTCCCCATGGGAAAGCCCCCACCGACCTTGAGAAACAATGGGAACTAGCGTAGAGTGCAAATAGCAGGCGACACTTTGCTCATCTACTGTTTAAAACTACCCTTAGCAGAAAACACCATGTAAGAATAGCACTTCTGTATAAAAACACTTTGTCTAGCAACTGAATACCTCTCTATCAGGAAGCTAAGAAAAATATAGACACAATATGGAAACCAAAGTCATGGTAACAGAGAAAGATGTTGTACTTCCAAGTATCATATCAGGATATTCAATATATCTTCATTTTCTCTTCCCCTCAAATATACCGGGCCATGGAAGCAAGACATGTTTTCACAACAAACGAAACGGAACCAAAATTGTATTTAGTTTATTATACAGAATTCTTCCAAGGCTGCTTAAAATAAAAAAATAGAGAGAGATGCAGCTTCCACATAAGCAAGTTTTTTTACATGCATCTTAGTCTGACAACAGCTAATTCAAATATCAGAATTTAAGTGTATAACACACTACCCACAGGACTGGGAATCCAATTCTGAAGAGTCCACTTTGACTTCAAAGATCATTTCTGAGACATAGGAACTCTGTACAACAGCAGGAAAAGTCCTCAGGATTCTTTCATACAAAAAGAATTTGTTCAAGATGACTGACAGAAGTGTGAAAGGTACAGTTCATCCTACAGCACACACCGTGGAAAAGAGACAGACAAACAGAGGGCACGCGTACATTTTGAAATATCTGAAGCACTATACTTGAATTAAAAAACAAGGCAAGGAAAATCCATTCTACATCACATGCATTTTTCTAGACTGCTACTCAGAATCAGTATTCCATGCTGCAGATCTACAACATGCTCAACTCCCTCCTGTCATCATCAGGAATTCTTTTTTTCCTCAAATGATTTTTTAAACCAAGATTCTGTATTTAGGGTCCTGCATGAAGTACCTGGATGCATAAAACCTCTTTTTTTCTGCAACGTGCCTTTGCATCACTCAGGGTGGTCGGTGCTACGAGGTAATTCAGCGTATAACTAACTCCCTGCAGCCATTCTTCAGATCTAGTTAAAGCTGCTGTATAACTTGTTCTTTGCACTGAAACATTTCACTGATGCTGTCAGCATCTCCTTGGCTAAGAGAAACGTGCACTACCATAGCTGGTAAATGGAGAGTGAGGGAAAGAAAAGCTCTGGAGGAAGCATCTATTTCACAGGGAAAACAAACTAATTCCTCTAAGCAAAATAAATAGCTGTCAAGTGTTAGATGTCTGTCTTCTGGGCTGGAAGAAAGAAAGGCATTTTCAATTAGATATCACACAGGGTTCAAAAGTTGAGGGAAACACATATCACAAGTTCAGCCCTTAATAAAAAAATCATGAACATTTATTATTAACAATCCTTAGTGGTAAATATCTTCATCTAAAATTCTAAACCGACAGGGACTTATCAGAATTTTTTCACAGGGCAGCAAGAGGAATATTTCACTCGTGCACCTGTGGCTGTGCGCGCCTTCCTTCTCACTGGGGAAAAGATGATACAGTTTAAGTAAAACACAGAAGAAAGACTCTATGTTTAGACAGGGATGTCTATGAATGCTAAATAAGGGGTGATGCTCTGAAGCTGGTGAAGTTCTTGGAATTTCTGTGCTGGCCAGACAGCATACATACAGTCAGCCCAATATTTATGGGGCAGAATAAGGAAACTGGAGTGCCTACATGTCAGAGCTTGTTTTAACGACTAGGCAACAGAACTATTCTTCAGGTCGAGGTTCTTTTGCAGGCTAAGAATCAGCAAAAATTGAATCTCTGAAGATATTAATTTCTTTTTTTGTGGTGCAATTCATTTACTGTGACTGAAATATCTAGCCTCTGAATTGCTGTGATTCTAAGCAAAATCACCGATGTGATTTTGGGCAATGCTGAGCCTAAAGCTGTTGCAGATTTCAGTAAAATTGCAGACACTTTGTTCGTCAGGGCAGGGGGCAAGAGAAAAGCATGACAGGGCACACAACACCTGCAACTTCATCTAGAGACAAAAAATTTCGGATTCTCTCTGTGAAACTTTTGGCCTTATATAATAAAAATACAAATCACTTCATGCCTTTTTTAAGTTTCTTTTTTCTTTCACCTTCATTGAGATCTTATTTCCCTGGAAAGCAGGAGAACCACAAATTACTGGCAAACAAAAATATTTGCAAATGCTAACTTTCAGGCACAACCACTAGTAGAAACAAGCATGTATCTTCTCCAAGCACATCCAAAATCTCTTTTGGGTGATTATCAACACAACTCCGCTCTAGTGATTCATCAAAAGAGACTGGTTTCATTTGCAAAATGCAAATGCTGATTCCAAGCAACACGACTGTACTAGCATTGGTACACACATTAACTACTTAGGGCAAGTAATTGCTATTTCAATATTTAACTGGACGATAACATGCTTATTCTTGCAGGTTCTGATTTACCTTAGAAATTTCCTAGCCAAACCAAAGGATATCCTACTCATCTGTATGCATTTTTTACACAAATGTGGTCATCTTTTTTTAATTTATCATTATTTTACTGAAATAGAGTAGCCCACCTTATTCTGTTTAAGTACTTAATGTTACTTTGAGGTAAAACTAGAAAATACATTAATATTAAATCAGTTCCTGGGGCTTTGTTTCATGCAATTCCTAGCCAAAATCCAAAAGAAAAAGCCAGCATGCTGCTTATTAAAGCCACTTCCAATTCAGTTCATTTTCTCTAGGTGATGTACACGTTTATTCACACTGTGCTCTCACCTTGCTAGATAGTCAATTAAATTTATCTCAGAACAAAAAAAAAAAAAAAAAAAAAGTCAACTTTGAGAGACTAATTTATAGAAAAATAATTTACTGACTTTCTGATGTATAAATGTACAGTAACCCCATGGTGGCTTTAATGCAGAGTAATTGAATTCTTGCAAGTACAGTTATTTTCTATTCTTAACTTGAAGAAACGCTACAGCCTGTCGTTCCCCATCACTGAAGACTAAAATAGTCCCCATTAATAATGCTTCTGGAAAAGTGACACCCACAAAAAAAAAAAAAAAAACAAAACGCATTTTACTTTTGTTTTATGAATTTACACATATCCCAAAGCAACAAAATAGTCATTTTTTGAAGGAAAAAAAAATATTTTCTTTGCCTCCAATCTGGCTTTTTCCCTACCTGCTTGCTATTGCAAAATACTTAGCTTCTAATCAAAATAATGAAAGCTGGGCTTCTTTGCTCAGAGGTTTTCATTTGAATAAGCAAAGCAATTTCCATTTCAAATGTATGTTCTGTCATGCTTCCACAAAAAAGAGGGTCGTTTCTCGTTCAGTGCAGATGCCAAGTTATCGAGCTTCTTCTATCCCTCCAGAAAAACAGAAAACCTTCTCATCTTGCTCACTGCTCAGCACAGCTAGCTTCCTTGTCCAGCCTGAGGTTTGACTCCAAAGTTTAAATGCAAAGTCTGCCCAACTCCTGGTTTCTACTCTTAAGTCTGACTCCACATAAAAGGAGGTTGCTGTATCTCAGTTTTTCCCCTCAGATTACTTATCTCATACACGGGTATTGATGACCCTAAAGTTTGGTAAAGACTTTGACAGACTCAGATAAAAGCACTGTTCTTATGAGATCAAGCCATACAACAGCCAGCTTTGTCAGTTGTGCAATGTCTTCTCCGTCCACTCAACTTGTTGGAAGAAACAATGCAGACATTAAAGTGAAACTACAGATCAAAATTTCATACTGAAATTCATTTTTAAAAAGTCTTCTTAGAAAACCTCTTTTTTAACCAGCATAAGCAACTTTGCAAAGAGTGGTTGATAAGCTGGTCTGTTTCATCGTGTAAATCTTTAATTTCATTTGCTGCCTTTGTTACTCTGACCCTAGCAATAGTCCATAGATGTTTAGGTAGCTTTCCATCAGCCTGCTTTCAGCTTTTGAATACTAATGCTAGCTGTAGTGAAGAAGAAAAAGAAATGGCTGTAAGGGACCACAGAACCAGCTGTGAATATCTAACCTGTGGTTTGTAAAGCATCCTGTTTGCTGGAATTAAAGCAGTCATTCCCAGCACACAGGAACCCATCACATTCTTAATGAATTGTGAGGCTGTGTTGGGAAAATAACAAATATCTTTACCTGAATACACATTAATGTTGTAACAACAAAAAAAAAAAAAAAGAAAAAAAAAAATCAATAGCTGTATAAAGCCCAAGGCTAAGAACAGAGAAACAGGACTGGCATGCATACAGATAACTTTACCAGTGAAGAAATCGAAGAGATTCTGGTTTACTCTGCATCTCATCATGGTGCCTGACAGATTATCAACAACTTAAAAAGCATCCTTTCATACAAACACAGTCAAGGCCCAGGGACATGACTTTTTACCATCTATATTCCCCCATTCTGCAACACCCCAAGATCATTAGACTTCAAAGAAAGGATTTTACAAGCCCACTCTTGGCAAAGCAGTAGCATGCAATAGCATAGTGAGCCTTCCCACTGCTCCAGCCAGGAGAAATGCAAGCTCGAGAGGAGAGTCACAGAACGCCCCCTGTTCCCTTGGTCAGCGGATGCAGCATCCACATTCAGTCTCCCAGGGGACAAGGTTATTCAGTGCATGAAGAGGTATTTCCCTGCCAGCTGGCCAGATCCCTCAGACACACCAGATGTAGAAGCAATCGTTTGCCAATCCCAGCAAAGAGAGGTGTTAAGCATAAGTAACCATTACTGCTGAAAGAGCAGCAGTGGAAAAGTTGCCAAAATTCATCTCTACCCTGTTCCCCACTTCTGCTAGAAGTCTTATCTAGGCTTTAATTCCCTCTTGTCTCCACTACTGAAATTGTATTAAAAATTATCTTATTACATTGCTATGCTTTCAGAACTGCAGAAAGGAGTCAAGAATGCTGCAGCACAGCTCCACTTACTCCAGAGTGCTCATATCACTTCATCTTGAAAGTAAAATCTACGCTCTTACTTTCAAATGCCATCTTACTGTTTTTCCTACACATCCATAACTAGCTCCCTATAGTCTCCCTTCCCATGCTCTGTTTCTTTCCAGGCATTCTCCAGAGCAGAGAACCAAGTACTGGGCTGTCTTGGACATCCACTAGAATTTAATGATAGTAAAACCTCACCTTTTCTTTTTTGATAATTCTTTCGAAAATACACCGTGTAGGGCTAAATGGAGCAGGGAATTGGACTCTGCCTTTTACAAACACAGAAGGGAAGTAGAGGCTAAAATTTGCCTTAAGAGTCACCAGAGCGAACTATGTTGGTGCATCTTCTCCCAAATCCTCCATTTGTTTTTTCCCTGGTCCGAAAACTGAAGTTTCTGGCTACTAAAAATGGATGAGCGATGACAAAGCATGAAGTCTAACAACACTAAATCAACAAGTAAAATGAAACTATTTTCTGCACATCACATTAAGATGCATTTGCACGTGTGTAAATTACTTCTCTCTTCAATTAACAATTGCTCTGAGCTCACAGTCTGGCCTTTGCTCTAAGACTCAAAACTGACTGGGCTTGACAGACCTATACCCTTCCCACCCCCCCAGCATATTTCATCTTTTCTCAAAAGCAGAATGTATTTGTTTGTAGCTTTAAAAAAAGGCACAAAAACCTGCAAATTCACTTTCTAATTCCTCTTGCAAACTGAGTTAGCAGGTTTCTGCATCGTATGACAGAGGACTGTAGTTATGGATAAGAAGAGGGTTCCCTAAATCCTTTTGACAAATAAGGCTGATTCTCACTTTACACAACCATTTCCTGTTTAGACCGTATTTTAAGCTGCTCTTTCAAGGCCACTGCAAGCTGCCAAGCGTGCCATAGTGGGCTACCATTTCATTCTTGGACTTCTGCTGCATGAAAGCGAGCAAAGCACACAGTGGAGCTCACAAACAGTATGGATCACAATAAAGAAAAGTAGTCTATCTTTACCATAAATTTCAGTCACCACTGAGATAACAAGCACCCACTGAGCAGGGCAAAGAGCATTAGTAGGTTGGAAGCTTCGTTTTCGCATTCAAGTAAAAGAGCTCTGTTGTTACTGCCACTGGATTGCAAGTTCTCTTTTGTAGACAGAGTTTAGCATTAAATGTGAACAGCTGTTATTTGCTATATAGTTGTTACTAAGAGGATTTTCATTAAAAGATTTTTTCCTTGTAAAATGAAAAAGCACTTAGGCACTATGTCTCAGAACACATTGATCCAGATGAAAAGCACAGCTCTTAAATGGACTGGAGCTTCAGAATCCAACGCATATTTTCAGAACATAAGCCTCTAATATTTGAGCACAAAAATCACCTTCCAGTGATACACCTTCCTTCCAGTATTTACACCTAAGATCAGGTGCTGCTGCTGCTGCTGTCTGAAGAAAAATTCTTTTCAATATTAACACTGACCTAAGGCTTCAGGGTCTCTTTAAGCTGCAAATTAATTACTCAGAGTAACGTGCTTATACACACAACCAATAAAAAATTTATAAAGTAATCAGTAATAACTGAATCACAAGCCAAATTCTTCAAATACTGCCTGTTTAACTAGTTTTCAAGGAGATGTAGTGACACAAAGAGAAGAGTTAATAGTGAGAATTTTTTTCACCTTGAAGTGATTCACCTTTCACCCAAGAAGATAGCAGACATTAATATTAGTGTCAAACCATGGTAGTTTCTTAATGATGTGTCATTCAAAAGAACTCTGCCCAATTATTTTCAATCTTTGATTCCAGAAGTAACCCTGCTATTACCAGGCCCATGCAAAGTTCCTAGCAAAGTACCTCTACTGTAAAACAACCTACCTCCATTCAAAGCAATGAAACTTTACTGATTTAGATGCCTTAATCTCCTCCCCACAAACCCCAACTTTCTTAAAACCCCTAAGTGAACACTTATGTGTGCACACACACACACACCCCTATACGATACGGCATTTTCCAAAAGCACAATCCAGTCGTCCAACAAGTATTCAACCCTTTGCATTCTGAACAAGCGTAACATCTCTGTCTTAAGCTTTCTTTGTGCAAAACCAATGGGGTTTAAAACCCCACGGTACGCTGTCATTTCTCTCATACAAAGATTTTGGCAGTTTTGCTGTCACTAATGCAGACTGAACATCCTTCGGTATCATATTCTGAGCACCAAATTGGCAGAATGAACTGTGTGTAAGCGAAGCCTACAAGTACTGTTATTCCAAAAAAACTATATGTACACTACAAAGAAGTTTGTCCGAGAAAGAGCGTCTTTCAAGCCAGTTTCCTTTTACCAACACTTCTTCAAGATTAGGAATCCAGCAGCACTGGCAGTGCGGCTACAGAATGTATTAAGCACTTCATCAACAACATCAGCTCCGAGGTGTCAGCAGTCTGGCGGAACTAGAAGGGAATCATATGTGGAAATCCTCAGAAAAACCTGCACTTAAAGTGCTCCTGCTGGTGCACGACACAGCATGGGGAAGTTACACAGCTTCTGCTGTGCTGATAGAAGTGCTGGCTTTCAGGTAAGTACTTAAAACAAGGTCTCTTTTGCTTATGTCTAGTGACTTTTAAAGAGAAATTAAGAACCCCAGGATTCTTTTCAAAATGAGTAGAGAGAATTAATCATTCTGTACTGGCCAACACAGCCTCTCTCAATAAAATGATACCACTAGGCATAGCTTTAGCTATTGTTAACCATCTAATAGATGCTGGGATCTGCTATGACCAGTGTATTGCTATTTCTTAGCTTTTCTTTTCATTTCAGACAGAGCTTTAGAATGCTTTGGAGATCTAAAAAAATACACAACAACCTCCTACCATTGCCCCATGTAGTGCTTACCAGGTTAGCACTCGTAAACTAGAGAAAGAAACACTGAGCCTGGCAAGCGAGACCCACATGAGCCAAGCTGGCACCTGTGGCTACCTGACAGGTAATTGCACTCCTTAAAGCTTCCCTGTCCTCAACGATGGTTCCATGGGATAGCTCATTTGGCACTGCTTCCCAGCACACAGTAACACCAGTACCTCCACTGTGTGCACCTAGAGGCAAATCAACTCACGATGTGGGAGCTGACGTATTTCAGAGCCCTTCCAAGTAAGTCCTGGGAACATTCCCAAATTCTCCCACCGTTGGTGGCAAGGCACAACTAATACATCTGTGGTAGACACTATCTTGTGTCATTTGCTCTGCCAGACCATGCTGGAGCTGGAGATAATGAACTGATTCACCAAAAAGGAATCTCAATACATGTAATTCTCACAAAAACAAGGAGTACATTTACGGCACTCTGCCTCCTTGCACCAGCCTGATCAGATGATTACATTCATGAAGGCAGTCTTGAGGGATTTTCTCTATGATAGCTCGAAAAAGAAGCTGTTTCAATCTTTTCCCTTGCCACCATGAACTTTTAATAAAGCTAAATCAAATTTCCCTCAGCCTTCTAAGTATCTAAGCTGCTAATGGTGGTCTAAAAAGGTTCAGTTCCTCAACCACTTCTCTTAAAAAGAGGAGTTGCTTTCACTGCTTATCATTCCTATCAACTCCACTGCAAAACTGCCCTGGAAGAACCAGGTTTACTTTGTCTTTAGATTCATCAGCTGCATCTCCAAACTCTCTTTAGCTGCTCTGTTGCACTTGCACAGCTACAGATGGAAGCATCTTCTTTCTTCGCTAGCAGCCTGTACTCCTCTCCTGCTCAGCGATTCGATCATTGGTCTGCAGCCAACTACGACTCTTAACAAGGCAAAGAGGTTTTAGATTTATAGGCCACTGCATATCAGCAGTTGGGACCAGCGGGCAGATTCTGTATCAAATACCTCATTGAAAGAGAACGATACAACCACACGCCCAGCAGATTTGTCCCATGCTTACATCAGGTTAGGCAGATTAACCCCAAGGGTGGGATTAGGGTCACTACCAATTCTGCAAACCTCCGTCTTCTAAATTCAGACTTAAGTTTACCATACTATTTTTTTTTCCAAGATCTATAAAATCTTGGACATCAAATACAGTTTTAGCATCAGAGGCAGAAGTACTGTAAAAGCACACTGTCAGTAAAGTGACACCGCTATACAAAAGTCAATAAAGTATTTGCAAGTATTTTTTTTAGACTACTCTTGAGCTTTAACTCCTTGAATCCACAGAGAAAATAGTATAACAGTCAAATCAGACACATACACAACATTCATAAAATAAAGGCACCTTCCAGCTAATTTACATTGATATCATCATGCTGAAATGATGTAGTACTTGACCTTCTCCGTTACCTTCTGTGTCTGATTTTGCTCATGATTGCATTCTATACAGCTGATCTAGTCCCTCAAAGGTGTTTTACCTGGCTGTGTTTGTCCTTTGTGCTTTTGTACAGGTATATCAACATGAATAGATACTATGATCTGTATCTATGTTCTGTTAGATAGAAAACAAGAGGAGCCACAATTCTCTTAAATTGACTTTTTATCTACAAGTTTCAAAATACATGATGCTAGAAGATTGCATTTAAATTCAGCACTTAAATTCCTTAAGTCAGCATTTAAATTCTTTGAGGTGTGAATGAGGTGTTAACTCTATTGCTGAATTGTTCTATATTATAGGAATATATTTTTGTTGAAGTAATTGAGTTTCATAATGGGCTATTTCTTGAGAATAAGAATTCAGTTAGCCTGAAATACGTTTGAATTAGTAGACTGAAAAGCAGCTGTACCTAAAAATCAAACAAGGTCAAGTCAGTGGTGGGAGTTCTGTTAGACAAGCACAGTAAGTTTTAGACATAAACACACAGAGTAAGAGAAAAGCATATTGTCAAAATATTTTACTGATTAAAAGCTGTAAAAAATATAGGTTTAGTAACTAGCTTAAGACTATGAAGAAGCAAGTACAACCAAAATTTGAACCCATATCTTTAGGATACAGGCTTGTTTTCAAGCTGCAAAATGAATTGAAACTGAAGAATAACTATTTTCTTTGTTTTAAGTATTTGTGTCATAGTAGGCATGATTCAGGCTGACTTCAAAGCTTTTATTGTTTGTTTTTTTCCCTTTAGGAGATTATTCTTATTAATATTTCCTCATTGTTTTTGTTTGATTTGTTCTATTATGGATTGAATTTGCCCCTGAAAAAACAAGTTTAATTATTTTGCGCTTGCTTTAATCACAGGTTGAAATCTCATTTCATAAATTTAATAATATATATACACACACTCACCACATGCCTTTACTAAGCGACTGCACATGCAAAAAAAGCACCCAACTCCATGGATGTACACTGTTGGCACATAACCTGATCTAGCCACAGGCGCAGAAATGAGGCCATAATCCACTCTCATTTACATAAGTATA
Organism: Calidris pugnax; assembly: GCF_001431845.1. Lineage (NCBI taxonomy): Eukaryota > Metazoa > Chordata > Aves > Charadriiformes > Scolopacidae > Calidris > Calidris pugnax. Next base: position 3,368,219 of record NW_015090828.1, on the reverse strand, counting down.
AATTGGTAACAATCTCACACCGTTAAAAAGAATTACATTGATATATTAAAATATGTATATAACCAACAAATACACACGCATGCTATTGGAGCGTGTTTGAAGCCTTATGTCCTCAGGTTTCATCACCAGCTATGGGCAACTAGCCCTGCTGGCCTCCAACCTGCAGGAGATCAGGGCTCCAATGCTCTACAGTTCTTGCTGCACTCGCAAGGACATCCCGCTCTACCAGAGGGATATCCGAGACATCTGCCTACACACATGGTCGCTTACTGGAAAAGGAGAGTGTGGGCAAGGAAGGGGCCAAGCATCAGCATATTTCATCCCTGGATGTGTGAAGCCAACCTGAGGCTCTGACCTTCCACCGCCCTGCAGGCTGCTGCTTCATCTACTTCATGCAACAGCACAGGAAAAGCTAACAATTCATGCTTTACATCCCTCTACCTCTCACTAATGTATAAACTGTACAAGGCTCAATACAAGACTTTAATGAAAGGCATATTGTGTGGCATATCTTTATGTTGAGCTTGAACTCTCGTTAAAATTTTCAAATATTAAAAAAAAAATAGTAATTTACTTTCCAGCTATCAGATGTTTATATTTAGCTATATATATTCTCTTTTACACCGTCTTTATTTCTAACCTACCCATATGAGCACAGCTTTCTTGCAATTCCTGCATAAGAATTTCAGAACAAAAAGAAGTTGACAGTGATGTTTTCAGATTATGAAAATATTCAAATTGATATTCAGCTATATTTTTCAAAAAAAGACCTGTAGCTATACCAATGCAAATCACTTCCGTACCAAATCGTTCTATTATCATATTCATACAAGTTATTTGTTTTACAGCCTTGAAATCCCTCTGTGGTGAATTTTATTATTTGTTCTTTGTTACATTAGCACTGTTATGGCCTTGGAAATACCCATGACACTAGTTTCTGAAACTTTTTCATGTTCTCTATCTCAACAAGAGAAAACACAACGCTATTCCTGTAGCTCTTGAAAACAACAATAATACGGACACAGGCAAACTGCTGGTGCATACAGAGGATTTATACAAAACGAGGTGAAGGGGGAGAAGGAATAACTGAACAATCAGAGTAAGAGGTTCAGATAACTGACTGAAATTTATGGTTTTAATAGGCATGTAAAGGAAGTCAGGAACTTGGATTTAGAATCAGCTTCAATTGGCAACAAAAGTAGTGTGCTGTGTTCTGCCATGACATTTACTTCTCCCATAATGTAAACCGAGATACATTTTAGTGGTTTTGCAATGAGTAGCTGGTAGAGAACAGGCACATAGATCACCCTGATAGAGACACATGTTTTTCAATCAGGCCATAAATAATAAAATTTAAGACATAATGAATCCTATTATTTCCATGTGAAAATGGAGAAATTTTAAAATTCGCTATAAGCTCACAAAGGCTTCATTTTTTAAAATGTTGACCAATTCTTTGTGATAAAGACTGCTACAATAAAGGGCTGTTAACCTGAAAATACCAATTAAAGGTCCTTTGTGGCACTCAATGCTCAATGGCAAAACCATCTGATTTTTAAAGTGTAAGGAAGAAACATTTTTACAAGTTTTTCGAGCTATATTACTATAATCTTCTCTTCAAAAATCCACTAGAAATTTTCACATTGTGCAGAATCACCACAGAAAGCTTTCTTTTTTTTTTTCAGAAACCTTAAATCATACAGACATATTACTGAATTCAGCTGGCAACTGCATGAGTTTTGGTTTTTTATGTGCAGTTTCATTTTCTAAGCATAATAAAAATCAGTGTTTTCATTCATCAGCATCAGTTGTGCCGTTGGTTTCAGAGTTCCCTGGTACATCCTCCTCTTACGGAGAGAGGTCTCCTGTAACGCTAATTTCAAAGCAAAGAAGCAAACAACAGTCACCTCTATTCAATATCATGTTGTTAATCAAAGGACAAATTTGACTCCACAAAATTTCATGGCCATCATAAATAAAAGGCAGCTCAATTTCCCTCTTGAACTGTAAAAGAAAGAGATTATGGGGAAAATCCAATCCTGTCAAGTTAGCTTTCAGGGCAAAGCCCAGTTAATTCCAGAGAGTAACAGAACGGCTGAGGCTGGAAGGCAGGAACACCTTCCTGACCCCATTCAAGCAGGGTCATTCCGTGGGTTGCCCAGGTCCATTAGAGTAGAACAACTTCTCCACAGAATTCAGCAACTGCCGTGAAAATCACTTTTCTGGATAAAGTGCTTCAATTTATTAAAGTAAGTAAATAAATAAATAAATTCTTCATTAAATTCTATAGGCTCTTCAGAGAAAATTCTGTACTATGTTGCTGCTTTCATGCCTGCCAAATTCTTAGGCTTTCCTTCTTAGATATTATGCAATATAAAGACTACATATTTTTATTAAAATACACATTTCTCAGTAGCTGCTTGCTCTCACCCATTGTTACACAATTTATTGCCAAAATCCAGATAGATTAGGTTTTCCTTATCAGTGGGGTTCCCCAACAGACAGTCGTTTAGCATACATGGCATAATTCCATTTTCAAAACAAAGCAGACCTAGCTAATCCTTACATGTTTTACACTGTACAAAGGTCAGAGAATAAGTTGAATGAAATCCGGACTCTGCGCTAATTTTATCTCTTTTAGTAGAACATAAATGGAAATGATGTTGAAATCTGAAACTGTGAGGCATATGTAGACTAAATTCTCTCTCAGTTCAGTTATGATAGACAGGATTAAATCTAATAATTTTAAGCAAGTTCCCGTGTATCCAAATGATAATACATAGAATCAAATTACCAATGAAACATACTAAAAAAAACCCCAAAGCTTTGAAAGTGAAACTGGAAGAAGTATTTTGTCAAACTGCCTACTGCTATTTAGTGGCAACTAGCAAGCAGAACTGTTGTTAGGTAAGATTTAATTCTTGGAAACATAGCTTAGTATGCAATAGTGAAGCGTTTTATTGTGGTAATCATATTGTCCGAACCAATTCTGATCAGTAATAAATAAAAAAAAAATACATCCATTCATGTTTTTAGGGAGTCACTGATAGACATTATAAAGAAAGAAACTAGGAAGTGCAAGCCAAAACGAGCAATGGTAGACACTAGCAAAAAAGTCAGATGCATAAATGCAAACTACACTGAAAGTCCACACACTTACTTCAAATGGGACATGTGGCTATTTAACAGTCTGGCAGTGGCTTAAAAAGCAACAAACCGTACATCAGGGGACATGAGTCAGTAGAAGAGTAATTGTCTGGTAAAAGCAATAATGATTGAGACGTTATATCCATGACTTCTCTGATACAGATTAAATGGGATAGATACTGTGAACAAGAAATTGTACTTTCTGTAGCTTAAAATTCACTTAGATACTTAGCTGTTATACTAACCAAGACAATATTGCCATAGTTTAGTCTAACCTTGATCATAAATCTTCATCTCCAGCAGAATTCAAAACTGCAGATTAGACTTAATATGCATGTCCTTAGCTAGAGCACAAGGAGGTTTTTTCAAGGGCATTTCCCAAAATGAATCATCTGCAGAAATGGAAAGTTCTTTTCACTTACTGCCTATAAAGATATTTGGAATTTGAACATACTGCCTTTTAGAAGATTACTGTTAGATATCTGATTGAGATAGTACTTACCAGAGCTATAAGTTACATGAGTTGAGCTAATGACATCTACGTATGTACATTTTATGCCCTGTTGAACCAAAGCTCAACAAATTTCACAACACATTCAGTGGATCTACCTTCTTATTCACAGAGATGTTCCACATCCAGTTCAGGAACATATTTATGTTTATAGATTTCAAAGGAGCATTAGTGCTGCAAATTGCAAGTTTGATTTCTTGGAAAACAATTTGAGTTTGTTTAATTAGGTCCATCTCATTGATTCAGTTCAGTTTTGGAACTGCATGTCTGTACATGCTCCTATATGACATCCACAGAAACAAGAACTGCTCTGAACTGTCTTTTTCATCTCCTAACCCATTTCATACTCACGCTTGAACACTTACACAAATATAATAAAGAGAATATTTAGAAAAAAACAATTTTTAATACGTTTTACTGCAAGAAATGGCTGTTTTAATGATGAAAGGTGTGTACAATATAGTTTGAAAGTTACTGCTCTTACTCGTGATAATTTCAAAATACCACATAACAGGGTCCTCTGTGCTACTAGTCTTGCTACTATCACTGTTTCTAGGGTAACCCACATTCTGCTCAGGACCACACAGCACAGATAGTGTCTTTAGAGGCCTCATGCCTGTACCTCAAACAGATGAATATTTAATGTGCTATGGACTAACTCCAACTCGTTAAAAAACAAAACAAACCCCAATCTCTACAACAACAGTCTCTCATCCCACAGCCTGTTATGAGTCGTGCCAGAATTTCACAAGAAAGTCAAGAATGAACTTGGCATTTACATTATCACACCCCACCACCCCCTAAAAAAGAAACAGGCAAGGCGAATGTTTTCTTTGGTGAGATATCTGGAGGCTATTCCTCACTAGGAAAGAAGGAGGTGAGTTTCAACACAAATAATTGAAGGTGAATGATCAATTCTACAAACTTGGCTTTATCTGTGCTTCACCTCAATTAGTTGTTGTGAGCACAGGTACACAGACGAATTAATTTACTGGCTTCAGAAATCTGGTCCTAAATGGTTCATGGCCTCTTGAATATGAGTAGCAGCACTCTGGTAAAGGCGACCCTGGAAGTCAGAGATCATTCAGTGGCCAGCTCTTTGAAACACTGAGCTGCTTTAGCTGCTACAGCAAATAAACCCATTTGGCTTCCCAACAAGATGAAACCAAGCTCAGCTGGAAGCACAAAAGGTTCACAGTGTTATTATTCGATCCAAATGCAATGCTTTATTAGAGCATGTTCGAGGTATGGCTACTTCACCAGATCTCTTCAGACTGATCAAGTTGAGCACATTTTAAGAACGTTTTAAGAAATGTAAGAGTTTTGAGAATCTGTTACAGAGGAAACCCTGCAAAGTTGTTTATCTCACTGCTAAGAGTAGAATGAAAGCTAATCAGATTTCTCCCAAAAGAAAAAGGTTACAAAAAAAATGCACCCACGAAAAGGGCATTTCTGGGGAATACAACAATGGGGAAGCTGGTCACTTTCCCCAGAAGAAGTCACAGACTTTGCAAAACACTCCAGAATTCCCCAGAATGCTCCGGAAGCAAACGTAGAGGTAACTCTATATAAGGAGAAGAGTTCAGAGAAATGGTCATCAGCAACTGAAAAGAGCGAATGAAGATGCTGAAACTCACTGGTCTGCAGCTGCCCCCTCTGCTCGTTGTTCACACAGATTATAGCCCACAGGACAGTAAATCCTCCAAACCATGTTTGTGCAGTTGTTTTGCACAATGCAGTGAACAAAAAAAAAAAAAGGCAGGGGAAACGCAACACCACTGATATGCTGATGAATAAGGGACTGCCCAAGTGCTGCTGATGGAGTGGGAGGGACAGTTGAGGCAGGGAGTTCCACTTCACTGTTTGACGTGGTTGCTTATTAGATACAAATCTAATATCTTTCAAGAACTTGCTTTGGCTTTGTAGAAAACACTTGCTTTTTTCCTGATGTCTGACTGTCCATAAGAGCTACATCTTACCGTTACATTAAAACTGCTTTTATTAAAACAGTTCTGTACTGTTCTTGCATTTGTGAGAAAACAAGTCACACACACCTAGAATCCAGAAGTCACTTCTGCAGGAATTAGAATCATATATGGTGAGTTCTTCAGCTTACCTTCCAAGTACAGCATGCAAACATGTATATATACACAATTCTTATATTTAAAACTATAGTCAAGGCTAGACATGTTATACAAGTTAGAAGAACAGAAAAAAGAACAAATCTGTTGTTGATTATTTAGCAGAGACTTAGTTACTATGGTGATGGGCCTCCTAATAAGTACCATAGTCAGACAGCAACACACATTTTTGGCAACGTATCTTTATTTTTCCAATTATGCTCAGAACTGTCCTCTTGTAATGAACTACAGAACTATCTTTATCCTCCTTTAATGCTTTTTAAACAGACCAAAATACCAAAAGCATTCAAATAGGCAGATTTGACAGGTGGGAAGTGCTAAGTAGAAAGGGATTGCAAAGAAAAAGACTCTCTGTGATTTTTCTTATGCTTTAACAGGCAAGTATTAAGGAAATACATTACTTAAACATCATCACTAATGTATTTATTAAAAGTTAGTATCAACTGAAATAAAACAAAGGCAGGAGACAGTAAATTTTAATATCTACTAAATTAAGCACTCATGTTCTTTATAATTTCATTACAAATACTTACTGTGACATAGATGCAATATTGGTTTTAAGGTTGGTTCAAGTAAAATACACGGGCCTGCAATGAAGATGAGTTTTGGACTAGATCAACCCTCCAAATCTCTAGAGGTTAGGGGAATTTGGAATTATATTTGCAACTGGCAATATACAGATGTACTTTGCAGATATACGTAACACCATGGGGAGATGATTTCCAGCTTGCCTAAAGGTGGCAGCAATCAGCTCTGATCAGTTCACTTCCTATCCGTCTCACCCAGTTTGCCATTTCAAAGTCAAGACAGGGCTCTGGGGCAGGGGTTTCCTAAGGGACTGGGGTAGGATACAGTTTTCCACCTGCCATTACGCTTCTGAACAATTCCATTCCTCATAACAAAGCAAGCTAGAGCCTGAGAAGAAACACTTCTTGCCTATTTACCCACCTACCCTACAACTCTTAGCCACTGCTGTGTGCAATATCACTTTCAGAAGTCCTTGACCTTTGCATTCAAATCCAAAGATGGCCATAAGTTGAAACTGGGGGGCTGGGGTTTTTTGTTTCTTTTTTTTACAGTATTACTTTTGCCACTCACAAACTCAGTTTCTAGATAGGATGACTATGGATAGGGTTCTCTATCAAGCTAGAAGTGCATTAGCTGACATAACTAAAAAAATTAAACACAGTACATTTCCACTTCCATTAGACCATATTTTTCACTGCAACTATATGTGGTGAGGGGACTAGTCCTTTACTCATGCTTCTTAGAAAAAGAATTAAAAAAAAAAATTAGAAGCAGTGAATGCTGTTTGCATGGATCACTGAAGTCCTGAGCACCCTCAGCTGCAGTTGCAACCACTGGGCTGTTCAGGGCAGGCCAGCTCGCAGGATCCAGCCCCACGTTCTAATATTAGAATGGATTACACTCGCTGCATCAACACTCTGCTTCTACTCATCTCATTGAGAGAGACATTTGGCATCAAAAGCAACATACTAGCTCAAGCATGTGCACATCACCATAACAAACTGGCATATGGCTATTTTCAGATAATCTGCATTTGGCATCTGAGGTGAATAATTTTTCTGAATTCCAGCATCTGACCTTTCTGACACCAGAATGATGAAACTTTGTCCGAACCCTGCAACAGCTTTTCAGAGGACTTACTGTAGCCATCTGGGAACAGTTGAAGGGTTCAAATACTGCAAAAAATGAGGTTGATCCCCTCCACTCTCCTCCAATATTTTGCTAAATTCAAAACATATAAAAAGACATGGTCCTGTTTTCACTGCTTGCAATAAGCTATTCACTGCATCCTCCTTAGAAAAGAAAGTGGTCCTTACAATATGTATTTTTCTAAACAAAGATGAGTAATTAACAACTGTTACTAGCTGCTCGTGTGTGTGCATCTTAATATCCTTTTAACTTGAGATTATTCTGTTATAATAGACAATATTATATATTATATAATATAATATACAATAAACCTGCATATAGATAGTAGAGAAGGTGCATTAGCGGAAGGGGAGAAGGGGGTGAGTAGAAAAAGGGCAGTCTCAGTGCTCCCATGTTACCTCCCAGCAGGGAAGGAGGTGTCCCACAGCTCTAGAAGTCTGCAAGGTCACTCACAGCAGTAGGGAAAATGGCCGTAAGTTTACTCCAGAGAAATTCTCGCCCCTAAACTTTTCTTTCACTACCCCCCCTTGCATTTAAGTACTGATAACCCCAATAGATTCATTCTAATGACAAGGTAAAACCTTTTAACAGACACAGCATTGACCTTATCTTAATTAGAGAAAAACAGTGGCCACAACAAACGTACAGTTTTGTTTTCAATCCCCATCTCCCAGATGCGTGGGGTAAAGGCACTAAATGCAACTGATGCATTTAATATCATCTCCTTACAACCCCTGAACCTTTACCCTTACTGACAAAACTATAAGATTCTCAAATGTAGGCCTGCTGAGATGGTACTAATTAGTACCCTTTTCACATCATTTTAGAGAAGCCAAGAACTCAGCTGATTCAGCTTAGCTCCTATTAGAGCTGGCTTTTCCAGATGAGCTTGATATTGCCTAGTATTTGAACATTTGAGCCATTGCTGGCTGGTTGGTACCTGAACGGCTGTATTTGCCACGACTCATTTCACCATTAATTAGAGAAGATTATATCATTTTCCACATACTGACATAACTCAGAGCAGGAAAGGGAGATTTTAAATCAAAGCTATGAAGATACCCAAAGTAACAAAGGCATTGGGAATTTCCCACTTTCTCCCCCAAACAATGGTCACACAGGGTTTAATATTAACACAGGAGCAATTTTAGTTGGAATTTACCCTCAAGCTGAAAAAGCAAAGCAAATCCTCTCACTGAAGGTGGGTTCTCAGGTTAGCAGCCAGGTCAGCAAGCTGTGCTACTGAGCACTGGAATCGGGACTGTCCAGACATGAGCCTGAACCGAGAAAGAGAGAAACAGCTCATCCTTTTTTTTCATCTCATTAAGTAAAGGAAGTGCAGCTCCCAGGAGAAGGGCCAGCAATAACAGGGAGCACAGCTTGGTGGAAGCATTATTCAACAGCCAGCTCAGGAAATGGCTATGATTTGAAAGCTGGTTTTACTCAGCTGGACCAAACTTCCTCCATGACACAGCCCAACACTCATTCCAGTCAAAGAAACAAGTGAGCTAGTTTAATATCAAGATGTATTTTTTCCTTTTATCATTTTACATAGCTAGTTTTGCAATAAGCCACACATTTTCTCCAGATATGCTATGGCCAATTTCGTTGACCTGTCCCATACTTTGCATTTCAAATGAATTCTCAGCACCAGGCAGGTTACTGGTCACAGAAAATGCTGCCATCCCTTCTAAAACCATATCCTCAGGGTACACTGACATTTTCTAAACTACTTTTCTTGCTTATTAAATGCCTCTCTAATAACTGTACAAAAGCATTTCCTAATCACTGGTTGTCATTTGTCATTCCTACAACACAAAAATGACACCCTCGTATAAAACAGTCTTTTGCCTGTCTTAGAAATCTGAAAGAACTTTTGCCATGATGGGTTTGCCCAAGATGTATCCTCGTGAGTCAACCAGCATTATTTTAAGGGTTGTTTGTCAGTTGAAAGGTTATTTTTCAGAAGTTAAACTAGATCCTGTAATTACAGTCTAACAACACTGCATTGCTCTGCTCAGTCTTAAAGAAAGTTCTAGGGATTCAACTTTGTTTAAAACAAAAAAATTAAAATCAAAAACAGGCTCTTTCAGGTCACACAGAAATATTTTCCAGTTCTGAAAAACTGGAGACAAAAATATCCCACTGTAACCAGCCAGTTCTTGGCTGCTACAGCATTGCCAAGCAATGCTGACACCCTGGCTCTGCCATTGTTTATTGGCTGCACAATCGACACAGATCAGTTTTAGGGACCTCTATCTATACAATTACCAGAAGAGTCCTAATTACTGGCAGTAAGTGGGAGAGAAAGGCAGATATATAGGAAGAAATCAGGAAGATAGAGGAGGGAAGAGCACCCAGCAGGCAGGAAATGTATTGCTGGCAGCTAAGTTAAAGCAGGAAGAAAAGCGTAGCGGGTACAAGAATGAACAACTGTGTCTGGTCCAACTTTGCTGAAACAGAGTTCAAATTGCAAAAGGTGGCATGTTCATCCCTGGAAACACGAAGACCCAGAAAGACTTAAGACTACATTCTCTGCTTCCCTATTGCTGATAAAACCTCCACTACTTAAGCTGATTACCACATCCACCTAATGCAAAATGGTATGAGCACAATATAGGCTCTCACTGGACTGAGAAGGAAGGAAAAGTTGTTCTAAGACTTTGTATAATTGTCATTTCATCCTTCAATCCACCTTTTATAGTCTTCTTTATTAGTGTTGCCAAGGAGTAAAGTGAATTGAGAAAAAGATGACTGAAACTGCTAACCTGATTCATTTGCAATCACTGAAGAAGTCATTATGAAATACTGTAATACCATTCTTTTCTTTCACTCAGTCTCCAATTCAGATAGCACAACAGGATGACTACACAGGCCAACCAGTTAATTTTAAAACAGCAGTACAGATGACACCCAAAGATTTTACAATCTGTTATGCAATACTGTGATACTGTTAATAACATTAGACTTTAAGCAGGCTTTTAAAAGCCTTCCCTCAATTACTGCTCATACTGTACTTGCTTCTCTTCTTGCATTAAATTATAACATTGAACTCGAAAATTTGAACTGAGTGTTTGCTTTCATCAGGATTTGTTGTGAAGAAATAAACACAAGCAAAGGAACCATAAGATTAACTATGTGACTATAAGAAATTTAGCTTCTCTCTTCAAGTTTTATTTCATTTAAAGGAACTGTCATTAAAGCAATGCAAAATGCTCAAATAGTACAATTTAAGTATCCAATAAAACCTGAACACAGATCTTCATCAACATGTATGGGTAATATTGAGTGTCTTGAGTGTTTATGAACTTAAATGAAAGAACCTCCTAAGCATACAATTAATATCCAAATATTTTCAGCTCATTGTTCTGCATTTGTAAGTTTTTTCTAAACTATCTACACTGTAATCAACAATAATACCCCAGCTAGTACAGCTGGTGCATCACGTGCAATACAGATGCCATGTGTACACACATCACTATTGCTAGCATGAAAATAAACGCATGCACACAGCTGAGCAAGACACAGTACCCTCTCAGCTTTGTCTTCCTTTTATTTACCCCCAGCAGGCATTCAGTCCCCCAACACCAAGTACCTACAGCAAGAAGTAATAATTGCCAGTTCTGAAGAATACCTTCATCCTTCTCTGGTTCTCAGGTCCCCTCTCCCAGCCACATCCACCTCCCTGCTCAACCCTGCAAATACAAGATTGCAAGGAGAGTGCCACACACTAAAGGGCTGCTGGAGAAAGTCTGAGCATGGGGCAAGAAGCCCCAGTGCTTCCATCTTACCCAACTGCTGTCCTGTCAACAGGAAGATGCTCTCTCTTGTCTACGCCGTGCATTCATACAGAATATATAAATTTCCATGTGCAACGCATGCAGGCAAGTCTGTTTTCCTGTCAAATCATTTTTTAAATGGTGCACTCGCTAAGCAAACCTGTGTAAACAATCAAATCCCTGAGTGCCAGAAGAGGAAACACCACCCATGTACCAAATGGAGGGAACTGGGATTCTGCCTGGAATAAGGCCAAACCTCCTCCTTCCTTTTCTATTTTTATAACGGGTGCTATGTGTAAGAAAAGGAATTAACGATCTGTCAACTTGGTTCTATGCCTTTTAATGCCCAAAGAAGTGCAGGAAGCAACCCCTGCCCGCTGAGCACTTCAACCCTGTAGTTTCTTTGGTTTTTCTTACCATGTAATGTAAGATGGTCAAGCACTAGCTCTTTTTTTATGCAAGGGCAAATCAGCCTTAGGACTTTTCTGGCACAGCTACTTTCATGCTATCCAGCTGTCAGCTACAGAAAAAAGCAAACTGACAGGAAACTGCTAAATCACATTCTTACTAACTCTATCCTGAAGGTCTGGAGGAAACGCTGTCAGGTTCTTCCTGTGAAACTCTTCTGAAATGCTTCTGTCTCCCAGCTTTACAAGGTATCTGATCCATGTCTTGTGACTCTTGGCCACAACACGATTTAGAACACGGCCAGGAAAGCTGGCCACGGTCAGGCCATGTCATTCATTGCCATTGTCACTCCTTTCATTTTAAATAGTTTAGGCCACGCTCCATACGGCCCCAGTTAGCTCAGTCATTTTACACATGAGGTTTCCAAATCCATCAAATGGCAAATAGAACTAAATGGCAAATATCTGGCAAGTATAAACACTGCCATGGAAAAAGATGGTAGGGGAATAAAATTTCAACTACCAAGCCAATAAACTTGTGTCTTCCTAAGAGGTTTAATTTCTAAGAGAAACTCCATTAACTGACTCAATGAAAATCAAGACCAGTAAGTCCTGTCAAGATAGTCAACAAGGATAGGTCTGTCCCAGAATCAAATATAGTTTCTTCTGATTTAATGTATGAGTACTAAATATATATACACTTCCAAATGCTTATAGGCATATAGCTACATTAAAAGGGCTTTTTATATATATTTTTATATACACACAAGTACATACATGAAAAAAAAAAAAAATTGGAGATGTCTTTCATGACTGCAAGAAAGATGCCGAAGCAAGCTGGTTCTTCTGGAGGGAGAAAAATGTCAGCCTGTGCATACTTTTTACTCTCACACAGCTTTTGGTATCCCAGAAAACTTTACATGGACTAGCAATATTTTTTAATGCTTTGATATATATTATTTTCAAATTCAATGTGTTGCACAATGTAAGAGATGAACAAAGTAAAAAAGTTTAGGTCAAATAAAAGAACATCCTTAAACAGGTTAATTTTTCTTCTAGTGTTTGTTTCAGTACAGTAAATTGAAATCTTAATTTACCAATTACCTTGAAAATCTCTGGCCTGATGATGGTTTGAGCCTGTGTCTAATCATGAACAAATGAGAAAAGTTAGTTCCTTGATTTAAGCATAATCAAAATGCACTAGAGCTCTTATAAGCAAACAACAGAGGCTATAGAAATTTCCAGACTAATTTTCACATTTCTAAGATAAATTCAGATACATATTTTCTGCTACATAGACTCAGAACTTGCCTTATATGAATATCCCTTAAATGCCTCATATTACACAATTTAAAAGTTTGTTCAGCCTGAATTGTGCTTCACTGAATTTATCATTTTTGATGAAGACCCTCTCCTAAAAAAGAAAGAAAAAAAAAGTCTCCTTCCTTCCACAGAATAATTAGGAGGCAGTTAGCTGAAGAACTGGTTCTCATGGACAAAGGAAAAATGAACAATCTTTACCTGGTTTCTTTTTTGTCGTTAAGAAAATTACATGGTCCAACATAACCCTGCATACACAAGTCTATATTTATATAGTTTGTATTCCCAGAGATAATGTTATGGTCTCTGATGTGCCTCTGGTTTAATGCAAGATTTTGGAGAATAGTATGAATTATCTCTGCAGTGATTTCATGCTGAATTTGCAGCGGTACGTAGCACACAGTAAAAATGGAAGAGAAGCTTCTCTGGACACACACAGTACTTTATCTTCCTTCCAGAAAATAAGTAGCAATAATATTTGTAATATGCTTACAGATGGAACCCCAGGCTCTGCAGAGATAAGTCTTATGACAAATTACTTAACTAAGATGGAAAAAAGGTATTACTTGTGTTAAATCAAAATGAGCATTTTGCCCCAGACAGTTAAAAAAAAAAAAAAAAAGGCATCATTAGTTATCTGAAGTTACAGTGAAATTTGCAAAAGATACTATTTAGTAATTACACTTTCTGTAGCTATAGAAACAAGCAACATCAAATTCTTTGTGTGTGTGATGATTATGTGCAGATACAAAATACTATTGTGTTTGGTCAATATAGAAAAGAAAGTGATATTCAGCGTTCTAGAAACCCGTTTGTCTCTTATTTTAATCATTTTTTCTGAAAGAAAAATATTAATCTGCTTTCTTCTTCCTGTCTTATTCTTGTTTTATTCCCCTTTCCTTTTATGCTTTCTCTTTTTTATCCTTTGTTTGGGATTTTTGATTTATGAGGTAGAAAAGATGGCAAGGGAAAGATACACATACAATGCAATGAGCTGTTGCATTGTTTCCCATATTTCATGTCTAATAGAGCTAGTGCTCTCAAGATCAGAAATTATTTGTAAAATAACTCAAGCTTGCTTTGACAACTCCCTAAGCAGAGGGAGGAGAAGAGAAGAAAATTATCTAATACATTTTTAAAAATTCATTAAAGCTATCCTGGGATCACAAACACAGTAGTACTTTTATCAAAAAACTACCACATAATTCCAGGAAGAGCAAAGATTTAACTGAGTGTGACTTCACTTTAAAAAACTTGGACAACTTTGAAGTATAGGCTTATGCATCAATTTTCTGCTGATTATTTTGTACCTACATTGCTTCATTTAAACACTTGTAATCCAAACCCAGGGCTTGATTCCACCTCAATATATTTGTCTTAGTATGATAAAAATACTAGTTAGCTGGTGTATCTTGCTACCATGCACATAACTTAGAGAGGAGAACTTTTAAGTACCTAGTAACAGTTTCTCTTTATTGCATGATATTAACACAAGTTTAGATTATGGCCTGTTTCATGACAACCCTCTTTAGACATTCTCCTCTATAACTTGATATAATACAGGTACTGAGCAAGTACAGATGTCCAGGAGAATGGATGTTTTCCTTTTGTTATTTTTTCAACATTTCAGGTCACTTTCCAACTAAAAAAAGATGTTTAGTAAATAAATGACAGTGGCTCAGACAAAAACATTTACTTAATCCACCTTGCACTTCTCAGAAATTCACTGAAAACTTGCTGATAGGAGGTAAGAATCAAACCTCTCAGGTTAAGGCTAACAGTCTGGTTCTTTAATTCATGGATAATACAGAGATTCTCTCCCAGGACTAAGTGTAGGGTAGAGTAGGTGGTGCCCTGTTAAGGCAAACAAGCATTCCAGCCCAATGGATTACTTAAATATACTCTCTTCACTGTCTCCCTAGTCCCTTGCTCCACCCCGTAGTTTAGTTCTCATGATCTGTTTTCCAGCCTGTAATGGCCATCAAAATTGGGCTAATTCAGGAAAATACAGGATGAACCAGATAGTTGGCTGCAGGAGGAGAAGCCAGAAGATGACATGATGCAAGAAAGAGTATGTTCTCCTTTAGCCCTGCCAAATCAGGGAAGCAAAAGGGGTAACCACACTAACAACTCTAGATACTGACTAAAGTAAACAGAGGATCTTTAAGTATAAAAAAATCTAAACATTAAAAATCACGAATGCTCTGGGTATTCCAGAAAATAAACACCACACTATATCATTTAATTGTGATTCAAAAAACAGAATAAAGCAAACCTTCTGTTGCCAGAAATAGGGTTTAGGCAGAGCAAGGGCTCAGCACTTAGTTTCCCATACCCAAGTATATGTCCTACACTACTGTTGCTCCTGTCAGGTAAAATTTTGTAAAATGCTGGTATTTCTACAAGGATTTGGCTTTGACAATTCAGAAAACATTTTTAAACCTTTTGACCTCTCTGTTTTTAATGCTTATCTTGTATATAGGAAACTGAGGTATGTGTAACCTAAATTACCCAAGATCTTATCAGAAACTCATGAAAAGACGATCCCTCAGCTTCCAGATCAGCAAGTTAGCCATGCTACATATTCATAAATTAGAGAATAAATTTAAAACCTGCTTGATGCTGAAAAAAGGCCATATATAGCAACTAAACTTCTATTATCAGCCTATACTAGAACAAACCTCTATTTTAAAATGGAGAGTCCTGTCCATTGGGCTTACTTTATTATGACTTCAGTCAGACAAGGATTTGTGAAATGAAATCCAGTTTTCTATTGAGGGAATAAGGGTGAGAAATTCAGAGAAGCGACAAGTTCTCTAATCCACATTATGCCATTTTTTAAGAGCACAAAAGTTTTAAGAACAGCTACTATGACAGAAGCAACACAATATTACATCGCTTTGTGTTTTGTTGGGTATGTCTTTCCTCTAATGAAATTAAATTTGGACTGCTGGAAACAGAAGCAAATCAAGGCAGACAACCACACAAATCTTCCATTCAGCTTGTAAGGGCAATAAAAGTCCTCAGGAGCTGGAATTTTTCTTGTTAATGAAGTACATGCACGCAATTCACAAAAGCTCACAATGGCAATAAAAATACATGTATAACCTGGAATACTGCTCGGGAAAGTTACAAACAATTCTTTTTTTTTTTTTACTTCCCCTCCCCCCCACCATAATCCACCTGCAGCACAAAACATCACAGGGAAAAAAGCAAAAAAGAAGGGAAAATAAATGTTATTAAAAAGGCTTATTGTTATTAAAAATACTCCAAGGCCTTTCCTGACGGTTACATAAGTACTGTAAAAGCAAGATGTTCTTGGCAATCAGCGTAGCTTCACTGTGCTTGCTACACTGGTTTCATTAACTATTACATCATGCTTAATTTCCATAATTGGCTTCAACTTCACTTTATAAGCTAGTCTAATTTAGTTTTTATGCATATTTCAATTTAATACAGTTTGTTCTCCACTGTAAACCCTTCATGGGCCACATATTCATCCTGTACTACCTCATTTAGAGCTTTCCCTAACAGCAAAACTAAAAGGACAAAGACCACAGTGTCTAGGAAGTGACCTTTTCTTTTAGCTCTGACAGTTAAAACTCTCATCCAGGCTCTCTTCACACAGACTTGACTTGCAAAACCTCATTTTGTGCACACAAGACACAAGGACACACTCCCAACAAAATATAGCTGCTAAGAGCTGCATTTCCTTGACTTGATTCTTTCACTAATGTAAGCGGCTCTACTAATTCTCTTTTCTCCATACAAAATAATGTTTGTTTTTTAGCCTTAACCTTCTCAGCTTCTCTGTTTATTTAAGTACATTTTCTCCCTTTCATCCAGATCCATAGTTAAACATGATCAAATATTCAGGGACTTTGGATTTGGCACATCAGACTCCACAGAGCACCCATTCCTCTTAAAAAAAAACCTCTGCTTCTTATTCCCAGTTCCACTCTTCAGCTAGTGTACCCTCAATATAGCCATCTGCTCCACTCTCTTGATTCACATATCCTCTAGATCTCCTTTTATGCTGACAACTGTAAGGATGAGCTAACAAAGGTCATTCTTTCTTTTATGTACCTTTCTTTCTATGCGCTCCACTTTTACTGAGTAAATTCAGAATGTTTACTGATCTAATACATCCATTCTCACCTTTTTCCCCCAGTTTTACTTCTGTTATATCCTGTTTTCAAATGTCTAAAATTAGAAAGATACCTCCTGAGGGAAGAGCACACTTTGTTATCTGAAGCCTGACAGGGTTTGTAGCACAGCTTTTACAGATACAATATCATATCTAACACTATAACATATAGAATAAGTGAAAACATGACACTAACGTAATAGGGAGCCCAGCAGACCGTTTGTACTGATTGCCTTTCAGAACACAAGTGCACTTTAAAGGAAAGGACTGACCTAGAAAGTGAGGCATTATTTGGATAGTTTTGTTACCCACTATGCATTAAACCTTACTCACTTTAAAGACACAGATGCTGGGGAAATGTTTACATTGCTAACATGATTAAGCTCAACAGTTATTCAGAGTTAAAGTCTCAGCATAACTATGTCTCCAACTGCTACTTGCATTAACAGAGCAGGTACGTGCCCACTTCTCCAATGGCATACTGAAAGCACAGTGGAAGGAATAAGAAGCTATTCCCATCCATCCCTCTTCATCCAAGTGATACAGTATCTGATCATGCTCACCACACAGGGAACAAAAGTCTTCGTCTTTAGTAGGAATTAGATTTTTCATGAACCCTTGGATCTTTGTGATTTTTAAGCTGACCAAAATTGTCAGTAGCTTATTGGCCTCTGCAAAGAAGCCAAACATTTAAAAAACCAAAGAGGAAGCTTGTGGTGACTAAGAATAAAATTACATTATGTATCAACTTGCAGGGGAAAAAAATAAATAAATCTTTATTCTTAGACTGAATGCGATCCAGACACAACAATTTAATGTTCTCCAGTAATCCTCTAAATCTTAGATTTGTGCATCACACAACCCACAGTACTTCCCAAATCATTCTGAAAATAAATAGGTCAGGAGTCATATTTATCTGTTAATATGATATTATAAGGCTCAGATTAGGGCAGGGACCTTGGGATACTGGCCACAGAGTCACTCTCAGCCATAAGCCAATAACCCATCAGCAATGCCATGCAGAGCTGACTGAGCTGGCATCAGAAGCCCATGAGCAGAGCTGTGGCAGGTCTCAGAGCACCCAGGGACTATCCTGGTCTGTCAGCAGAATCCCATAACAACAGGAAATGTAGGGATGTTTCACCACACTCTCCCATTGTCCAACCATTTTTGGAAGTAACAGAGGAGAAAGTAATATAAAGTTTGGTGACTGAGTTCCCACTTAGGATCCCCCCCTCCCAAAAACTAATTACAGTAAATATTACTCACTAATTACTCACAGTAAATATACCCACTGGCATAAGTGGCTTTAGGATCAGAGCCCTGAAATAGAAGTGGTTCAGAGAACTGCAAACAGCTCTTGAACTTTTACAGCCATTCTCTTCCAGTTCTAAATGGCTTCCCATGCCAAGATAATTTCTTCCTTGTTTCCCCCCCACAAACCCCACCCCACCAAAATATTGATTAACCAAAGTTTTAAAACTGAAGAACATCTACCAAGGAACAAAACCTCAAAGCAGTTCTTTGTCCCTATCTTTTTTCCCAGCTAAACTTTCATAATGCACAACTCAATGTATACTCTGTTGCGTTTGCCTCAGAGGTGAGGGAATGGCAGACAAACGTGAAGGAAGAAAGGCATTAAATCACAACCAAAAAAAAAAATTCAGAATAGCTTAGTTTGATGCTACAAGAGTGAAATGAAAGTCCCAAAGAAGTACATCCTATTCCCAATACCAAGTCCACACCAAAAGGGCCTTCCCCCCTCAGTAGCGCAAGAGCTTTCAACTAATTTATAGGTGCAAACGCTTTTGCCTGTATCCAGTTCAGCAGAGCAGTAATTCCTCAGAGTTAAGTGGGTTCCTACTCAGCTTTCTCATTGCTAGCAACAGACTTTCCTTATTGCCGCTTTTGCACAGCAGGAGCTTCCTGTCCTAGATCTTAGCAAAGTGAGCTTTATTCTGACAGTATTTGTACCACTTTTGTAGGAGTTGACATTCAGCCATTACAGCACATCAGATACCAAACAGAGCCCTCAGACAAGGAACTTAAAGGCTTGAAAGTCTCTTTTGTGCAATAGAGTCAAGTACTATAGGTCTAGTGCATGTTTTACTTTTTTCTAAACCGTAGCTATCCTTCCAGCAACAGTGGACACTTTATCCCCGGTCAGTTTTTCAGCGCCTTCAAACGCACAGATGAACTTTATGAGCCACTTCTTGGGCATAGCACATAACTTGTTGGACTGTACAGTATCTTAGGAGATCAGTGTCTATTGGAGGGTTTGATTTTCTGAAGAAGAGAGTCAAGCAACACTTCCAGAACAGAAGCGAGCGGCAGTGCGCCTTGTGCCAAGCTCCTGGACGGGCTCTGAGCTGGCTTTCCCACAGAGCCCTCCCCATGCTGCAGGTTTTCACTGAATTTCACTGAATTTTAGAGTTGGAAGGGACCATAGAGATCATCTAGTCCAACTCCCCTGCTGAAGCAGGTTGGCCCTGACCTGCTTGTCCTCCTGTGATCTCACTCTCAGCCTCTCTGAAGATAAGGCAGCCAAGTGAGCCACACAGTGCACGGAGCTGTGAAGCGGAGTAAGGCGCAATCTGAAAATAACTTTCATTTTGGAACAGTAAAATCAAGTACAAGCAGCTAAAGGGGAGAGGCTGGTGTGCACACTTAGGTAGCTGCCAAGGGCCTATCAACCCCATGACCATTTTAACAGAGGCAAAAGTAGACTCTCTGGAACTTTTAAGACTCAGAGCAGCATTTTATCTTACAATAGCTGCTTGCTTCAAGAGGGTTCAAAGCTGAGGCTGGGTGAAGTCTCTTAGTCCAGGTTTTCCTCTCAACTCAGACAACCAAAAGAATATAAGAGTAACACCGGGACTTGGTGACATGGTGATGTAAGAAGTTTTAACAGATTTGTCTTCATAAAAAACATGCGCAGACAATTTTATAAGGACAAAGTTTTGTGGATATTTTCTGACAAAGCACTTCAATTTTTCAATGATTTTTAGGTCTTCACATATTGATTTACTTTGCTTTTTAGCCCTTTCATTGACTTTTAGCCATACGTCATACTGATTTTAAAGCAATAAATGCTTTGCTTGCAATGCATTATGTCTGTTGGCATATATTTAATAATTCAATATAATAAAACTATCACTTGGGCCAAACAAAATGTTTCACTCAACCCCAAATACCTTTTCCACTGTTTCAAATCACTAAATAAAAATTTTTGTGCTTTGTCAACCCAAGGTGATTTCTTCCCCCATTTTCAGAATTGATAATGTTAGCTAATAAGAAAAAAAAGTAACAATGACATATTGTCTATATCACTAATTTCTGACTTCTACATAGAATTTTCAACTTTAAATTCCCACTGTAGGCCTAAAACACTATTTATTGGTGTTGGGGTTTTTTTCACATGTAAATACCTTCTCTAGTCTTTACCCCTGCTTCTAGAAGTAAGAATCTCACATGACAGAACCAGCCAGTTGGCCAACAGATTCACTTAATGTACTGTGTGGTGTTCATACAGGGCTCCAAGCATCCCATTCTGTTCGTTATCATCAATGATGTCAAGGAGTTAAAATTGCAGTTTTAAAACAAAGTATTTTGAGCTTATAGACAATACATTCTATAAAACTACATAAAGTTTTAAATCATACAAATTAAACTGAACAAGTTATGCAATAATGTACGTTTCTATATTAAATTGATCATACAATTATATTATATAAAACTATATTATATAGTGTTCAAAACCCATTACCTAGAAATTACAGGAAAACCTAATACAACTTTCCTTCTTTAAAATAGTGGAAGACTTCTTAGTTACTACTTGGAACTGTTGTCTTGCAGTTATGGCCATGAGTCAAGAACTGCAGGAGTTTCTCTGTGCATGATTTATCTTGTGTCACTGAATGCCCTTTGAAAAAAATAATGTGTAACCAATTCCTAATTATAGAATAATATTCACTTATAAACACACCACATGACTTAATTAATGTTTATGAACTACCCCGTTATTTGCTTTGCAGTAAAATTGCACACACCTCCACAAACACCCCTACAATAAAAGTTAGTTACAGAGCACAGGTTGCCTGAGCAGAATTGGTTCAGCCTTGTTTGCATTGTTATACAATTGTTAATTATATGGTCCTAATTCCCCACCCCCAAGTCTCCCTCCCATGCTATCCAATACACTGAAAAAAAAAGAAAGGAACTCAATAAGCAGACTGAATAACAAATTAAAATAGCATCTATGCCTACCTTCATATTTTTCATAGTTTCGTCTTCAAACACAAATATTCACTTCCTACAAGGATTTTTCTATGCTGTTAATTTTATTAAGATCCAAGTGCTAGGAAAAAACATGTTTCACTCATTGCACCCATTCTACATGTGGGATGGCGTACGTACAAACATTGATTACCCAGTTCAAAACCAGTAAAATAGCTCCAATCTCAGCCATATTTCTAACACCTGGGATCAACCTGGAGTTTTGCAAATCAAACTAAGACATCACGACAACCAGGCGGAATTAGCAACCTAAAGTTTGGTTTAGGCATTTCTCTTAGCATTACACTGGCATTTTGTAACAAATGCACTAAAAATGCTTTACACACACTTTTCTTTTGTCTTTTTGAAACTTTGATACAAAAGATTCTAACTTCTAGTAACTGCACTAATATTCCCCCATTCAAATTCAAAGGCTCTTATCTTACGATATCTTTGTCATTGGTTTTTTTGGGGAAGGGTTGCTGGGTTTGGGGTTGTGGGGTTTTTTTCTCCATTCTGAAGCAGCAAAGAGCTGTTTTAAGTCTTGAAAGAGGTCTCAATTTTGTTGCTCTTATCTCAGATCAAAGTCAAGAAGTTTGCAGATAGCAGAAGTAGGACAGTGTCTGAGATTATCGGCCAGAAGAGCTATTCCTTGGCAGTCAATACATAGCATGCAGTGAACCCACTGAATCCAGCCTCTACCTGGTTATTACATATTTGAGTGACTCATTTTGGTTGCTGGCATAATAAGGTCACCAGAAGGTGAATCCTGCTCTCACCCTCTTCCACTCTGCAGGTCTGCAATCCACATTCAGCACCCTGTCACATTCAACTAACTGCCAGCACACAGATGATGCTCTTTTTGATGAGCAGTCCGAATCTCCCTACAACACATTCCTTCTCACACATGCCTCACAGAAGGAGATAAAGATACACAGGCAGAAGCCAATTACTTCGGATCAAAAACAGAGATTAACAAAAGAACAAATGGCTGTTAGATGCTGGAAGTCATGAGGACTGAGCACCTAATTCCCATTTGAAATTTGAAAAAAATCTCGCTGTCACAGCTCAATCATTTGCCAACGGTTCTCTTTGAGACAAAACTGTATTCCGACACTAGCATTCCTGCTAACAGACCCCATTGTTTCAGCTAGATAGGGAAAAAAAAGGCATTAGACCAAATGTTCTTACAAATGAATTTTCACTAAAAAAAATAAAAAGTTTCTTCCCTAACAGGTTTACCAATTAAATATCACCAGTATTCACTGAATGTGCTGCTTATGGTACAAGATTTCCTTCAAAAGAGGAAATTACTTTCCGAGAGAAGAAAAGACTAACCATATAAATCCATTTTCATTGGTTTTTATTTGATGTTTGTTTCTGAAATTTAAAACAAACACTGTTTAGATATGCCCCAAGACTTCCATAATTAGTTACAGTTTATAAGTCATTCATTGGCATTCATTCAAATGTGCTTAATGTTATAGACACACATTGTTAAGTGATTACACTTTATGGTGCTTTAGTCTTTGAGGATTGCTAATGGGATACCAACTTTTCCCCTCCATTTGGGTAATTAAAAACCAGTTGTCCCCTATGGCTAGGCTGAGTCAATGTTCAAATCCTATCTGCTTCCTGGCCAACGTCAAATGAACAGCACAGGATGAAGGACCATGTAGAATAAAATGGACTTTATTTTCCCCTTTTGAGAGGGGAAAGCATCCAGCAAGGTCATTTCCCACAGATAAACTGGAAATTACCACCCTCTCAGTTGATGCTGTTTTTCCTTGACGTGTGAATAAGCCTTAAGTGTTTTCAACTTGGCGCTGTATGTTTTTAACAAAGGTAGCACTGAACTACACTTCCACGTTACATTTTCCTAGTCTGTTGAGCATCAGTTTTCTTCTTGCTTCAGAAAAATTCTATTACCAATATCAACATCTTCACCTCATTAAAAGTCATATATAATTACCCAGTCCCCATGGATTATTCAAAGCACTTGCATGAGCTTCCATTCTGCTTACTCTCTGGTTTCCATCCCCCCACCACTATATTCATGTCTCTGCCCAACATCTTGGCTGTAAGAAAAGGGGCACACTTCATCTGTAACAGGAACAGGCCAGGTTCATGAAGCCTTGCCAAAATAAACTCTCTCAGAAACTGCCATCAGAAAAGGTTTACCTTCCTAAGTCACTGCAAGAGCTGACTGAGAAAAAACATGTTTTTATATTCATAAAAGTCCTTCAGGAAGACATTTCTGGTCATTTACACCAACTCATTAGCTGCCAAAATTGACCTCTGCTTTGTAGCAGCATTTCTCCCTTCCAAATGGCATTTTCATTAAGATGGAATGCTGCTTGACGACTTTGCAGAATTTGCATTTGGTAGACACTGCACATTGTCATCAAATCGTATACAATTAACCTGAAATTAGAATGAACTACAGAAAGGCAATTACAGGAAACTATCAAATTAAAAATTTTTGGTAACTCTTCAGTGAATGTTTTTTGGAACAAATACTCATGGGCTTGCAACGGGGTCTATTCAAGAGAGGTCCAAGACATATCACACAATACGGTGCAAATCTGTCATTCTAAAACCTTTCCATGTAAGTATTTGTCTTACCATGCCAAATTTTGCTCAGGTTTTTCTCTGATGCATTCTTCAGCGTTAGAACCAGATGAAATTGCATTCTTCTTGCCTTACTATGCCTCGCTGGTCAGTTTAAAAAGGAACAGAATGCATTCTCTGGTCCTTGCTTAGTGAGGTGGTTTTTATTGATGTTATTTTGTTTTTTAAGCAATAGAGAGAGCAATTGTGGAACCAAGGCAGGAAAAATGTCATCATGCACCATCACATGATGCTGTCAGTAGAAAAGCATGTATGCTTCTCATCTCAACAGCTTGATGCAAAGTTCTGAGAAGCCACCAGGGACTTTGCATTTACTTCACAGGGTTTTGGATTAACTCTTCCAGAGCATAAGAATTCAAAGACTAGACTTATGTCATTAGGGATTTCACGGAAACCAGCTTCTCATTCCATACCTACAAAGCACCCAATAATGTTCTCAGGGAGTCACAGCCCTAAAGCAGCAAAGGATTATTCTCTATACCAAAAAAACAAATGCACATGGTCCTCTTCATGCAAACAAATGTATTTCCCAGGGCTGATCGCAAAATTGCCGTTAGTTAAGGCACTGACACAATACTGGTTGTTAAACAGTATGACAAAGGGAGAAAACACAAGATGATGCCACAACTTTTGTTTGTGTTATGACCACTCTCCCCTTTCTGTGCCTTGTCCACAAGAGCCAAACAAGCCTCCATACTCCACTCACTCACACGCCAACACTCGGTCCCTTTTCTGTATTCTAATGTCTTTGCATATTGCCACAGCAGCAGTTCACTTTGCTTCTTTAATCTGAGCTGGGAGTTTTCTCAGGGGAAGCAATAGTCCCTGGGCATGGTGGAGAAGCACTGGGGACAAAAGGAGAAAGGGAAAAAGGAGAACTCCATCTCAAAGCAATTGGATTGCTGCTGGATTGTGAGGAGAGCAAGCAGAAAGACAACCCAGACCTGTTGCTTTGCAAGAGGAGTCCAGGCATAAGCTCTGCCTGCCTCGGGGTATGGAACAAACAGAACACAATGGACTGGATCTCTATGGTAACCAAACTGCTTTTATTCTTGCTTTTATCAAAAAGACTTATTTTAAAATATAGATGCTCAAAACTCAGCTTTGCAATCCTGATTTGATAATGTGAGCAGAAATAAGAGAGCTTTACTTTGCATAATTTAAACAAAAAACTTTACAATATAAGCATCACTATGTCCCTGTCTGCCCTCCAAAAACAGCCCCACAATTGAATGTCAACAAGTCACAACAATCTGAGCACCTAACCCCAAGCCACATATTTTAAGGCAATCCAAGGGTAATATTATAATTGGGAGGTCATCCTCCTGAGTTTTGACTAATTCTGCAGTTTTTATAAATAATCCCAAGGTTCAGACCTCAAAGAAATGTTGGCTATTACTCCTGTGCTGCTAATTAATGGGACATAAATTAGTTTCTTCTCTGTAACCTTTAGCTAGCTTCACAGAACACAACCAAAATGCTAAGAGAAATTTTAACAGGTGGCAGGTAGCATTTTCAAGCTGCCATTATCATAAACAAATACATGCACGAGTTTCATAGTTTGAGGAAATGTCTAGTACATGGAACTCTGTCACCACATTGCCTTCCTGCAGATCATTTCTACACAGCAGCTGTACCCCTGTGAAAATGACATGACCTTATGGAAACTGGACATGAGGCTGCTGTGCTGGGCAAAATGACTCACTGTTCCAGAGTCTCCTTTGCTTATTTTAGCTATTTCTACATTTCTAGATTCATAAGCAGGACCCTAGGATTTCTAACTGTTGACCTCTCAGTCTTGGAAAAAAGCCTCCAAAATAACTACTGCAATAACAGATGTTGGGTGTAATATGCAATTTTCAAAAGGTTCATCATGCCAGTTACAACACAGGATGACAACTACAGTGCAGCATTTGTATTTTATTTTCTTTTTAAATACTTTTAAGTAGCAGTTTCCAAATTAAAGAATTCAGCCTGTTCCAACACTGAGACTGGTCCACGTAACCTCTGTAGCCAGATGGAGCTAAATTACTTCCAAGTCAAACCTGAAGGGGCTTGGCTTGTAGTTTAAAGTATGGTGGGAGGAGAGGAAGTGTCAGGGATGTTGGTTTTGATTTTTTTAATTTTACAGGGGACTTTTTTTTCTATTCATATGGGCAAGGCATTCACAGTAGTCTCAGTTCTGCTATTTGTTGCAGGTATAGCTGAGCATAGCAACAGTAATAGAAAAACATTATGTGAACTACACAGGTCGCAGAAGGCAACTTTAAGTTTTATAAGGGACATAATCTGTATGTATTTTACAACCCATGCATTCAGCACGCAGTTATTCCAGCAGTGCCCTGTCTCCTAGAGCAAAGAGCAGAAGAAAACCGCATCTACTTTAAACTCAACGAGGATGCTTCAGTTTGAAATGAAAAGTGGGGAGAGGACAGATGACAGGATTGTCTAGTGCTCAAGAGGTTTGAGCCAATACACTCTTCCTCTCCCATGGCCAATGAAATCAGAAGTCAGAAGTTCAAACAATAAAAACATCCACCTCTTTTCATGCAAAATAATGTGATTTGTAAGGACTTGGTTTACTACTTCAAGGGCCTCTCCCACAATACTTCAGTCCTTCAACTGTCTTATCCAGTCAGATGGTTGGTATTCTAAAACTACTCTTTATGCTGTATTATCTTATTGATTTCTTGAATCTCTATGTATGTAACTAAGTATTAATTTTTATATTTTTATTATGAATCCATGATAGAAGGGGCAGAACTGACTACTACAATTCACAGAACACCAATAATAAACCAGTAAATTAACACATGTAAACACTGACTTTCTGCCAACAGCTCTCAACCTCTTAAGCTACTGAGTGTGAATTACAGTAACAGATGAGGCAGGAAGGAAACCATTCTAATAATTACTGAATTAAGTATGTTGAGATAAGCTCAGAATCTTGGTTAAGAACTGTGGCCTTTCCTTAAGCGCCGTATAGACAAGTAAGCAAAAGTGTTAGTCACAACGGGCAAAATAAAATGGATTAGTATTGATAACTGCAGGCAGTTTTTAAGCAGATTTCTTCCATAGACTATGCATAAAACGTAACAAAAAATTAATTGAAGTATTCTGTATGAATGATATTCTGTATGAATGATAGCAAGAGGCACATGTCTATTTAAAAAATTGCAAGCACTTCAATCCAATAAAGAACAACATTATGTATTTTCAAAGTTTTCATGCATTTTATCTTGTAATTATGCAGCAATGCTTGTTTATATGCAGAACCCTTCTTGGAATGGCATACAAATCAAACGAGGAACAGTTTTTCTTTCCTACTTAGATATCCCAAATTCTTCCTCAGTACAAGCAACTGGAAGAAGCATGTAATTTCATTTACAAAGTGCTTTCTATGCCACATTTGTTCTGCATGCAATGCCACAGGTGCCCTTGGTGCTTCACAGACAGAGCAGAAAGCCTATAGAATGCAGACGCTGTCACGTACCTGCTGGCTTGTTTCTAGTCTGGAAACGCACCTGTAAGTCTGGTTTCCATGAATATATAAAATGAAAACTACAAGATTTACTCCTTCCCAGGAAGTTTCTCAAAACCAAAAATGTTTACCCCCAGAGTGACACACAATTTTGTGTGAAAGTTACACATGGGAAAAACACACAGTCGCCAGATATTAGCAGGTCAAAAACAAAACTAAAAAAGAAAGGCAGTTTCACAGTGTACTGCTATGACAGCAGACAATCGGGGAGAAACCTTCACTGGTCCCAACTCCACCAGTGAGGATATGAACCACTGCTGCGTCTAGCTAGGATTGAAGGAAATAGCTGGCCACATAGAGAGCTACTCAATGCTGTGTCTCACCACGGTTGATCAAGTGAGGCTGGGCAAGAAAGTCTTCCAGCTTCTTGCAATTCTACCATAGCTTAGCGCACAAAGAACTAGTAAGACAAACTTTTTGGCTACGGATATTACTTCTAATCATTCATCCTCCATTTCAATTATAACTTTGAAATATATATATAGTTTACAACGCTGGTTGTAAGACTTCCTTTAAATTAATGTTCAGCAGTTAGTCACAAAACCCACAAAAATGCATAAAATTATAAACATAGACTAAGCCACCTAACCAGATCAAACCTCATGGGTGCCAATATAAATCACAGAGAGAGCAAAGCATCAGCCAATCTTCACCTATATATTTGCAAATAAATTTGAGGGTTTTCATTTCATTTACTACCCACTGGCATAAAGGGGATGGTGATGTCACAGAGGGGACAAGGGAGAAGGATAGAGCAGGAGATGGGAAACAGGTAAGAGAATATATTTGTCCCTTCCTTTCTAGTCTACTTCTATGTAGAAAGCAACAGATACCACACAGTTTCAGCTTCCTGAGTTAGCAGGACTTTGCTTGCCCTTCCCTGAGGGAACCGAGAACCACAGGACAAACATGGGTGTGACAAGTCCATAAAGTCACATCCCCAGCGCACCACAGGCTCAACTGAAAGGTTGAGCTGTGGAAACATTAGGCCTTTCCCAAATGTACGGTTCTTCAGCCTTCCTGCACATACAGACGAAGAGAGAACAGCATTTGGTCTTTTTGCCTACTTTCACATATATTTCTCAGTAGACACTTTTCAGCAAAGACAAATCTTTGTGTACCTACTGCGTCCTAAATACAAGAATTTTATTATACATCCCCACTGGGAGACTATGTCCATCTCAACAGTAATGAGGATGTTTTACACTCTCACCTGCTGCTCATACTTTTTCTGCTCCTTCCCAGCACAGAAAGGAAGAAAGCTCTCTGGAATTTTTATTTTGTCCCAAGTGAAAACAGAACCGAACTTCAACCTTTCACCTATAGTTCCCACATTATAGTGTACATGACTCAAGGAACATATGAGCATTAGGTTTTGCTCTAATAAATTAGATCACTCAAGAGGTGATCCTAAACTATGGGGGCTGGACTGATTTTTGAAGGCATTTTATGTATGTTAAATCCCAAAGGAATTGAGAGTGAATGCAAGAATTCTTATATTCTTACAATTCTATGCCAGCATCATTTAAAGTAACTTCACACCAAAAGAAGTTTTTTTCATCTTCATGACAACACCTTACCTTGAAAAGTGACAGGAGTTTTGTTTATTTTAAATAGAAGTTATTTGCATTGTGGAAATAAAGATCTAAATGGTAAGCTGTTTGTATGTATTGAAAAATAGGACAGTGTAAGTGCAATTCCTACCATGAAAACGCCTCTCTCAAATCCTTAAGAAGCTTGCTACTTGACAGAGTAACTGGTAGTCCTAAAGCAGATGCACAGCTGGACAAGCACAAATCCCCTATTTTAAATTGGACTTATCCCTTTGCTAGTCAGACAATAATTCCAATTTTGTAATTCCATTGCCCAGGCACTATACGGGTTGGAAATCCTCTCTCACAAAAAGGTGAATTCTCTTCCTCAAGTATTGCTATGAAACAAACATATTGGCCTCTGAGCCCTTTTAAAGTAGAGAACCAACTCCAGTAGAGAAAACTAAAAACTACATTGTCATGCAATAAATTATTCTCTCAACTTTTCAATCAAGTATCACTGCAGCTACTGTAAGCAGACAGGAGAGCACATCAGAGGAAGTTAGAGAGAGCACAGCTATATCAAACTTAACTGCCTCTGTTCGAAGGAGAGCACTTTATGGCTGCGGAACCAACTCTACTACAGTGTGACAGCAACCAGGTGTACCTGGAGATTAAGGGCAGATGTTGTAGGTGTAGTTTTCTTGGGATGAAAAGTCTTATAGAGCCTGCTGTTTCAAATCATAAACCAAAAAGTAATCAACGGAGATACACTTGCAGATAAGAGCTGCCACTATTTCCCATACTTATCCATTTTCTTTTAGTATATGACAGATGAAAACATGCTATTCATTAATTAAGAATGTAATGCTCTAGTTGCTCCTTTTCCATTAAAAAAATATTAAAAATCAAAATATCCTATTTATAAGATCACAGACAGCCACAGCTTCACCGCTATTTGAGATACTATGCAGGGCAGATTATGTCTTTATATGGGGAAATAAGCACAAAAAACATCTGGAAAGCTTAAAGTAAATAAAACTAAAGCAAGCAGAAAGGTAAGGGGAAAGTACACTAAAACCAAGGAAATCATAATTGAAAATATTTGAAATAGTAGGAGACTTGTTCCATAATATATAACATTTTGCATTAAGAGCCTGAAGGTTTGTAAATATGAATGCTGGTGAATGTTCTATGTCTCGGACTCTTCAAAGAAAGTACTTATGATGAGCAATTGTGCATATGCATGTCAAGAGCTCGTCCGGCTAAAATAGCCCAGTTCCATCCTGCATTAGTAGGTTAGAAATAGTAAATATATGTATGTGTTCAATGCATGATAAAATCCCAGTTTTCATGCCGGATGATTTAGAGAAAGGAAGTATGTGATGTCAGCAGATCATCCAAATGTGGAACAGACTGCCTGCTAAATAAAATCTGCTGGGGCTGTTGAACGAAACTAAGTTAATTTGGCATGTGGACTCCTAACCCAAGTTGTTCTTAATTCACAGACGCTTTTTTCCAGACAAGAGAGTCTTGCTTACAGGGCATTCACAGGGTACTAAGATGGAATGTAGATTCAAATATGTTTCATTCTTCCTCAGGAAAATTCCCCAAAGGGTGCATTGCACTGGAAAAACCAGAGCAACATACCATCTGGAAGTTCACAGTAGCATAGATGCAAATAATTAGAGTTCAGAGTTGCAAAGAGAATCCCTTCCCTTTCTCCCAGGGTGTCTCCAGAGCTTTGTTTCTTCGAACTAATTCAGTTAGACACCTGAAAGCTTGTGAATGAACGCAACAAGCAAGGCCAACCCTGACAGTGAGCGATCTGAGGCTTGTGGGACATCTTTGCCCCTAGAGCCCTCTGCCACCCCATTACAAGGCCACAGCTGATCCACCTCGAGCACAGAACTGGCACATTTGCATCAAATGGCTTCTTGTCTGCATGTCAGCATGGCCAGAAGGTACATGAATCCTCACAATACCAAAGGCCAAACTCTCCTTCCACCTTCCCCTTCAACAGCATCCAGATACCAAGCTGTGCTCTTCCAGATGAGGATGCAGGCTCAGGTCTTGAGAATTGAAGTGCACAGCAGGTAAGCGTGCACAGAGTCGGGGTCACAGTTCATGGAGTAAAAGAGACACTGTAAGAGGATCTTCAACAGGAGTGGCACAGCTTCCTCATCGTAGAGCACAATTTCAATCTATACAGTGCTGCTGAAGAGTTTCACATCAATGTCTATATTTAAGGATTTCCCTTGTGACTCCATTAAAGTAGAATTTGGGGGGGAAAAAAAAGTGGTACCATGATGGCTTCACTGCGCACAGATTCCACAATTTTAGACCTTCAAGACACAGAAGTCTTCATTACTAGCATCGTCCCAGGGGCTGCACCCGTACGTACTTGACTTGTTTGAGTCACAGTTCCTTAGTGACAGCGCCCGTCTCTCTGCCTTAGCAGTTATGCAATTGTTCCCTTTAGCCTGTGACCCGATGACAAGCTAAGATGATGTGAATGAATGTGGCACAGTCCATCCCCTTTTTTCTTAATTCTTCTGGGATTACCGAGTTCAGGCTGGCAGGGTTTCAAAGTAGCAGAATTTAACAATTCAATCATGGTTTTTCAACCTACGAGTCCTACTGTACGGTAGGGAAACAGACGTGCAATGGGCCAAGAGAGCTAGACTAGAACCAGTTCTTATAAAAAGCAAAACAATTATACTAAATCTTACTTTCAAAAATAACATTTTAAATGCCCAGAAAAATAACTTTGTAACCATTACACTCTGAAAAATGTGTAAAAAAATGTTTCCAATACGTATGACTGGACATTTAATTAAAACTAAAGACTATAACTATTGTGTGTTAAACAGCAATTTAAAGAGTACTGGAGTTGAAGAGATACACAATACGTACTGACTTCTGCGTGCTAATTCATACACAATTGTAAGGCTTAAAATGAAAACTTTAGGAGGCTTTAATAAACTATCATTCCTCTTTTTCATAAAGTTTGCAAGATTTGATGTAATTCCCATTCTTCATTCATATGGCTAGCGAGCTCCTTTGACAATACCCTGTACCACATGAATGTTCTTGGCACTCCTTTTGCTATTTTGCACAGAAATTGTTCACCACTCACCATCAGCTTCATTACATCCAGTCTAAACCCTGTCCAGTAAAGACCAACCCTGTACTTCAAGAACCAGAGTTCTGCAGGAAGAAAGGGTATGACAAGTCTTCCTTTTCAAATTTGAACTTCTACTGCAGAATGAGTATAAGCACAAAAATATCCAAGGAAAGTTATTTTTTAAATTAGATATTTTTCAAGCCTTGTAAGGAAGGGCATTCATCACAATTTGATGAGCAGAGAAATCATTAATTCTTAGCATCGCTTATTCAAGTTTCCTCTAGGCCATGGATCAAATTCTGGTTCAGGGAAATGACCTGGCTGGAAAAGGAAAGCAATCAAAAAAGCTGTAGCAACTCCAGTCTTTTTTTTAATAAAATAATCATAGAAAGAGCCATTAGAACTACAACTTTAAGAGGAAATAAATTTTTAAAAAACCTTGTTGTATGAAATTATACAAACAGATCTCAAAGCAGTTTAAAACACTATTAACATCACTGCTCTGAACAGGAAGAAACCGAACGATGGTGAAGCGAAATGGATGAGTGAAAAGAGAGTGAAAGAAGCAGAGGCAAAGCTGAAGAGGTCTGTCTGGTATTCTACTTGTTGTGCTACCTCAACCACTTCCCACTACCGATAAATGGTATTTATTAATGGAAGGATTTAACAGACTAAACTGTCAGAGTGCAATAACAAAGGAGAAATACATACCAAACCAAGTATTGTGAAAGAATGGAGTAAGCAGCTTCTTTACCAACTCTCCTGCTACATGGTATGCTGTATCACAGCATGAGATGAACAAAAGCTTTCCAGAAGTGAGGCAAGGAGCAAAGCCTAGCAGAATTGTACTTGGAAATAGTCTGCTATTTTTCCAGGTCATATTATGCTTGAAAATAAATAGCTTTTTATACCATACATACTTCACAAAACCTCTTCCAGAGCCCCTCATCTACCAGCACACAGCTTATTTGAGAACTACTGAAAACCACCTGTGCCCAATACAGTCATGCTAGCACCACATCCTTTGTCCTCCAGGATACAAACACGAAAAACAAAACACAAAAAAAGCTATGAACATATCCTCCATCTTGCAAGGTGAGCAGCCATACAGTACGTTTCCCAACTTTGAAGATGCAGCCTTCCATCTTATTCAAAGAGTAAGCCACATTTTCCAGATACTTGCACGTTAGCAATTCAGTGTTGCCTCACCCAAAATCACTCCCTCCCAGTAAGAAAGTAAATGATGCAATGTCAGTTAGCAGATTTTGGAATAGGTCTATGAATCCAGGGAGGCTTCACTAGAATCCTTCAGCTTCACAAAACTTCACTTTTACCAAAGTTTCTTTGAAGTAATTAACCAAAAATGTTTTCTATGAGTAACCAGTTAGATGGGGAGTTCCCTTCAATGATCTATCAGTGGCTCTGAATAATACTTCTAAACTGCAAAGGAAAAGATAGAACAAGAAGAATAAAGAGGTCTCCTATTAAAAAAAAAAAGGAATACTTCTTAAAATATATTAAAATCTGATTGTTTTATGAGAAAGATAACAGAGAGAACCCTTTGCAGGAGTCTTTAGGTCCATTTCTAGAGTTCTTTGCCTTTATCTGCCAGACAACGTTCCTAGTAATTCAGCTTCATGGACTTCTGATTCCACTTTCTACACGGTGACTTCAAGTTTATATCCTTTCAACGTAATTTTCCCAATATATTACTGCTTCTTTTCCAACCAAGAGGCAATTTTCAGACAGTGAAGCTGAATATTGAGGAACTCTAACACTGCTCTACAGCAGGGAATTTGTAAAAATAAAAATAAAAATTTGGAGGTTGAGAAATTAAAAAAAAAGAAAGAAAACACTTGTTTTAATGAATTATTTTTGGTTTTGATGTAGTAGACAGGAAATAATAGTTAACAGTGACCGCAAAAATCAAGAATTGCAGTCAGATATTTTTTGCATCCACGTTGTTTCTCAAAGAAAACATTTTGAGATGACAGAAGATACAAGAGAGGGCAATAAGCATAAAAACCAAACGTGTGGCTTGCTTTAGATTTAAGGGCACCGCAGGAGAAACTCACAGGGGTTTATCCTATTTTTATGAAGCTATGAAAATAAATAGTGCAGGCAGAGCTCCATCATCTGTTCCATATAGCCAGGGAAGGGAAGAGCCTGAGCATGCACAAATCCACTACGATGCAAATCATTTAACAAGGGAGAAGCTGGGAAGGAAAAACACTGTACTAAGGAAGGTGGCTTGGCTCCCTGATGTTGGGTTTCTGTTTGAAAGCCTTACCTCTGTGCACAATTTGCAGGGAATTAAATGATTGCTTTGAAGAAAGGTAGAGACCGTAGATCTCTCCAAGCATAAACCACAATCTTCCTGACTGAAGAACTTTCATGCCAAGTTCACTACAAGTTTTAGCTTTAAACCGCTTCTCGAAAAGGCTTCTGAAAGCAAACTGTTTTTCTATTCTTTTTGGTATTATTCCAGTACAGAAGTACAGAACTTTTCACACCTTTATAAAGAACAGTGAGATGCATCACAACCATTCTTTTAGTAGAAACAGAAGTACATAAGATTAATTGGCCATCTTCAAGCACTAAAAGAGATGAGCATTTGAAATAAACATAAGGGCAAGAAAATGAGAAGTAATTAACCTTTTTGGCTCATCTGTCTCCCTGTGCTTGCAACTGGGCATGCAGCTTTGTCACATCAATGAAAAAATAACAGATGCAGTTACCGATACGTTCATCAGCTCAGTATTCTTCAGTGTTCTCTAGGAGATGAAAATAAAGCATATTCCTGTTCTGAGCCATCACCAGCATGTGCAAATAGAGAGTTTATTTCCAAAAGGCAAAATCCGTCAAAAAAAAAAGAATTCTTTATTACACAAAGAGCCTTTGTGTCACATTTAAGCAACCGGTACAGATGCGTATCAATGAAAAATGTGCTGCAGTAGCCATTTTTGAGCCAATGTTCTCTGTATGAACGAACTATGTGTTTGGAAATGGGGAGCTCAGCTTTTTATCCAACCAGTCCCCTAAATTTTTAAAATCTAAATCACTGAATCACTGCAGTAATAGCCTAGATGACCAAAAGCCAGAGGGAGTTTCAAGTGGGAATCTGATGAAGACAAGAACAGGCTTGCAATGAAAACCAAGTGAGACCGCTATTGTTTAAGTCATAGCAGGAGAAGGGAAAAACCACACATTCTTCCTTTTTCTGAGCATACTATCAATATACAAAACTGTTATACAGTCCTTTAGATTACTACCCTTGCATTTCATTTTCCCAAAATGTCAATAGAAGACTCTTTTCAATAGAAATTTCAGTAGAAACTGTTTTTCTTATATATGGCCAACTCTTGTTCTAACTAAAAATAATACAAAGGAAAATAAAAAAGCTTGTCTTGTATCATAGTGATGTTCTAAGAGTACAATCCATCGCATAACACCAGTTCTGGGTGGAAAGACCAACACCACAAACAGCCAAAGAATTTCTGAGCTAGTTACTTGCAGTCAGCGTCATCTTCAGTACACGGGCTGGGGAGGCCCATCTACAACCTCAGATGTTCAACCAAAGGAGCAGCACAGCAGAGTTGGCTGGGATGATTAGTAGTTACAAATTAAAGCCAAGAACTTGCTAGCACAGAAAGAGTTTTTTTTCTTGGAAAAGAAAGTCAGAGAGAGGCCTGTGAATTCCACAGAGCCCTCCAGTCCTCTAAAGAGCAAAGACTAAAAATCTTCTAGCAAGTCACTTGTCTAAATTATCTTAAACCCTATTCCTATTGTACTGGGAGGGAACTAGAACCTCCTATGGGTATTTTCAGAGTCCACAACTGAGAAGAGTCCTTTTTTTTCTTTAGCATCCTTTTATCTTAGATAGTAATGACATTGTAAGTGCATCCAGTGGTGAGAACCGTAGGATTTCACGCACATCAAGACTCCTTCCTCTTTCACTCCCACCCGTTTTCCCACACCAGCCCCCAGAGTGACAATCTTTTGCAATTTGTCATATTAAAGCCTGTCAAAATGAAAATTCATTCTCCACTACCATATAATCTCCATTGATTAATGATCAGGAATCCCTACCAATTCACGCAGATGCAGACTTCTGAAAAACACAAGATCTTTTCAAACTAACAAAGACTTGGCTGATTTTAATTGCACATAATCTCTGGTCATCTCAAGCTTTAGTTTTCATGTCCAAAAAGAGACAGTGATGTTGTCCTGGAGAGCACACCTACTAATCTTGCATGCCTTGTTCCCTTCCTGCATCACACACACAAGGGGAAGACTGATGCAGTGCAAAACCAAACAGTGACAGCAGGATTGCCAAGCTTTAAAAAGAAAAGCTTGGCAGTACAAATTCTACCAAAAAAACCCAACTTTTTTTTTTCTTTTGCTATAGGTAACTAGTTTGAATTTTGTCCAAGACAACACTATACAAATGTTGTTACTGTCTGAAGACTGATCACATGAGACACTAAATGATTCCAAACTAACAGCAGAATCTCACCAACTTTGATCTCTAGAGATTCCGCTGGTACGTCCGGAAGGGGTGGGTGATTGCATTTAACTGTTTTGAGCACAAACCCATAGAAAAGCAGCCCTATTATGTGTGTCACCTTTATATCCAGCTAAGATGCTAAAGACCAAGTGGCTGCAGCAAGTAGGTGACCTCATCTTCCCTGCAGTGATTCCCCAAGGACTGAGACAGCTCATTGACAGAACTTTGAGATTACACCTATTTCTGCTTCTCAGGTTACGATTTTCCCCGTTGGTTAATCAAGACCTTTTTACACAAGACAAAAGTTAATGCAATAAAAACTAATAAACCAAAAAATTAACAAGTTTTAAGTAGAAGGAAGCAGGCCTACTGGATCCAATAATTGCAAAGAAAACATCAGATTCTATTGTTGTAAGTGAAAGCAGGAGTTTCTATTTAAAAAGCAGAGGAAGGTAAAAAGCAAGAATTCTAAATCTGATGGAGCTGAAACATTTAAGCCTCTTTTAACATTCATAACACTTACTTCTGCATATATGCCATCCAATGGAGGCAATATTCATACTAACATCTAACACTCCTAATCCCTGAAAAGATTAACAGATTTTTTACAATGTTTGTTTTATCCCAATGCATAATTCTCATCCATTGATCCAGCCCCATATCTGAAAATAAATAAATACTGTTCTCAGCTCCAAAAAGATTGCATTCAGTCTTGCTCCACTTACAGGTTACAGCTTTAGCATCATAAACCCCCATGTAATTAGAGATGGGAACTGCCCAATAAGCAGCAACACTTGCATCTAGCTCTGGAAGGTCCCCAGATACATGACTTAGAATCTGTAACATTTTTATAGATCATGAAGCTGGTTTAGATTGCTTTTATGAGATGTTTTAAAATTTATAAGTTTTCATTTTCCCCTCCCTTGGAGTCCAGTTATTAAGGAAGAGAGGCTTTATAGGTAGCAGGGAACAAGAAAATGACCAAAGAGAAACAGAAAAAAACCCTGTAGAATATTTAAATTCCTTCATTCTATAAAAGAGGCTGCTTATATGGAATATGTCAGTGTGGTATGACACCACGTTTAATTATTCAAGATAGCTTTGGACACTTCTAAATCCATGTAAAGTCTATGTTATATGATATGAGAGCAACACTACAATTCTAAGTATATAGTTCACTTAGAAACAATTTTAGAACAAACATGCTGTTTAACAAATAGGTTTTTAATTGGTAAGCATAACTTTCTGGAGAATTAGAAATCTAACAAAAAGCTGAACTCCTAACATTATAGATAAGCTTTAAGCTTTTTAATGCCATAAAGTACTGCACATTATCCCTGTCATGCAGAAGAAAATTTGCACTTAGTAATAAAAAACCCACACACACAAACCCAAAATATCTTTGTTCCAATATTTAGAATGGTTTCTCTCTTATTCTTCTCTTGCTTTGGTATTTAAAATACTTGAATTAAGTGGCTAAGGTTATTTATGGGGGGAGGGAGGACAGATACCAATGAAGAACTACTGTACTTCAGATAAATGTACTCTATACAGCTAAATAAGAATAAAGTACCACTACTGAGATTCAAATTTGATCAAACCAGCTCTAAGCTACACTGATAGATTAGGATCTTTGACTTAATCATACATTTTCCTCAGAGGGCTTTACAATTTTTTAATAAAATTTTTACTATTAATAACATGTAGTCTCCAGATCAGTTTAAGATACTTACTTTATCTTGAAGAATGAATCTCTGTAGTTGAAAGTTATGCTTTTATCGTATTAACTTCCTTAGTTTTAAAATTCTAGCTACCTAAGGTAGCATTCACCTCTACCTTTTGAAAGAACAATTAAAGAAGCGTAAAGATACTAAAAGTGTCTTGTTTTTAAATAGAGGAAAGAGCACTTACTGTAATTATTACCATTTAAAAAAAAAAAAGCTATAGTAACTTACCTTTATATTTACCTTTCAAACAAACTTACAACTTACCTTTATATTTACCTTTCAAACAAAGAACTTAAGAACCATTTTTCAGTAAGTTGCAGACAATTCTCAGGAGCTATATTTTCAAATTAAATTGAATAGCTTAACCCTTGTCATACATCTCTAATCAAGCACAGTAGCTTTAAAGGATAGATTTTTCCAAAATAAAATAGACTCAGCATTTGAAAAAAACTACACAATATGTAAATGCAATTGCACTCTTTATATCAAAAGTAGGCCAATAACATTCACACAAATGGAGTTTTGTGACAATTACAAGAGCAGGAAGCTGGACCAACTCTCATAGAAGCAGCCATACTGGTATAAGATCAATCACTTACTACAAGCTATTGAAGAAAATATTTCCAATTCACAGAGATATTTGAAAAAAATAATTAATTCTTATCTCTAATAAAAATATTTACCTTAACCACTGTTAAAAACCAAAACAAAGCATACAATGGTCCTGGCATACCCAGGTAAGCAACAAATCTCTCAAAAAGAATAATCAGCAAAGCCCAAATACAGCAAGGTAGTCAAGTACTGCTCTCCATTCACATGGAATTTGGGTGGAAAAGAGTAGATATAGAACAGATAAGTGACAATTATATTTAGAAAGTCAAGATTTTTTTTCCAAACAGGTCTTCTGTCTCAGTTTCATGGACCCATAGGTCAACAAGAGTAACCCATTAACCTGGCAAAGCTACCTCAAGCCAATCTCTATAGCTTTTTGGCTCAAAAAAAGGATGTAGTTTTTCTCTCCCTCAGTTAGTACAACCAGCAGAATCAAGACAGAAGGGGGAGAGGAAGATAGGGCTAACTTTTAAGTCAAATTTGGAACAAAGCTCAGAATTGCATTTTTGGATGCAAAACCCCAATAGTATTTGCTCATTTCCCCATCTTCTTTTATCATCCTTCCTTGTGGCTCCTTTCCTCAGGAAAGCTTCCCAAGGAAGCAAACACACAATTCTAGTAGTACCCAAAAAACCCCTTGGCTCCTTCAGACCAGACCACACAGCAAATATTATTTGGTTGGCTTCTTTCCACAATTACTGTCAGAGACATATCATAGCTGGAAAACTGTAATTATCTATTTCTCAGTATTCTCTCCCCTAGAACAGAGAAATTATGCAAAACATTACAATTCCACTTCCAATATTGTATCCAAGACTTAATGTGTTGCACAAAAAGCACTAAGTCTAAATATAGCTTGCAGGTACTTAGAACATGCCAGTTCACAGCATATAACAGCTGGATGTTTTACATTCAGGGTTCTGTTCAACTCATGAGTACTTTATCAAACAATTCACATCCAATACTCTCTAGCACTCCGAAACATTTGTAATCCGCCTCATACATTGTTCCATGAAATGATAAGAAGCTCAATATCTCCCCTATTGCTTCATGAGAAGGTTAGCCTTTCTCTGGCTTGAATAATACTTCAGTACTACGGAAACGCTTATTCCTTTCAAAAAGTTCCAAAGAGCAGCTTCCAAAAAGTGAAAAACTTCATTCTCTTTAACACAGTCCACTACAAAATAGTAGTAAATCATGTTAATTATAAATGCAGGACTATTTCTCCCACTACATTTTCCTCCCAAAGAACAAAACTGTTTTGTTTATAGTTATATATATAGTTAACTAATACCATTATAGGCTTCTATCCCCGTCTAGTTTCATGACAAACTGTCACACAGTTCAAATACAGAATAGCTGTAAGAAGTTGGTATCAATAACGCATGACTTTGAAATATCCTAGAAAACTTAAGTAGAGAAACATTTAGCACATTTGCTTTTATTGCTTCTAGTAATGTTGTCCAATTGTTCTGAAATTAAAGAATTCAGCAAGATGATCAACCAAAGAGATTAATTAACCAAAGATATGTTGTCTGTACAATTCCGATGTTGCAGTCCACTTACTACTTTAACAGAAAACACTTTCTAATCTTTACTTTTCTGAAAACATAAGTCACTGCTATTCTATGGCAGTTTCACAGGGGCGAGGGGGGAAGTATAACAAGTAGTTCTATAAGCAGCAGAACTAAACAAGTGTCATTTCCCATGGATTTGTGTCCTGACAGTAGCTGATTTTAGAATCTAAAGCATGAACTCTCTCAGCAAATACAACAGCTTCCATGGCTAAGAAGCATACAAGACTGCCCACGTGTCTGGAATTTCTGTTGTAAAAACAAGGGAGCACCTCCTCCGGGTCAGAGGGCTCCTTCACGGCAGGGAATGCTAATAGCACCTCCCCAAACCAGCCACCTCTTCTTTGATTTTTCCCTCCTGCCAAGTTCAGCTGAAATTAAACACAACTAGAACCTATAGGGCAAGGGGAAATAGACATCCAAGTACATTGAGTTTCATTTGGAAAACAAGATAAAATGCTAAATGTAATATGAAAGGTTCCTCTTTGCCAGTAATTAGCATAGAGCATAGTGTAATTATGAAGTAGAGATATATACTATGTTGTGTACGCTACAAGTTCTCACCAAAATTGACTTAAACTTTACATTTATAAAATTAACTCTGTCTGTGTATACATACATTTATATTTAAATTTCTTCGATCACATGCACATATAATAGGTAAACTGAGGTATATATTCCCCCTTTTGGCTATTCAGAATCATTTCACCTCTGAAAAGACATAAGCCTGAAAACATTTCGAGTTATCCAGTATCTCATGCAAGAAAAAAAAAAAGCTAGTCAGAAAAAAAAAAAAAAAAACAAAGGGAACCCTTTTAAAGAAAGGAGATTGAATTACTTTGCCCAGGAATCACTACTCCATATTTTACTTCCCTAATAATTGATAACATCCTTTCTTATGAGACAAAAAAAAAAATAAAATTAAGTTCTGCATCAAAAATGCATCATTCATGAAAATACATTATTGTAACTTCTAGTGAGGATACATACTTTTATATTTTGATTGACAATACTTTTATCTAGAAGTCCCTTCACAGTTTTCACATTAAGATATGAACGCTCTTGGAAAACACCTACAAAAAGGGTAATAACATGGATGCATATGATTTTTCCAGTATGATGGATTCTCGTTTCCCCGAGGGAAAACAGCTTTTTGGCATTGCCAAAGGTATAGTCCAGCCCCACAGTGAAAGGATACCAGGCATGTCAAACCATAAAAGGGTCTGGCATGCTCTCAAACTAGAAACAACGTACAAAAATCATAATTCATCTTTGTGGATAAATAGTGGCAGGAGAGGAGAAATTATACACTCTCCCCCACAGTCACAATGCCACAACAAGCTCTCAGAAAATATATAACACCCAAGAGGCAGATTAAAAAGAATCCATAAAATGTGATGAAGAAGAAAATTGGAACAATAGAAGATGAAAGCGATACATTCACACAACCTTAATTACTGAGTTTAGACCTGGCCTCACTTTCCTTCCTCCCCCTCCCACCTGCATTCACTTAATCTTGTGGAATTCAAACGATAACTTTCTCTAAATATTCTTATAACCACAGTCCTGAAACTGGCACTCAATTAGATTAGTCTTCATTATTAAGAACATGACACACACAATGCAAATTGCTAAAGCACTTTTGCACTGTAAGACTGGAGCAGGGACTAGGACCTGGGACCGATTATCGAGGTCTTGAGCCATTCTCCCTCACTTTCTTAGTCTAGTAAATGCACTGTATGCAAAGTGGAATTCCTCCATGGGAAATACTGAAAGCAAAATAAACCCTCCTGTAATCACTTACAAAGCTGGCATTTACCTTGCTCCTGGAAGAGTTGAGATGTCTAAGTCTCATCAAAGGAGAGATTAAAAGACGTTTCTCCCATATCTCAGGAAAGCACCCTACACATTTCACTAACTATTGTCTGATGGAGCAGTGCTGTCATAATCATCCCTTGTCCTTTGTGAATAGTGAGAAAGGCAAGATTTTCATTTATCCTCATTAAAATAATAAAAAACCAAATATAAATAGTTTTATTCAAATGAGAAACTTCTATTTTGATGCTTTCAGTTCACTTCAATAGATACTTCACACTTCTTCATCCCTCACCTTAGTGCCAAATGACCCTTTCCTTTTCAATTGCACACAAAAATAATTTAAAAAAAAAATCATTCCTATGCTTTATCTATATTAGCAAGTAACTTAACACAACGCCAAATGACCCTTTCCTTTTCAATTGCACAAAATAATAATAAAAAAAATCATTCCTATGCTTTATTTATATTAGCAAGTAACTTAACACAATGTGAGGAGATCTCACACCAAAAGCAGTGAAACAGCTGGTGCTGATGACCATTCACAGAATAGGATTACAGGGTTTTACTTGGGACTAGCACCAATTCAGTGCTGTGGATTAACTGTCTTTTATAAGTGTTAGGTGTGCTCCCGAGAGCATCTTCCAGTTCCATTTCATCTGAAAAAGCCTAGTTCATGCAGTCTAAAATTGCTTCATGACACAAACTAAAAGGTGGTAAGTGGGGCAGGGACCAGGTTCAAAATTAACCTAGTGATTCAAGCTCACAGATACACACGCAGACACTTAAAGTTGTGATTTCAATTTTTTTTATGAAGGTCACCCGAGAAAAATGCGTGTGATATCTCTATCTTCCCTTGTACATGAAACAAAACAGTGTCACAGCTTTCACCTGTGCAGAGAAATACAAAGGAGACACTCAGTCCCAGCTGGTCCAAAGGCAGGTAAAACACAGGTGTTCTTAGAGCCCCTACACACACTACACCTGGCTCTTCAATGCATGATCCATTTCTCACTTTTTGAAACACAAAATCACTCCAAGATTAACTTGAAAACACTATTATGTCAAGAGCTTAAACTTATGAGGTAAATTGCTATCAGTCTTTGCCTGGTAAATACCAGCTTCCATGTGCAGACCTCTGCCCCCAAGTCCTCTACAAAAAGCCAGTAACCAATCTGAAATGGATTGGAAACAACAACAAAAAAAAACCAACAAAAATATTTATTTGATTTTATCTAAAGAGTTAAAACAAGCATATGTATAAGCATACTAACACTAAAATTACTAAGTATACTGAGACTTAAATGTACTAAGACTGCTATAGATACATCTTCAACAACAACAACAACAAAAAAAAATCAGCAAGAGCTTCTACCTACAAAAAAAATTATTTTTTTCCCATTAAAACTCTTACATACTTCTGCATTCTTTGGAATATAGTGAGTTGACTGTTGGTTTTATTTTTTCAAGAAAGTAAAGGGAGCTCTTCATTATTTTTCCCCTCATGCATAATGCAGTTCAAGAAAACCTTGAGAAATGCTAGCT
This sequence comes from Calidris pugnax, assembly GCF_001431845.1. NCBI lineage: Eukaryota > Metazoa > Chordata > Aves > Charadriiformes > Scolopacidae > Calidris > Calidris pugnax. Next base: position 3,324,204 of record NW_015090828.1, on the reverse strand, counting down.
CCATGGTTGAAATCAATCATATTTTTAGGTATCTGTCAGTTCAGAATACAGCTCACCACCGAATACAACTTTTGACTGACTTGTTAAGCGTCAGAAGAAAAGGCCTGATGAATTTATGATGAATTTACATTAAAAATATGATTTAACTATGAATTTTAATTAAGAAAAAATAATTAATTTTACAGTTATTCAATATAGCATGTAGGAAAAACAAAATACTTGTTTATACAAGCACCAAGCATGTCATGCCCCAAGTTCTGGACAGGACACAGCTTCTAGTAGCTCTAACCTCTTGTGCTGGCATATATCCAATAATCCACTGTTAATGTACTGCCCTAGTTGGACTGTGGTATGCCTCAGTGACAGCTGATGCTTAACCTTGAAATTCTGCATATATCTGCCAGTGACAATGTATGTCATCGAATTCAAAAGTGAAAAGAGGAAGCAGAAATCTCTTGCATGCCTTATAACATCTGAATAAACGCATCGTTTCCACATTTGTACTTGAGGCAGTAAGAAGAAACCTCTGGATTAGACTGCTTTCTGCATTTCAACTAATTTAGTTTCTTTCTGCTTATTTTAGGCTAGAGGAGCTACCTCAATTTCTGCTCTGGGTCTGAAGCAGGAATGGGTTCAGTTTATCAGGAGCTGAAGGCTTGGCTGGAGTTCCCAAGGGCAGCTTGTAGACATCACCATTTCATTAAGTTATTTCCCCTTTTTCGCCTCCCAGATGTATTTTTGGGAGGTAAAGCAACCCATTCTACCACACCAGAGACAGTTAACAACGGTATAAGCTTTCTCATTATTAGCAGCACTCCAGATAAGAGCTTTCAGCGATGACAGTGATGAAAGTTTATGGTTGATACAGCATTGTATAAGCAGTACCCATGAATAGTAGGAAATAAAGTAATCAATGGATTAAGTTTATGTACGTACACCATCGAGACATGAATCAGTCATTCAAAGCGTGAGTTAAAATAAAAACCTCTCTCTAGATGAGCTACTGGGATCAACAGTAATCCTTCACAGCTGGAAACGTGCACAATACAGCACTTCACAGAGCTCAAAAAATACAATCTAAGAGTTCATTTACACACTGGTAGTTTAAGAACACTAAGCTCCCTCCCAACTGATAGATGTCTCACAGTTTTTGCAGCCTCTGAAATAAATCCTCATAATTCAAAATGTGCCATTAGCATTCACAAAAGGTGAAATAGTTCCCCCAAACAAAAGCAAACTAAAGCACAGCACAGTTACTCAGCAGCCTTTACAGTAAGTTAATGCAGAAAACTGTTTACTAACAGTTAGCAATTAAAGCCCTGGCGTGCACACCTTGTTTTATTTCAAACTCCTGTAATTTGTACAAATAGCTTATCTAGGAAAGAAAGAATAAAAATGAAGTACCTGTTAAAATGTGAGAGGTGTAGCTAATTATAAACCACAACACGATTCAGCTGGTGCTTGAAGAAATTTGGTCTTCATCTCCTAGTACTAACCTAGCAAGCGCATAGTCAAGTTTTTCCAATCACCCTCCTAATTACACATGCTCTAATTTTCTAAAGGGGATAAAAAAAAAAAAAAAAAAAAAAAAGAACACCATGCATACCAATACATTGTCTTGTTGCAACTTTTATCCTTTCTTACATCCATGGCACCATTAAGAGGAAGACTGCTGCTTGCCTTTTACACACTCTTTTCACAGATGAAAAGGGTTTCAGAAAACAAGTAGGAGAGAATCAAACCACAGAGTACAGGGTGCAATATCTACCACCCAGCATAAAACCAGATAAGCAAGTCCAAAGTAATTCCTGGTATACATCTTTCACAATTTGTATCATTCATTTGAACTCCGTAACTTAAAACACAAAAATCTTAATCTCATTCTAGTTTACTAACAATGAAGAGCCAATACAAAAGCCAAGCTGCACTAAATCAATCAACATGCAAATCTAATGAAATATACCTTAAAATATTACATACCATCACTGAACATGCAATAAAGCTGTTTTTTGCAGGCACAGCAGTTATCTGCCCATGATTCCCAGATGCCCAACATACCTAAATAACAGATAAGTAGCAATCCAATAGCTCCCTGCCCAAAGGGGTTGCTAGGTCTGAAGCACAGATAGATTTCTCTTAGTTTTGTAGCTTACGTTTGATTTCTTTGTACCCCCAAGTACACATTGATCTTCTCACTCTAGGGTAACCCTGGAAAGGATTTATGCCTTGCCTAGGTCACAAATGTGCAACAGACTCCCAAACACAGACAAATATGTACACTGACAATAAGCAAAACTGAGTCAAAAAAGCAAACAAATAAGCCTTATTTGTTACCTGTGTAGATGAGCCATACCATCAACTTCTAAAACGCAGAAATCCTAACTGAGAGCTGTTCAAAAGCAGATCTTCCACACACCACCTCCTCCCTGGAGCACACCCTATTTCCTGTCCCCAGCAAGGCCACCTCCACCCAGGTGTTGCAAATTCCCTTTCCAAGGCTCACTCACAGCTGCCTTCCCTTACTAATCGTTAAGCCCTCACCTGCCCACTGCTCCACCCTCCAACTAGAGTCCTCTACTGGCCCCTAAACAGGCTCCATAACTGTCCTGCACATCTATGGCATGCATAAAGCTGATAAAAGTCTTAAAAAAAAACCCCAGTGCTAGATTCAAGGTATCTGCTAAAAGGGTTGTCAAACTCTGGGCTTGACCCTGCTCCTGTTGAAGTCAGTGGTAATTCTCCCCATTGATTTCAGTGCAACAAGGTCGGTTTTCCTGCCGGGGAGCTGCGATATTCCACAGCATTTGGAAAGGAGAGCGTCAGGAGAAAAAATGCAGGTTTCTGTCCCACAGTGACAGTAGCAATCAGTCTTTTCACCACCAGCCAGACAGTTCAACCAGAAGAACTGCTGCAGATGCAAAATCTCTTCTCAAAAGAAGAAAATATCTTTCTTTAGCCCAAACAGCTGAGTATCCATAACTTTGAGAGGCAAAACCACAGAAGTTTTGCTACTGACCTTGCTAAAAGCAGTATCAAGGCTATTATTTCCTTAAGAAAGTCATATTCTCCCTCTCCACTGCATCAAAATAACGAACAGAAAGGCAATAACCACTCATTTACTCTATAGCACCCCTATACAATTTCTATAAAATATTTCTGGTGGTTTTTCCTAAACAACATTTTTTTCTCAATACTAGTTTTTAAAGATTTAAGAAAGATAATGGAATTTTTCATGAAGGAATGGAAGTTCAACATATAATTTTCTGCACAAGATGAAAGTCTTGATAAATCGATGATGCCAAACAAATGCAGGCAGTCATTTGCCCTCCACATCTGAAAGCTCAGTTTCTCGAGTTTGTCAGATTCAATAAACACAATCCATTAGATGATGGAGAAAATGAATCCTGCTACATGCAAGTAATATAAAAAAATCATTTGAGATGCTGGATTTCATCTCAAAAACATGGCCCTTTTCCAGAGGGAAGTAGTAAAAGTAACACCATTTGCTTTAAGACAATAGATACTTCATTTGGATATGTTGTTCTTCATATGTGGGTAGAGCTCAAAAAATTGAAATCTATACTGTACCATCTTCATCTTTGCACAAATTAGCATGCCCATAAGCATACATAATTCAATAATTGTGTAAGGAGATTCTGAAAATAATAGCAAGTAAAATAATAAATATTTCATGTAATAAATAATAAATATATGGGTAGATGTGACTTCATGCAGAGTGAGCTTAAGAAAGACTTGATGCATTGGCTGCATCCATCAGCAGTCCAGGGAGACATTAGAAGTTCCAGGTATGAAGGGGGTATTAATGTCTTCTTTCTGGTGTCGATATGTATATGGAGTCCCAGTTCCCTGGCTCAGGAAGTTCTGCATCTTTGAACCAGACAACACTACTAACCCCTTGAAGGTTATATAAGCACTGCTTACCCCATTTCACACAAGAAAAAAATGTGTTAAGATAAAAAAAAAAGGACAAAGACAAAAGGACCACCACTGCCATCAGATAACTGACATGTTTTGAGGGGCCTAACTCCAAAGAAAGGGCTAAAGGACAGCAAAGGTGGGTAGAGAAGAAAGGTTGGTCAAGGCAATGAAGAACAAAATGTGGTTCCTCGCTCTGACTCCACAATGACCTGGCAACTGCTTTAGAAACTTCTATTGCGAGCAGCTTATCTATAGGAAAATTATCTGTTCTCTGAAGGTATAGGAAGGTCAATGCATTTACATTTGTTAAACATGCCAGGGCATTTAGACTGTGGCACCACAAAATGAGAAGCTTTATTATAAACTTTGATGCAGTCGTGATAATTATGCTGTTTTATTAGTACTAGCCAGCATTTATCCAAAGTAGGGTATAAATCCCTTATGGTAGAATTTAAAAACTCTCTCTAATCTTAAGAATCTACAGTTTAAAACCTTGATCCAACACACATTTAGAACATGCGTTCTAAATGCCTGCACCATGCACCAACAATCACCAACAATCACAAAAAGAGAATGAAAATGTCTCATTTTTCTCCTTTCACTGACCTTCCTCGTTTCTTCACCTGAACTGCAGTAGAATCAATATCTTACAAAATCAGAAACAGTTCTCATAATGACAGATTTCATTTGCTCAGAAAGCAATAAAATCTTAACATAAATCATTCTAACTGTTCACCATAATAAAAGCCTTAAAAGGCTTCATCCACACTACTACTTTTAAATACTAATTTATGTAAACCATATAGAATGGCAGAGAAAATATTTAAGACTTGAACTTGTTCTTCTTGCATATCAGGCATCTGGACCCTAGCAACTGGATTATTGCTTGCTCTGTCTGACATCCATCAGTTTCTCTGTACTTTACAGAGATCCAAGACAGTGAATGCTTTCCCTAGATTTGAGGCAGTGAGATTAAGGAGAGAGGCAGAAATAAGAGGAAAACTATATCTGAAATTTCTTGGGTCATACCACTGCATCAAATACTCTTTACCACTTCCAGGCTCTTCTCTTCCATACCTGAACAACCTCTTTCCCCTCTCCTAAGGTGTGTACACAGGAACACTGTCTCCTCAGCTCCTATCATCATAATCTCTCAGTAACACAGAGAGTCAGTCCCCATCATTGTCCATACGAAACACACAATAAAAGTAGATTTTTTTAATTCACCTGGTGATGGAACATCCTTAAAAGGAAGGTTTGTATTTAGAAGAATTGTCTTCTAATAACCAGGAAAGACTACCCAGGTTTTCACTACCTAGGTACTTCAAGATTACTTTGGTACTCAGCACATCGATGGTGTATGGCACTTAGGAGTCTGAGGAATGAATATGCAAGATTAAAAATAATTAAAAACACAAGCCATAAACCTCCATTATCATCAATGCCAACAAAATCTCTAAATCACAGTCTGTTTGAAAACGCACCCTCCTTTCTAGCTGCAAATAGCAAAGTCCTGATGTGGTTGCCAAGAAACCAGTACTTGCAATTCACAGAGTTCACGTTTGAGAGATATTTGCACTTACAAACATTTATGAAAGCAAAACTGAAGCAACTCAGAAAATGTGGTATAAATTCCTCTTATGATTTGTCATTATCATCCTAAAACAAAGCATGCATCCCAAACCTCACATCCTCAAATTATTATGTTATCTAAGAAATGTTTGCGGACTTTTCTTCCAACGGTTTCTCTGAAATACTGACTTGATTACCCGTGTACCCTGTCACGCCCTGACTTTATGGGCTTCACTATCATCTCTTCACAAATTATAACATGGCCACTAGGGTCCTCACCAATATCAAGCCCTTCTACCTTATTGTCCCACTTTGTGGATTACTGCACTAGTTCACTGATTAAATCCAGAGTTAATCATGATTATTGTGCTGTAAAGCACCTTGGGAGACATGACATGAAAAAGTACTAAAAAAATGCAGTTGAATTTGATTACTCTGTATCTTCTCAAACCCATTTATATGTTAAAGACTCTCTTTTATTACATTCAATATTATGTTTCATACAAACTCGAGTCTCAATCTAATTTTCCCGTGCCATCTTTAATTATTAATATTACTGTTTGCAACCAGAGATTTGACAAGGTTGGGTCCTCTTTGTGCTCGACCCTGCACAGAAATAAAATAAATGACAATTCCTGGCAAAGATAATTCACAAGGTGTAAGAGCCAGCAAAAGACATGATGAAACAAATGTTTGACATGAAGAAGCAAAAAGGTGGAAGGAAACCCAGAAGGAAATACTGCATTATCCATGTAACTATTTTAAACAAAATCAGTCACTGCGTTTTAACTTCCCCAATCTATAAGAATTCACTAGCTCTCAGTCAAGCAATGCTGGTTTTATTTTACATATTCATTCACTTGTATGAGATTAAGAATAGACAAAACATATACCCAGAAAGGTTACATGTAGTTCTGGAAATCTAAATCTAAAGATTGGAGATTTCTGTGATCAGGCCACTACTATATTTACCTTGTAGTATCTCACTGCAAAAGAATACTCCTTATATCCTATAATAGATTTCTGCTGTCGGGATTTCATAGACATACTTTAGAAGAGGACATCATAAGATGTTCCTTGACACTCCCAGTGCTCTGGGGCTATTTTATACTTGATTAGGTGGTCCTTGCTGCCCTTACTCAATCAAACAGATTTGCTTCATCACTTTCACCTTATTTATTTTTTTCCACTTTTTTTTTTTTTCAGTTTTGTTCGATAGGGGTGTCGCTGAAGAGGTATGAAAATGAAGCAAGCGGTTACTGGGTTAGCCAGAAGGGTAAACGTGTGTGAAGTGTGAATGGCAAAACCCTGTGAAGTGTTCTGCAAATCTTTCAGGAATGAACAGTAATTCAGAAAGGGTATGAGGCATCAGAAACGGTGTGATATACCAAAGATTTCCTAAAATGCTTTTCAACATGCTCTCTAAAGTATGAGGTAACGTGAGCTTACTCCTTTAAAACAAGAAGCTCTTGCAAGAGGAACAGATGCCAGTAAAGACAGTTTGCTGCATCCAACATTATATACGTGAGATGACACTTCCTTTCCAGTACCCATTTGCAAGGAAAGAAATACCAAATTCTTGGTATAGAGACCAAATAAACTAGCCACAGATTTAGAAACATATCCAAGTACAAATTTACATTTTCTCTTTAGGAATTATTTACTTTGTTTAATAAAGAAGAAAAAAAGAATTAGGAAAAAGTCAGGATCATGGCACAGCTTTGGCTTAATTAGTTAGATTGACTCTACCAGTTCTCCTAACCTGAATCCATGCATATCCTCCAATTCTTGTTTGACAAAAAAACCTAATTTTTTATGAAAAAATAGTCCTTGCTCTATTTAAATTTGTTTGTCATGTCTAGCAGGTTAGCTTTCCCACGAAGTCTGACTGACTATAACTAAATCACTTTGAGTTGATAGTAGCATAGGCCCCTGCAGTATTAAAAAAAAAAAAGAAAAAAGAAAAAAAAACAACTGAAAAAAAAAACATTGAAAAGGCAGAAAAGCAAGTGGAAGTTGTGCATGCATAAAAAGCACATTCTTACTTATCTGATTAGTCCTGCCAATCTTCACGTATTAAAGTTGTATGCTTACAGCATTATCCTATTTACAATCTTAAAACATAGAGGGCTTTAAGACTAACCTCTCTAAATATCAGTGACAAGCAAAATGCTGTTCTGATAAGGAAGGATTATTGTCTTCCTGTTTAAGAAAGCAAGTGAAGGGGAAAAATGAAATCAATTAACACCATCTGTCTCTAGAAGTCAGTGTTATTCCCCTTATTTTAATTTCTGTTGTTATTAAGGTCTTCATCTAAAGCATATTAGCAGAAACAGCAGAATAGAAACACAAAATGATATCATAACAGGTTTATGCGATGATGACTGATGACTTGGATTCATCACATTTTAGTCACTAGACAAAGAAAGGAGGAACGGGGGGAAATTGTATTGCAGTAATTAGCAGTCCAGGTTTATTAGTAAAGGATGCATTTATTATGCAGTCTAAAATAGCATTCTATACCACAAATCAAGAAAATATGCACACATGCAAAACAAGTGGGGAATTTTTCCATAAATTTATATATATATATATATGAAGTACAGTAATAAAGCAAAGCAAGACCATTTTATTACTGATTTACCTATTCAGCAGCTATGCCAAGGATAAATTCAGTTTATTAGATAACTTCCCACAATGGAATGGCAACCACTTTTTTTTTCTATCACAGAATATGCTCTTAAATGATCAAGGTCACTGTTTAAACATACTTTTTCTCCCTCCAGTTGTGCTTGTATCAGCCTGTAAAGCATTCAAAGCGAGCAGTAATTTTATTCAGGAGTTCCTTAAATACCATCAGATTCATCACAGTTCACCATAAAACAGACATTTGCCAAAGTGACTCGGCAACTGACCACTTGCTGGCTAAAGAAAGCTGAGTCATTCCTTCTGACCTAACAGAAATGTCCTACACCAGATTCAGAATATACATCAGTGTGTTGTTTACCAACCTAAGAGGAAAATAAGTTATTGCTGTGAGTCACAGAGGAAAGGAAAAAACCACAGAAATGAAGATGAATGTTAGGAGCCCAGAACAACTGGAAACGATAAACAAAACTCTGACACACAGAGAAAGCAGGAATTGAGTGCCAGGAAAAGACAAATACTGCTATAGATTCAGATGTCTTTCTCTGATAACAACCACAAAGATTACTGTCTGCTGCCAGCTAAATCACAAAGAAAAATCTTCTATGTCCTGTATTATTAGAGTGTATTGAACTGTGTAATTAGGCTACCACCAAATTAAGTAGAGCAAAAGTTCAAATTCACTTCATATAAATATAAATATGCTAAATTAAAGGGTTTGCTCACTGAAAATCAATAGTGATATATTTGTGCATCACTTTAACATCTAAGATGACATGTTTCCTTTCCATTAAAAAACTGCAGATGTGCCATGATTAAAGAATCAAACCAATAAAGATGAACCTTTCAGAGCCAGGAAGGAAGGAGCAGCTCTGCTCTGGTTCTGGCAGGCAAACTCATCACTGATAAAATGAGCTGAGGAAGGAGGGTGTTTCCAGCATATCAACTGAAAAGTATAATCAAGAAGCAGATTATATGCATGCTTGTTCTGAATGATTCATGAAGCATAATTTCTGCTCTTGCCCGGGTAATTAGAAGGCTTTCAACTCCAGTTCAGATATCTGTTTTGGGGCATTTTTCATTTTCAAACCTATTAAGCTAATAGAGTTTTTTCTTGCTTTCAAACATTGACATCAAGGCAAAAGGCATAGAAATGAAAAATATACTTTCATCCATTCGTAAAAGTCCAAGATTTAAATTTCCCCATACCATTCCAGGGAGAAGAAAAACCCAAATCATTGCAGGGTGAATTTCTGAGGAAACATACTCAACTACACCTCCTTGGACAGGAAGGAAACATATGGAAAAGGCAAACAGTGGGCAATTTTGAAGGATACCTCTAGGGCAAAACATATCACATCCACTCACAAGTTTTTCTGACTCTGACCTTAGTAATTAAGGAAAAATAATAAAGCCAACCAACCATGATCTAAACTTTACTGCTGAATCTGCTTAATTACACAACTACTTGGCAATTCATTACAACTCAGCACAGAAATCTGATCTGAGTGCCTATGCTGGCAGACTTTACAAACACTGGGCTTGTAAAACAGAGATCTGTTATTTTTGTGCTCTGTGATGGGCTAGTTTATTAATTTGCATCTTGTATTATGGGTTAATGAATGCATTACATAGGATAATGCACAAAAATTGTAATGAAAGATGAGTTTTCAGATGTAACATTCTCCTCAGTGGAGCTTAGAAAAACACAAAGCTGATAACAAAACAAGTGTCACAGATCTGTTGATGAAGCATGAAAAAGCTTCCTGAATGAACTAACTCAGTCTCTTGGGAGAGTGAGAAAATATTTCCTCATAAAACATCAGAAGTTCTGTCTTATTTTAAGCTCTTCTCCAAGTTCTGTAGTTTATTAAGTCTCTGTTGTTAGAAATTGTATTTTTTCATAATGTATTCTAGTGGTTCCTTTCCAATTTCAGACTAATCTTTCTTAATTCTAAAAGTCTGACGATAAGAATTACCCTCACTCATTGATGTTACAGTAAATATTTGTATTACTAAGTAGCTTTAAAACATAATCTAAACTCTCCACAAAGGTTCTAGATTTTGTAAAACATGCACTGCTTTATTTTGCACAGACTGTTCAGCAATTGCCAGAGCGTAAGCCTTTTACCTGCTCTGGACTAAAAAATGAGAGAAGCATGAAATATCCTATATTCTCATCAATCATTTCAGCCATCCAGCCACAGATCATTTTTTCCATCACTTCTGTAATGGTTTTGGACTCCAGAAAGATTATCTATAACAACACCTAAGGGAAAGAAAATCTGTCTATTCTCTAATCCTTTAAATGATTGTTTACTCTGTTCTAAAACAAGGTGGTCTGCGAATCCCAGTTCCTGGAGCCGTTAGCTAACTGAGGTAGGGCGAAGGGGGTTCCAAAATTGTTTTAATTTTAAGTTATTCCAAGTCAAATAGGCACCAAATGTCACATAACCTTAACTCCTGGCTGCAGAGTATTCCTCAATTAAAATCCTGTTCCTTGGACACGTGTATCTGTCCATTTGTGTGTGTATGTGTCAGTGCACGCATACAGCCTTCTGGCCAACGCACATTCATGTTCAACTCATATTAGGAATGGCACTGTACTCACTCCAAACTTTTGTGGCTCCTTTTATGGTAGCAGAAGAAACAAAGAATTGTAGGCAACAACATATAATGATAAAGATTTCATGAAAGGTAGAAAACTCATCAATATATTTATTTGATAACATTATTTTTGAGTTCTGCAAAATCACACCAGTGACAGACACAGAGCAGGCTCCAACCTTGCTGTAGAAGTCAGTAACAGACTACTTATAAGGTATAATAACAGATTTATTTTTCTGTTTCAAAACAATAAGCAGAAGAAATATCAAACTTTCATCTTTCCTTACTTTCTCCCAGAATTGCATTCCTAAGCATTGACAGGATGTAGACATTGTACAATATTCATTTTCTATTTAACAGTAATCAAACAGTCTGGGCTGTTACAAAGCTGCAAAGCCTCAGAGGTCTAAAGTAAAATGTGTATTTTTATGACTGTCTTTCCCCCCAGCTCTTAGCACTTAACAGACATGAATTTGTTCTTGTGGCACCGTTCAGAGGCAAGGAAACGCTGCCTCCACTTTACAGAAGCAAAACTGCAGGGCACAGTAAGTAACCTGACCAATATCACACATCCCTGTATCTATGGAAGAACTGGGAGATTCTGGTTGAACTATCAAGCCCTGAACTTAACTCAGTAAGTTAGGAAAACGTAACCTACAAAAGCATGCTTTCTCACTCCACAGAACAGAGTACATTTATACAATAGGGTATGCTTGTACAACGGACTTTAGTGTAGTGGGTAGACCCTAAAACTGCTTTTACATTAGCTACACTAGGAATATGAAAGCAAGTTTTCATAAAGCTCGGTAGTCTTGGATATAACCCACAGAGATGACAGAGTAATCTGGACTGCACTGAAATTCATTCTGCCATCGAAATTGTTACCAGTGTCTAAGCCAACTTGTTTAAACCCAACCAACCAGACTCTTTTACGATCTCAAAAGCAGACATATTGGGGAGTTAGCATTCCAACCTGGGACACGGGAAACCGAGTTGCCACTTTCTGCTCTGCTCCACACATCTTCCTGCACCTTCAGAAAGCCACAGTCTATCTTGTGTTTCATTGGCATATGCCAATACCTCATAGATACAAAGGCAGCAAGCTGCAGAAATTACTAGCACCGTTCTGTGCAAAACACCCCCAAAAAGCAAAATAAAATAAATTATAGCATGTATTATAAAAAAATCCTATAGGGTATAAGAAGTGTCCTATAATAACTATAATGATTCTAATTCATAGTTGTACCAAAGTGATATCTTTGATAAATAACTAGGGATCCCTCAGCCTGTGACCTTCCTGAAGTAAGGTCTCATCATTTACTCGTCCTCTCTGATGTGACAGAGAACCAATTATGCACTATAGGGGAAAGTGCCACCTTTCTTTTCAAAGACTTCCTTTGAATTACTCCCTTGAGACTCATTTCTAAGCACTAGTACTAACGGGCTTGTCTACGCTATTCCTTTCTGCTCAAAAAAAGTTATAACCTCCACTCCTCTGCCTCTTCCACTGTGTCACTGCATTCATTACTCAGTACATTTCCGACTTCTAAGACAACAGGATGCTGATCCAGACATCTCCTGGAAAACAGATTCTATCTTCTTTCCCTTATGATAAAGCCATCAAGGAAGATAAAGAGATAGATGTTGGAAAACAAATCCTGAAGGACACCTCTGAAGGACACAGCCAGTGAAATATGTATAGGATACAACAAACAAACAAACAAATAAATAAATAATGAAGCATAATTCTGATACTCAGGACAGCAGGCAAGAACCAAAGAACGCCCTTTTCAAAACTGTTCCCCTTGGACTTTATGAGGTTCCAATGGAACAAAAGTTTAATATTACATTTAAAAAGCCTTTATGGTACATCCTTAGAAATTCTCTTCAATTAAGCATTTACTGACAAGCAAAGCACAAACAAAAAGAAGTTGACTCTGGTAGTTATAAATGAATCCAAGATTATTGACTGCATAAAAACCGTGAGGAGTGATGACCCTTTCATTTATTACTTTGAGGTGAATATTTCACTTTCTGTAGCAAATCCTTACCTTTGGGATTATACATTTGCACAATAAACAAAGGATAATCTTCACCTACAGGAAATGAGGAGATCCTCTTTGTGCTGCAGACTTTATAAAGGATTTTTTATTGTAAATACAGTCTTTTTTCCCACTGAGCCATGGAGAAAAGTAGAGTAATTATTGTCCTTTCTGAATTATTTTTCCTACTTTATAGATATGGTCAACTTTTTGAACAAAAAGTGAATTTGCAGTCTAACATAGTGGAAAGATCTTTGCATCCAAAATAGCTCTGCAATAGCTCTTGTGTTGCATGTGCTTGTACTAGGCAAGCTTCAAACTCCTAGCTATAATTATTTTTGAAGTTGATTAGCACAGCAGCCAAATAACCTGATCAGATTTTCATGGATGAGTCAGTTCACATACACTGACTATTAGTGTTCACTTTACATTAAACCTACATAACCCCTTTAGGGCAATTCCTAATATTCAGAGAAGACAAATAACATGATAGGACCATTTGAACAATGGCCAAACAATATTGATTTAAACAATGAACATCTGCAATTTGAACTTCACAGAGACAGACCTATAGTATTTATTAACTGGGGGCGGGAGGGGAAACAAAAACAACCAACTAAAATGCACTCCTGTCATAAAATCCTGTTTAGGAAGGCACCTATAAAAATTGTGAGCAAGCTGTGGTTCAAAACTCTTCTCTCTCTGATCTGTGCTGAGAAATGTGTGCCTAATCCTCTAAAACTCACCTGTGTTGTAGATTCTGCAGCCTTGGAAATACTAAAAATTTAACTTGACAAGGTCTTGAGCAACCTTGTCTCCACAGACCCTGCTCTGAAAAGGGGATTGACAAGAAGACCTCCAGAAATTCCTGCAAGACTAAATTATCCTATGATTTTTCTTACTCTTTTTAAAATTAACTCTTCAGTAGGTGTCTCCTCTTAACCAAAAGATTTGGATTTATATTACTACTTTGAAATGTAACCATTGGACCTATTACTCAAGCTTTTTGTTCTTAAATCTCTATTTCCATTTCTTTTAAAATAACAAAGTGACCAGGGCTGAAGTGTTTCAAATTATCACTAGTCACTAATACAAGGGGAAAGCAATTTCTTAGGGCTAATTTAATGCACTTCTGAATCCTGTAATTTATTTTGATTCTGTGTTCTCTCTTCCTTTCCAGGCACTCTGCCAAAGAAGTTAAAGAGGGTTTTTCTGGCTAGATTTCCAATATTCTTCCCAGTTTGGTTTTTTTGAAGTCTACAGACACAGGTAGATTCATGGCACAGAGCCAAGCTGCAGTCATTAGTAAGGATTAAGCCATGTGAAGCTGGTATTAAAGTAGAGAAAGTAAACACCTCTTACTGTGGCAAAGTATACCTTGCAAAGGAGGAGGTAGACATCTTTTCTTCGAGGGTAGATACAGGGAGGAATATTTCCTAAGCAATAAATGTTTGTTTTTTCAAGTGATCTTAGATAAAGGCCTCTTCCAGAGTTCAGAAAGAGACCTGAAGAGTTTTTAGCTTGACGACTGCAACTCGTACTAGACAAAATGCAAAAGGATATAAATTTTAGGCAATTTTTAAAGAAAGGGCAGAATGGGATCTCAGCCCATAACCATTACCCATTATATAATAAAGTAACTTACATCATTATCATCATCACCATCATATGTAGAGCAAGAAGCACTAGATTTAAATATGGATCTTTATACTCCTTTCTAGTCACATATGTGGTAAATGGACCACCCTGACACTCCACTGACTGCTACTTACTAACTTTTTTGGTGAAGAACACAAAGCAATGTGAAGTATAATTGAACAGGTAAAACAGGAGGAAAGCTTCAACCTCCTCTCTTTCTCCTAACCCCCTCCCTCCCTCCAAATAAGCAATCAGGCACATTAAAGACTAAAAAAAATACTTCATGTTTTCCTGAGGCAGCTGGCACCTTCACCGATGTAACATTGGGCTCTGTTTTAACTCCCACTCACAAACAAAAAGTGGCAGCTCCAGCTTGGTCCCTGTGACACGATTGAGGGCACATGGGCTCTGGATCTAAGGCTACACATCCCCAGAGGGTCACTAACAGACAATCCTTGGCTGGCACATCGACAGCTGCTTGTCCACTCTGTTAAGTGGAAAGCAGGCACAGACAGACACACAAACCCAGCAAGAGCATCACTCAAATCTTTTTTTTTTCCCCTTTCTAAGGTTTTCCTGAAGCACATTGCTCAGCTGTAGAAGAACTATGATCCATGAAGGAACAGCAAGACCAAACACCATAGCCACCTGTAATTGTTATCACAGGTGTGCAGGCAGTGAAGGAATGTCCACCTCCATGCAAAAAGACACATTCTTCAATCCCAAGCATCAAGATGACTTCTAACATTGTCTACAATTGCATGGCTTTTGCTCTGCCTGCTGTCTACAGAAACCATTTAGGGACAGTCACTGTCTGTCACACAAAAATACCATCCTGGGAAATTCAATTGCATACCATTGCCCCACAGAAAATTTACACAGGTGCTCCATTTAACAACCACATGATACCAGGTTACAGAAAAAGCGTGATCAGAATTTTTAAAAAATGGGTTCAAGTCTTCTTTCCCAGTGCTGGATAAAGTAGGCAGGCTTTTGTGTTTGTTTTGTTATGTTTGTGTTTTGGTTTTTTTTTAAAAAAAAAAAAAAAAACGCAAAGGAGTCTTCCAACACTAATTACGTGCCTTCAGCTGTTAGTATCACATGCTGGGTACTAAGCTCTCTGAAAACCTTACTCCTTAGTAATGTGCCTTAAAGGTGAAAGTGAGTTTTCCAAGATCTGCATCCCTGAGTACTGAAAACAAGAAACTAAATTGAAAATCAGAACATATCTGAGAAGGTGGATTGTCACCTGCCTAAATCTCCTGATTCAACCAAGGCTACTCCTGTTAGAACCTTGCTGAAGAAAACAGAAGAGATAAATGGGCAAGACAGAGCTCTTGAGTTCACATTTAGCTCAGAACATAGCAAAAAGCAGTAAGGTGGTCTACATTACTTTTTCTAGAGATGAAGATTTCTATTGATTTTAGGCCAGAGGGAAAGTTAATGTTCTTCATAGGGTAAAAAAAAACCACAAACCTGTCTTAAGCAGAAATATTCCTGATGATATCTGCACATTTATTTTTGAGGTTGCCTAATCCATCCTATGTAAGTTGCTTTAGTACTACTGTGCTCTCTACTTCTCATGTACTAATGAATACAAACACGGGAAAAATTTGGTCCAGGCAGAAAAATAGAGCATAAGGAAGAAGAACTGTTAGAATAACAGAAATTCTTATCATCGTTCTCTAAGTGAACAAGTTACATCAGAAAGACTTTTTTTGCTCTGTCTGATCCTGAAAAGATATTTTAACACATTTTTTTCTTTTTTTTAAGGGGGAGTACAAGCGGACAGATCACTGATGTCTCCTTTCCTAGGGCATAAGTAGTAACCTAGTGTTCTTAGAGGCTTAACCATTTAAAACAATCGCTGATCGCAAGCTGCTATTAAAAAATAATGATCACTTTAAAAAGTGAACTGTCAGTAGCATCCTGTATTTGTCAAATGCTGTTCTTCCAGTCCTTGATATTGCTTAGTATTCCACTTCAATGAGGAGATAATGAAGTAGATTATTTTTTTCTGCAGTGCACCTGACACAATCAGAAAAGCTGACACAAAGTATTTTCTTACTTTCCAATTTGTCTGCCCCTTCTATTTTCTTTTCTTTGGAGGCCACAGGGGAGAATGAATGGGAAATAAATTAAGACATTCTAGAAAATAACTGAGAAGAGTAATGAGGTGCATTTAAATTCTACGCAAGACGCAGGAGGGATGAATGGTATAAGGCAAAAATCAGATGTTGCGCTCTTTGCTAACTGTGAAAATATAGAGTTAAAGGTAGTTAAATGATTTTTCTAAGGTTTGCTATTCAGTATAAATGCTAATAGAGAAAGACAGATGTTTCACCAAAATAACATCCCTCTCACTTTAGAGCTATTTTTCTCCTGACTACATACACGCGCGCAAAATCTCACCCCGCATGCTCATGTATTGAAGACGCCAGAATAAGTATATAAGTAACTGTGATTGTTAATTTATTCACAGAACAAAAAGCAGACAATAACCATACAGATTTCTTCAGCTGGAAAGCACTTGGGGCTGGACAGCAAGGCAAACCCTCAGTGAGATGCAGGACCACACAGCCTCTAAGAGGGGCAGACTATGAATCCTTCTTTCATGTTACTATTTATGTAGTTGCTGTCCAGCCAAGTGCTATTACACGGCCATGAACTCCTGGGCTCCCAAAACACTTGTATATTCAGCCAGCTCCACAGTACAACAACCTGCTTTGGCACCTGTAAGAAGAACTCACCATATTTTGAGTGCCATTCTCCCATGCAGCTGTAAGAAGAACTCACCATATTTTGAGTGCAACAGGGCAGTATGAGTGCGGGTGGTACAGCAGGACCCTTGCCAGGACACAGGTACACTCCAAGAAACAAACAAAAAAAAGATACTGGTACGTACCATCTAAAATGGGAATGTGGCACACAGACACTGCAAGTGATTAGAACACACCGTAGCCAGCAAAACACCCAGGAGAGCATTTCATTTAGTTGTATCTCTAAGCCTTACTAATTTCAGCTGAACTCTGGGCTTTGCTGACCTAAGACCTGTAGCAGAGGAGAAATTTGTTTGCAAATGACTGTAACTGCTCGACTGCCAAACAGAAACAAGACGGGAGTCCTTGGGAAAGGGAAGAGAATCCCTGCTTCCCAGCATTCATTTAGGGACACTCACAGGCAAACACAAATGTAAAAACGTATTTGCGTTTTTTTTCTTGATCAATCCTATGTTGGATCCAGAGCCCAGCATTTTTAATATGTCTGAATAAGTAATTTCTAAATATTAATTAGCTGGGCATAGTCTTTGAGACAACGATAGCCAGAGCACCCCTTCCACCACAGGCCTTGTTTTGCTATATTAATGTGACTATCCTGTAGGTGCACTCCGTTTTAAAATTTACTACCATTTCTACAGTTCTAGGGATTACCCAGTGTTCCCACACACTTGGGCTGCTTTATTTGAAACTGCTCGAGTTTAAAATAGAAAAGAGAACCTTTTCTCTGAATTCCCTTGAGCACTTCAAAGCAGTCTGCTGCACTGTTAGAAGGTAAGTTTGATCTGTGACCAGCTATTCAAATTTGCATGCGATGCCCGTGTTTACCAGTATTTGAAGAAATGCACTCTTACGACATGGAAGTAACTCATGAGAACAGAAGTCTGCCCTGAAATTGGATGCTTTATGGTACTAGGCAAAGACTGAGAAGAACATTTGCATGTCAGGATTTAGGATAAAAACAGTTCTCGAGTCCGAGGTGAAGTGTACAGTGTCAGTGATACTACCATGGTGCCCAGTCCTCCTTTTCTTCCCACAGTAGTCCCACAGTCACAGAGGTTACTACATCAGTAACGGTGCAAGGAGCTGGACAGCTGTTTTCAGGTAAGGTCTGCAGAGATTGAGAAAGATCATGGGCATTTTCCCTTCTGGAGGCCTTTCCAAGTCTCATCCATGCTTCACATCGCATATAATGAATATGAGGAGAAGTAAAGAATATCCAATCTGACCAGAGCTTTTGTCATTTCCAGGAGCCGTACGTAATGCCTTTCCCCAACCTCTCCTCACCACACACAGCCTTTCTCTTGGTCTGTTTTGACCTTCATCTTTAGGGAAGTCAAAATTCAGAGGATTTTTTTACGTTTGGGAATTTTTTAAGTGAAATGCCAAATTTGATGTTGTTGAGAACTGACATAATCCCTTTTACCAGAAGATTGAGCCTAATTAACAATATATAGCAAACAAGACACTGTATTCTGAACACAGACTCCTTTTTCCCCCCTGTATAAAACTCTGATTTCAAGGTGGTTTTTTTTAATTTTTACAAGATATTTTTCAAATCACTTGCCAAATCCCAAGGACTAGTTAAAAGCATAAATGGTTTTCTATTTACCTGACATTCCACATAAATGTCAGCATACTGGAGATGCTTAGCTATAAATAACAAACTCCAGCAATACCTTTTTTTGCTATCTTCAAACAATGCCCAATTGTCTTTTCCAAACTAAAGAAATTTATCATCCTTTTTTTCAGTTTTGCCATCAATTCCTTCACTACCTTTACCCAAAGCACCAACTGCATGGTCTGCATGTGAGATATACATTACTAAGTCTTGAACAAAGCATTGTTTGCTCCAAAGAGCAACAGCTGAATGACAACCTTTTCATGTTATTTTACTTGTTAATTATCTTACAAAATTGCACTTGCATTTTTATTTCTTATAAAAAGCATTCATATTGTGAAGTATTACATTAATTACACATCAGACTGTGTTGAATTAGTCATGTTACCTGGCACCACATTTGTGTTGTGTTATAATGTTTCAAAAGCAATCAAGCTGTGATAAGCCGTACTCTAAAAGAAAATGACACTTGTTAGAAATGTGAAATAATTTTTAATAAAATGTATTTTCTTAGAAATCAGAGTGTATGTTCTAGATTAACATTCAGGCACGTTAGAAAGCTCACAGGAAAAGCATGGAAAATAAAAGAGAATGGATTTGAAATATTACTTTTTTATTCATTATGTAAGCTAAAAGAATATTTCACAGAGTTCATACTTTACATTTTAAATGCCTATTAAAGCATCCCATTATGGATATAGTGTTGCTTCTCAAAAATACAGCCTTTAAAGTAGGCTGTTAAGATACAGCTTAAGAAAAGGTGGACTTTAAATTCTTCTGAATTGACAGACAGGTCTTGGACTTAACAGAAGGGGCACATATAGGCCAGACAAAAATCTTTACCGTAGTTCCCTTACCATGACACTGCCTTTGGTGTGTCATTGAAAGGTCCAGATGTGAGAGATGTGAGATTGTAATGAAGAAATATCTATAGACCTTTAGCCTGTCACACATTAATAGGAAAGGATAAGAAACATATGGTCTATATTCCAAGTATTTGGGGGATTTTGTTCTTCGGGGGAAAAACCTTCATCAACTACAAGACAGGGAGAGGCATACAGAGATCAGTCAGTAGCCTGGTGACCACAGTGTTCAAATCCTATCTACATATTAGCTTGACTCCAACCAATTTAGAACACCAGGGTCCCCTATGCCAGCAAGTGCCCTGCCCCAGAGATGCCAAGCCTTTGTGTAACTGTTCAATACCAAACAGTTAAATGTTCAAACAGAAACAGCCTGACTTCAAATCTCACGTTCAGTAAAACAGCAAACAAACCAGCCCCAGGTTCCTTCAATGGTTAGACACAACTAGCAGGCTATCCATTTGCCTGAAATCAGAATTGGTCGTCTTCTCAAGAAATTCTGTTATGGAACCGGGTATCTATTCCTGGTGGTACCATTCCAACAAACCTGTATTTTCTGATCAAAAGCAATTACTTTACTCATGGTTTTAAGGGGCTTCAGAAACACTTCAGCTGCTTGAGCATAAGACATACAGGACTTGAACAGCTTCTGTTTCCCTGCTTCCCAGCAAAGTGTGAACTGCCGTACAAAGCCACCTCTTCTGCTTCTTCAGAAACATAAGAGCAACAAGAATTTCTTACAAAGGAATAAAGCATCTTCGGAAACAGAAGCATGTATTAGTATTTAACAGTATTTGACAGTTAAGAAAACAGGTCAAGCACATCTCTTTGCAACCTAACATCAGTGCTAATGGCCATGAATGACTAGTTTTCCTAGTAGTAAATACTTGAAGCTTAAGCTTATCCAGACACTACTTTCTTTCCTAATTTGGCTTAGGTCACTGCCACCCTTAAAGGCAAACATACAAACTGCCATAAAGGACACTGATCCATTGTTATCAGTATTACTAAAAATCTACTAATCTGCTAAACCTAATAAAAAGTAGAACACTACCAGTGTTTCACTGACTTAACCCTGAAGCCAGTCAAACAGCTCAGATCCCAGAATCAGGTGACAAATTCTTCATCCCTTCACTTTGGGCAAAATGATTTGGAAATGGGAGTTTAGGTGGTACTGCCTGCACTAAGTTTCACGACTTCTCTATTTCTCTTGAGGTGTTTTGGAGCTTGAAAAGAAAGGTTGAAATAGTTGTGTTCCTCCTTGGCAATCAACCTCATCTGAACAAAGTAGTAAATCACATTTAAATTAGCAAGACTTATCACCTGCAGTATACAGTTTTCAAATCAGACGTTTTGTTGTACTCCAAGGGTGAACCAAGCCTTCCCACTAGAATGAAGATATCTCCCCCTAGGGACACAGTCATCAGAGTGCCAAACTTGTCCCTTCACCACAAGGAACCCAGAGCCCTGAGATCAGCACCCAGACTGCAAGATGAGCTTGAGTATCCACAAATGCAAATCACAAAGGCTATGGGGCTTGTAAAGCATACGGGTATGAACTAAATCTACAGAGCTTCTCAGCAAGGTCACATGAAAAAAGAAGAAAGGAGGTCAAGAATGATCTCTTTTAACTCAACGGATCAATGATCACAACAACCCTTGGGAAGCAGGAAACCTCTAGACTGCTGCATTTGAATACTCTTCATCATAATGTGCCCTGTGCACCAGGCACAATCATGTCTAATTTGCTAATTGACATTAATTTAATGTTGCTAAAAGAAATAGAAAACTTACTAAGGGACTTGATAAGATTTAATTTGCAAAGAATGAACTTGATTCATTTTGAGGAATATTTCATACCCAGGTTTTTTTATGCTATGGATTGTTGGATTTTTCTTCTTTTGGGGGAGGGAGGAAGGCAAAAGAGCAGAAGAGCTACGGGAATAAAAAGCATCCTCATGACCATAAGTATACCAAATAATTCCCATGAAATAATATTTTGGAAATTCTAACTGGAAAAGAATTGTGATATTTGTTCACTGAGGATACAATCGCTGAGTTTAAGAATTAAATATTAATTAAAAGGAGAGTTATGTTATACTGTTTCCTTAAAAACAAAATAATAATACAAATTGCCAAGAAAAAGAAAATTCTTTCTCTTCATAGAAACAAGCATGATATGTAAATTCACTAATTGGAGAATTCAATTCACATGGGTTAGCTCTACAGGACATTCTTGTCTGAAATAACAAATGTTCAAGTATCTAATTACAAATGTTGCTATAAATAAAGTACTTTGTGCAACTATTTTAGTCATTATGCTAAATAACAACAGTAATCATTATACTTTAACTATGCTGGAATGTTGCAAGCGTTCAGATTTGGTATCCTTGCATTTTTAGTCTCCATGTGGAATATAATGCTAACAAATATTTAACTTAGTAAATCACATTCAGTTACAACTTTTTTTCCTCCCATTGACATATTCATCTCCAGTTACTGATTAATTTCAAGTCGTACATATTCCACACTGAGCTTCCAACAGTAATATCATTATACTGAGAGTGCCTATCAATAATTTCTTTTTGAGCTTATTTTTGTGTTGTAAACATCATCAATAATCAGATGGGAAAAAAAAATTAAAACCCTGATAACCATTATTACTCCATTTTGTTTCCTTCTCTCCATGACAATTGCTACACAGACAATAAATTCAGAATAAAGTACAAGCAACGTTTGAAGTGAAGCAGAACTGTCACCTCTGCAACACATTTTAAATTTCTGTAGTTGCTTCACCCTTCTCCACCCTCGGGATTTCTCATTTCCGTGCTGAATGCCACTTTGACTTCTAGCTCAGGTTATTAACAAAACTGTAACAAAAACAACAAAAGGAAATGTACTGTCATGTGTAAAAACAGTAATCAGTAAACCTGATTGACAACCATATTTCATACAGCTTATGTGGCATAACCCCCATAGGGCAGCTGATTGGGGAACCGACTGCTCTGTGGCCATGAACCCCTGTATTCCATACATGGCATTTCATGCCTTGAAATATGATTTCAGTTTGAGTGAAAGTGCAAAGGATAATACAGAGGTGTTGCTTTCTCCCTAAAAAACAGACGGGAGAGGATAAAGAGTGCAACAGCAAGTGGAATACCGGTTGCAGAGCAAGAGCAACCCAAGCTCTGCCTGAACAACAAGATAGACATGTCCCTGTGTCAGGGAAGGTCTGCACACTCCTCTTTTGCACAGTATCTTGGAGCGTTGTCTGTATGAAAACAAAGAAATAAAGAAATTAAAACTCAGGTCTGATGCGACAAGTATAGCAAGAGGATGTCAGAAAACAGGAAGATAGTTGTAGGAGGCTAGCTGTTCCACAACAGCAGCAAAATTTGAGTACAACATGCTATGACCAACTAATGTAATACATCACTTTAAAATTAGTATTATTGGGCGAAAATAAAGGAAAAGCTTTTGGGGTGTTTTCTGAACAGCTAAGTCAAAGGATAAGAAGTATGATGGCTTCAAAAATAAGATCCTGAATTTTGAAGCCTATGTATCCTTGGATAATTCTGCTACATGCTCAAGGTTTGCCTTGGGTATTGCTTCAACTTACCTTCTCACCTGAATAAACTCCCAAAATAACACCTTCCTTTCCATCTTCCTGACTTTCAGTAAGAGAAGCTTACCACTAGGATCTTATGGAACTATCAAAAACAAGTAAAAATATGAGCAATCATCTCCAGATACTTCATTTGCTGTCCGGGTGGCCTATCTGCCATGTAGTCTTCGATGAATTTATTACCATGGTCAATTATAGGCAGCACTTTAACATGGTGTTTGAATGTCAGAGACTATTTAGAACATGTAAAAGCAGCGATGGTTCCTGCTTGTTACTTTTTGTTTTGATATGCGGCACTCAGTCTCCACTGACTAAGGTGATAAAACTCTAAAACATTGTGACAAATTGACTGAATTTTACAAGCTTTCCCAAAGTGCTTTTTCATATTGTTTAAAGCTTTCCAGGGAAAACATGTTGGCAGTATTAGCTGGGCAAGGTACTGACATGCACAGCATTAAAAGGGAGCTAATACAGTGCTCTCTGTGCTAAAAAAAGCGTTATGCTACCAGCCTGTAAGCAATCTGCTTCTCTTTATGCATCTTGTATGGCTTGAACAGAAAGTAGCTGCAAGCATCTCTAAATAGGAGCAAGGAGAAGCATGTGTGATAAACAGCTACTCTTCAAAGCTTTCTTCCCTCTGGTATTTGAATTCTTTCACAGCCTGACAGTAGACAAGCACTTTGACAGGGTCCTATTCAGGGCATGTTTGCTTTGTACTACTTCTTCAGGCTCTGTGCAGCACCTTGTGGTGTTTGATTACTTTCTGCACCAGCAATTTAATTTCTTGCAGCAGAGTCCTTCCTTATTCTTTCTTGAGCATGGAAAAGACCTCCAGATGTCTCTTAAGATTCCTTAAGTTACAAAGGGAAGGACACATTAAAAAAATATATGAACAGGATAACACATTTCTGCAAATTACAGAATCACAGAATCATCAAATTAGGTAACAACATGAACAGAAGCAGCTGTATGTGGGGCAGGCTCTGTCAGGACATCATTCAGAGATGAATTAGCCAAATACACATCCTAATTTATATTTCAACACTCAATTTATTCTAAAACTCTCATCTGAAACACTCAGATGTCCACCATCTCACCAACACCACTCAACCAAAATCCTCTTCCAGTCTTGGCAATACTTTGGCCTGAACAGCTTAGATTTGCTTATGACATTTTTCAGCTAATTCAGTCTACCATTGCCTTTCCCTACAGAAACAGGCATAGAAGGTATAGATAGCAAAACATTTAGTTACTGATTGGCAAAAGCATGCTTTGTATCTTGCATTTTTCCCAAAAAAAGGAGTGAATGAAAACATGGGTGTATTATGCCCACTGCAGAACAGGAAAAGACATTACAAGTTACAGACAACTGACTGGGTTGTTTTGTTGTGGTGTTGTTTTTTTTTTCTCTTTTGACTTCACTATTATCACTATTACCTCAGAAATACTTTAAAATCTAGACTGAGTAAAGGCCAGAAATATTTTCCAATTCATATGGTCAATAAATCAATTTTTTTATCACCAGTTTGGCCATGAACAAGCTGATCATTCTTCCAGACAGAAATGTTATGTTTTCTGCTAGCCATACCCTTACTCTCAACTATCTGCACTTTTTCCACCCCAGGGGTCATGAAAGGATTCCTGCAAAAGAGAATAAGAACAGGGTAAACTTGTTCCTCACTTCAACCTAGTACTCACAGCTCAGGAAGCCAACAATTTTCAGACTAGGGACCTGGATATAGTTTTTATGCATTTAACTACTCTCTGTGCATTTCATGGAAGAACAGCCACGTTCTTCCATGTGTTTCAAACTTTACACCTACTAGATTCACCCAGTGAACCCTAGTCCTTGCATTAGAAGAAACAGTGAGCAGTTGATCTCTCTCCATTTTATAGATTTCTATCATATTCCATGGCAGCTATCTCTTTTTTAGACCAAAAAGACTTCACTGAATTCATTTAAATCGGTTCATAATGTGCTAATATTATGGAGAGAAGACAAGATGCCATTTTATTTCACCAACTGAAAAAACAAAACAAAACAAATAAAAATTTAAATGTTTCTAGATAACATAAACACAACTGCCCAGTAGAAAAAACAGATAAATTGGCAGACTGGGAAGGGAAAAATGAACTTTGTTTACCTCCTAGACAGCTGATTAGAACCCAGCTAGTATTAGGCAAAACCATTAGGCATTTTATTTTAATACATGCTTGATGACCTATTTCCAATGAGCTTTATAGTCCCCCCTTATATAAAGTTACTATCATGACTGCCTACTTTGGCAACAACATTCCCAAAGAGGATTCCCAAATGCCAGAAAATAAATAGAGCTCTCAGCCAGTGATCAGGCAACGATATGCAGAGATAGTGTTTGGCTTGGCTAACACGATAATGTGAAGCACTTTGAAATTTCTGGACAGGCAAGCCAACCCTGCTTTAATAGTTGATTTATGCTTTTTTTTTAATGCTTCCTAATATAAATGAGGTATAAATGACTACATATACATGCCTACGCAAACACAAATATATCTTCCTGCAGAAAGTAATTCTTGTTGAAAGGTTGCTTTAAGTGTCTCATTTCTGATTTGGATTTGCTATTTAAATCTTTAAACTGACTTCACTACAGGACTAGAGGTTCTTTGCTTCCTCCCACCACCATCCAAACAGAAAAATATTTGCAAGAAACCGAGAACGGGAATGCCTTTAGAAAACGTAAATACACTGTAGGTGGAATCATCTACTAGTATGGCAACTATCAGCCTGAGAGGGGAAAAACCCACTTAATGCGAAATGTAATAAATGTTTGTCTACAAAAAGTTTATGAATATTTAATTTTAAAAGGAATAGCATCAAATATCATCCCAAACATACTACATATTCAGGCACACTAAAGGTTCTCTGAGGTTTTTTTAAAGCCTCTTTTAGCTCTCCTCATAGCTGGAGAGAAAGAACTGCAATATCTCTCTGGTCATTTCTAAAGTACAGAAGACAAAGGTATTGTGGGGTACTGGTAAATGAAAAGCTGACACAAGCCAGTAACATGCACTGGCCAGAAAGCCAA
This sequence comes from Calidris pugnax, assembly GCF_001431845.1. Taxonomy (NCBI): domain Eukaryota; kingdom Metazoa; phylum Chordata; class Aves; order Charadriiformes; family Scolopacidae; genus Calidris; species Calidris pugnax. The sequence continues at coordinate 3,297,809 of NW_015090828.1, read as the reverse complement.
CTGTATCCTGGGCTGCTCAGCAGGCAGACAGAGGTGATTCTACCCTTCTGCTCTCCTCTGATGAGACCCCACCTGGAATACTGCATCCAGCTTTGGAGTCCTCAGCACAGGAAAGACATGGACCCGTTGGACTGGGTCCAGAGGAGGGACACAAAAATGAGCAGAGGGTTAGAGCACCTCTCCTATGAGGACAGGCTGAGAAAGTTGGAGTTGTTCAGCCTGGAGAAGAGAAGGTTCTGGGGAGACCTTATTGTGGCATTCCGGTACTTAAAGGGGGCTTATAAGAAAGATGGGGACAAACCTTTTAGCAGGACCTGTTGAAGAGAAGGTTCTGGGGAGACCTTATTGTGGCATTCCGGTACTTAAAGGGGGCTTATAAGAAAGATGGGGACAAACCTTTTAGCAGGACCTGTTGACAAGAGGTAATGGTTTTAAACTAAAAGAGGGTAGATTCAGACTAGTTATAAGGGAGAAATTATTTACAATGAAGGCGGTGAAACACTGGCACAGGTTTCCCAGAAGGATGGGAGGTGCCCCACCCCTGGAAACATTTGAGGTCAGGTCGGACAGGGCTCTGAGCAACTTGATCTAGTTGAAGATGTTGCTCCTCATCGCAGGGGGGTTGGACTAGATGATGTTTAAAGATCCCTTCCAACCCAAACTATTCCATAATTCTGTAATTGTTGAATGCAGTGTTGTAAATGGCACCGAAATCATAGAACCAATCATAGAATCACAGAACACCAGGTTGGAAAGGACCTCAGGGATCATCTAGTCATCTTCCAGTGCAAAAGCACAGTCTAGACAGGATGGCCCAGCACCCTGTCCAGCTGAATCTTAAATGTGTCCAATGTTCGGAATCCACCACTTCCCTGTGGAGATTATTCCAGTGGCTGATTGTTCTCATTGTGAAAATTTTAGTTCTTGTGTCCCATTGGAATCTCCCCAGAAGTAACTTGTACCCATTAGCCCTTGTCTTTTCCACATGACTCTTTGTAAAAAGGGAGTCTCCATCTTCTTTGTACCCACCCTTTATATACTGGAATGTGGTGACAAGGTCTCCCATACGCTTTTTTTTTTTCTCCAGGCTGAACAAACCTGATTCTCTCAGCCTCTCCTCACACAGCAGGCTTCCCAGTCCTTTGATCATCTTTGTGGCCCTTTTCTGGACCCTCTCCAGCTTGACCATATCTTTTTTGCATATTGGGGACCAAAACTGAACACAAGAGTCCAGGTGTGACATGAAAAGTTCTGAGTAGAGTAGAACAGAAGGATGCATCCAATCCAAATCCCAAGCTCCACATTATGGACAAAGCTAACCTGGTCCATGTTCCTATACACTTCCATTTTCAATTCTCTAATGATTTTTATTTTAATTTTCTGGCAATACTCATTGAAGTATAATATAACAGACAGGGTTACGAGCCTATCATAAGTATATTGAGTAGCTGAGAAGTACACTACCTTTACAGAAAAGTTTTCTTCTAAAATTTTTCATTCCCAGTCCCAAATCATTCCTAATAAAGCCTTTGGGAAGCCTGTGTCTTCTTTTACATTATGAAAATATACATTCCCAAAGCTCAGAAAGAATAGCCAAGTTAAGGACAGAACTAGTTCAGTAACTCTCATCTCTATCATAAACTCTGTGCTGCAAGTTTGCATCTGCAGAAGGTGGGTGCTCCCTTCTTTCCCACTATCTAGTTCCCACTGCAGGATCTGCAGAGGCTGGAATTATTGTGTTACTATGAACTTCTTGGTGTCTTTAAGTACAATAATAAAAATTAAAAGATGCCTCTGTACTTTGTGTTCATAACTGAACAAATGATGAATATTCGTCTCCAAATAGGACCTTAGGGAGCAAATTCAGCTCAGCTGAAAGTGCATTTAAATGTATGGAGTAATTCCAAGAATAAATTTGTCCCACTATCCAGAAAGGTACTCACTTTATTGAATTAGTAGAATCGAGTGCACTCATCCTGTCCACAGATCCATTAGTCAGTAGTTATGACAGGCCATAAGCAAAATCTATTATTAGCACATTTACTGAAATGCAGTTTTTCACTTTTAGAATCACTAGTCACAATCTTAAGACTCCTAGATCCTACTGAAAAAAAGACCCAGTTTGAATTTCAACTTCAGAAATGTGATACGCAAGCAGTGTTAAAGAGGGGGATCTTAGAATGCGCTAAAATTTAAGAAAATCTCACTAAAAAGGTTTGTTTTATCAAAGCCATTCCCTTATTTCAGGATAATGAAAAGCAGAAGCTTCCCTGCTGGATCTATGTAAAATTCTCTGTGCCACGGTGCCAAGTGGTGGCCAGGCACTAAAGCAGAATTAACCAATTAGCAAAGTGTTCCATCTGGCATAGCCTGGACTTGCTGCGTCTCCGCACCTCACATTACCATGACGGAAACTTCTAAAGGGACATCTTTAGCAAGAAAGCATCTGACTCTCTGAAATATCTTTCTTTTAATCTTTTCTACACACAAAACCAAACATGGTCACTTCAGAGGGAGCCAGAGTGTTCATAGTTGGCCCATTCTCACCATGAAAGGCTTTTTTTTTATGTAGGCTTTGCTGTAAGTCAATTCATATGTTCTTCAGCTATGAGGAGAAGTGGAATAAAGACACATACCCCTTTGAGAATTGCAGTGGATCAAGACAAATGGTTTTAAATTACTGAAGAAAATAGAAACTAACAGAATTTAACATAAATTCATCCACTTTCACATAGTCAAGATTTCACTAGTTATTAATCACAAGAAACTAATAGAAGATTCCAGCCTAACAACTCTCAATAATAAAATATTGTGCTCAGAATACAGCAGAAGCACAAGCCTCCTACAGTGCTGTCAACTTAGAAAAGTATCTTTACATTTGAAAAAGGAGATTCCATATTTACACTGGCTTTGTTATTGCTCAAATTGCTAATCTGCATATTAATTATTAGAAAGAAGCCAGTAACACCAATAAAAAAACACACCAAAAACTGGACTGCTGCTCAAACAGCAATCTGATAGCAAGGTTTCACAATCTTTCTGACTCATGCAGAATCTGAAATGGAGAACTGCAGATTAAAAACATCAATGCCTCGTCTCCTAAGCCACCTATCTCCCTCACAACTTGCATAATCTGAAACAGAACTCAGTCAAATGAAGCATTCATGTCTCTCCGCTGAAAGAACAGCAAGCCTATAAATCAAAGTCTCTTCTTCGCTGTGTCTGCAATTTGCAACATTTCAGTAGTCTCTTCCACCTCTAACGATGTGATATTTAAGCCTTGCACACAGTTTGTTCTGTGGTGCTAGACAAGATCACTGCAATGCAGCTGATACGAAGGCATGAGAATGTGCTCAGTCTGAAGGAGCCATGCATAAAAGAAATCACATCACTCCTTGCACTGCACACGTACTCCAGCAAACTGGGAGAGTTAATTCTCCCTTCTTTAAGAACAGAAGCACAACCCAGGCTAATTTGTCAGTCTTGTATCTATTTCTTTTCTTATTGTCATCATCATAATTTTTCAGCAATAAATAAGCATTGATTGAGTGTAGCAAAGCTTCTGCTACTACTATAAATATCATTAACTATTTTTTAGTTAGATTATCATTAGGGAAAATTAAATGACAATGAAATCCCTAAGAGTAACTTGCTCAGTGGTGACAAGATACTGAATTATTTTCATTACTATATATTTAAATATATAGCAAAATTTTATTTATTAGCATAAAACTCAAGTTTAAGTATAGGATCCTCAGGCACAAATACAATTGGTATTTGAATTAACTAAGTATACAAGGAGAGGCTGTAGTTTTTTTCTATGACAGAACAGCATCTCTATCATCTTGCTCATAAAATCTAGTAACAAATATAACAATGACAAAACTTTCCTATTCAAAGAAAGAAATATTAGGAAATAACATGTTTTCAATTTAGTGGCTATAAACTGTTCACCAGAAATTTGTTTTCTGAAACTATATAGTTTTTTTGAATGTACCTATGTACATATCTGTGAACGACACACATTAAGTTTAGGAGGCTGGAAGAGCTATTTCCTGGTTTTGATTTTATTTAGAATAACTGGGGGAAAAAAATAAGTGAAATTGGGAAATTCATTCAATACCGCTGGCTTGAAAAATATTTTGGTGGTTTGGAAGGTTTATGAGACATCTAGAAACAAAGATGCCTTCTCTCCAAAAAAATACAATGATTATAACACTTTCCTGGGTCATATGAAGCTCAACATGCTCCTCCATCTTCTCAGGACACCCACACCCACACACCAGATCTACCTTTTTATCTGAAACTGAGACCCAGTATGTTCAGGGGTGGACTTATCTCATCATTGAGGAAAAAGGAATAAAGGTTTGGATAATCATCTTGAAAATGGAACATGAATTTTCCCACATAACCTTACATTTTCTCTAAACTCATTTTATAATCTTAGCAATTCTAGAAAAAAACAAGGATGTAATTTTGGAGGACACACGCTATAAATTTATATTATTCTTACTCTTTCTAAAAGCTTTAGTGTTTTCTGATACATTCTATTAATTTTGGTTCCTTTTTTTCATTTGCTCCCTGTCAGCAATTCTGCAGGAGCAAGGAAAACAAAAAAATATACTATCTGAAAATAATGCTTATGTTTCAGTGCAAATTACCAGATTCAGTATAACACAGATGTAATCCAAAGAAAGAGAAAGACTTGGGATTATATCTGCAGTGATTTGCCAGATGAACTTATAGTAACAACTGATAAAAGAAAGAGAGTTGTTGGGGAAAGGAATAGATTTAAATCAAAGCCAAAAAGTAGGTCAGCTACTACTTTAGGTATGAAAGTATGTAAAATGACAACAGATCCACTGCTGTGTTCAGAGAGCAGGCGCTCTCTGTCTGAAAGTAGGACTCTCTCTGGAGGGACACTGCTGGTCACTTTGCCTCTGGGGAAGAGGCTGGTGTTGGGAGTCCGAGCAGAAAAGCAGCTACCACCAGAGCTGTACGAAGAGCTTAACTCTTCTCCAGGACAACAACATACACACAGAGCAAATGCCTGTTCCAATCAGGAAGAAACACGCACCAAACCACATTAAAAACCATCTTTTCTTGAAGATGCAACATTTATCTCCTCTTGGTTTGGCTGTGGTTTTTTTAAAGCAATTTTTTACGAAATGGGATGAGGGATGGATGAAGAGTAATTACCCATGAAACTGCTGGTAGCTGACAAACAGAAAGGAGATCTTCACAGCTATGTAAAAAAATGTGTATATTGGCAAGATTTCCCCATTCAGCTAGCAAGTCTGATTTTTTTGCCATGAGCACGTTAAAACAGCACCCCTGAGCAATCCTCTAGGAATGGGAAATTCTATTCAGGAAAAGCTATTGTTAGTTTTGTTTTTTAAAAGTGTGACTCTGCATAAATTTGCATTTTTCTAGTGCGTATACAATGCTTCATTTTATAAGATACAAATGACACACTTGAGGGAAGGGGGAGAAAAGGCATAGTATTTGTATGAAACAATAAAATACTGTCTAAACAAAACCAAAACCAAACAAACAAGTAAAAAGTCCACATGGCCAAGACTGTTTTCCTATCAAGCTACACTAAATCTTTTTCAAGGATGCCTGGAAAAATGATATCCAAAGCTTTTTGTTTATGTTCAAGCTGCCTGAATATACTATCAACATTCAAAAGGCAAATTCTTTGTTAGATACATTTGATAGATTTAAAGTGCTAAATATATCTCAAATAATTTTTAAAAGGGTTTTGATGGCTTTACTCTGAGTTGCATATTGCTCTACAAATAGTTCCTCTGACAAGTTATACCGCGCTTCCGTCACACAGACATTTATCCTTTACCTGAAGGTACACAGGAAAATGTAGTTGCCAATAAAAAGTTAATATGGAGGGCAGACATATGACCATCTGGAGGTAAATTGGGGCTACCTGGTCATAATCCTTACAACAAAAACATATCCTCCAAGACACTGTCAAAACAATAATACTTCGTAAACATACAGAGACTGTAGCAACGCAAATGGTATTTGGCAGGGTTGCCGCAAGGTTTGTTCACCAACACTGCTGTGCTTCTGAACGAGCCTTGACAGAACCCTGAAGTTTCAGCCACATGAAGGAGTATTCAAATGAAAAATGAAAGCGTAAGTCAGTTGTGAAAAGCTGCTTTGAAAACACACTTGCCTAAGACACTGGTGCTCAGAAAACAAACCAGGAAAATGAAGAGATGAGGACAGGGAACTGACCAAAATATGGTGTTTGCTTTTTTCCGTTACATTAACCTGCTTTTTACAATTTTGTTCATAGATATTTTTAATTTACTGAAGTTACACGGCAAAACAGTTTGAAATACAGTGTCTTTGGATCAACATCAATTGATTGCTTTTGGAATAATCTGTTTGCAAGTAGTATTTGAACTGTGATAGCATAAATATTCCATGGAGAACCAGAACTAACCTTGTTGTGCTTTATATTCAGCACAAAGCACAGATTTATTAAATATCTCTGGCCATGATAGATTTCAACCACAGTGTCCTGCTTTTCGCTCAGGAAGGAATCGCCAACTTAAGTCCCTGAGGTGTATACTCACCTAAATAGCTCCAGCTGGCAATACTTACCCTACAGATACAAAAAGAAAATTTCTCCTGTTGCTCTGTGAGCCAGGATAAATATTCCACATACAAACATTACTACACAGCTACATATGCCCATGAGTTGCTGGATTTCTTCTTACAATCCTACAAGCAATCCTAAATTACCAAGTCAATCTCTGCCTTCACAACAGCATCTTAATGGTACAGATTTAAACATGAGAAAGTACCTTCTGACAAGATACAAGACGAAAATGCACATGGAAATATAACAATCCTGCACTTTAAAACTTGTAGTACAATACCAAAAAGTTAGAAGCTCACCTAAAACTCAAATTATCAAAATCCTCACACATAAGAGAAACCCTGATACGTGAAAGTATTATTTGAAAATCTCAGAATCCTCTACTAGAATGACCACTGAGAAAGAAATCAATAACAGGCAACTAAGTGTTAGACCCATGTCATTACACTTCTAAGACCTATTATAGGTGTGTTTCTATGTCGGAAAGCTGCCCTCACTCACTGGGAGGAAAAGGTCGCATTCCTGTCTTCTAGTTTATTAACACTATACAAATAAATATTTGAAAAGAGCATGAATATTTGATTGCCTATGCAACACTGGCGCCTTAGGCTTTTTACTACTGAATAGATTAGGTCTGAACTTTCAAAATCATGTGAAGAAGGAGGTGAAATTACAAATGGCTTGGGAATATACAAAGACAGAGGAGAGAAAACTAGACAGCAAGGGACCTTAAAGCAAAAGAAAATTCTTCATTTTTGGCAGCTGATATATATTACAGGCATTAGTATGCAACAGTACCCAGAAACACTAGCTGAGGTTACAGTCACCTCATTTTAAGTACTGTTTATAGTAGGAGACAGTCCTAGCTCAGACAACTTAGTGTCTCAATAGGCAAAACAAATTATCTTCATTTATAGAACTTCGTGTCAACCAGAGTCAGAAATAGCACTGCATTAGCACAGGGCTCACAAAAGCAAGGGGAGAGTCACAGCCTGTGTTAAACACATGGTATATACTAAATGGCTTACAATAATTAGTGGTTAGGATTTCTTTAAAATAAATAAATAAATAATGTACCATATAATGAAACGTCTCTTCAGTAAAGCAAACACACCAGAAAATCTGGTCAGCTTTACAGATTTTACTGCATGCTAACAGCATATGTGCATATTGGGATGCAGCTTTTAGCAATACCACATCGGTATTATTTGTAATACAACAAAAAGGTAATAATAAAATGGCCAGTATCTCCATCAGACTTTGAAAAGAATCTCTTTCCTTTCCCTCTTTTCTGTGGCAGGTGAACTCAGTTCTCCATTTCCAAATAAAGGCATTGGTTTCTGTTTGTTTTTTGAGGCAGAAGAAGGGGAAAAGGAGACAGGGAGAAGTTTAAGTTCTTTTAGAACAGGAATTGGGCTTCTTAAGCCCTCAGTCTATGGCATCTTATCTGTATTCTGTACTACATTTTAAGAACTAAATTATAAAACATTAGTATTCACACACAGCATGGCATTTATTGCAAGCTAAACTATTTCTTTAAAACAAGATAATTAAAATGAGTTGTGGTAGGCATGAAATGCCTATGAAATCTTTCTATAAATGTTCACAGAGCTTGCCCTTGGACACAAGCTCATGCCTGACAATGATAGCACCCTGCCTATGCAAAGAACTAAAACACTTTTGTAATTTTCTGACAGCAGAGGCTATTGAATTAAAGTGACTCATTATTAGCATTTACCCTTTTGAAGTTATTTCTAATTTGTTTTGAATGCTCCAGAAGAAAGAATGGAAGATGAGCCAGAGGTGAGGCTTTCAATAAACTATATGTCTCTTCTAAAACAGGCTAGTACTAGAGTTTCTGTACAACTACATGGACTTGCTTAGTGTCTCAGCTGGTGAAGTGAGATACTGAGGACTTTTCACTCCCTGGGGAGCAAATCCACACTCTGAAATGACTGAATGAAGGGACAGCATTTCACAATACCATTGCCTGATGTGACACCATTCACAGTTTCTGCTGAAGACTTGGTCTCATGCAGAATTGCTGCCAGCTTTGCAGGCAAGCCTGAGACACACAAGAAAAATTTCAAGAGGAAGCTTGCACAGAGTATCATCTGAAACTTGCCCAGGCAGCAACTAACTCTAACCAGTGTCGCTGGTACCTAAGCAACAAATTCACTGATGGATTTTTGAAGGAAAGCAAGCAGTTACTGGACTACCCAACAGTTAGAGGGTCATAACCTTTCCTTTAGGGATTCATCATTATGAAAGCATGTTACAAGCAGCACATCAGAGGAGAAATCTGACCACAACCCTGGAGCTTTTTAGAAATCACAGAACAAGCACTTATAGCCCAAACACTTCAAAAAAAATACTGTGTTCTCTTTCAGTAATTGTCATCACCACTGGCTCAAGTGGCCCAACTTGAACCATAGGGACTTTGAACATTGTTGCATTATTGAAAGTAAACTTTGACATTTACGTATTTTGTAACAACTCAATTACTTTCCGGTAGTACTGAATGCCTGACATAAAGGACAAAAATACTGTTCCCTTGTAACTGGTTAAGGATGACCATCAGCAAGGAATACGTCTTTTAAAAAAAAAAAACAAAAAAAACCCCAAAAAAACCCAAACCAAACCAAAACAAAAACCAACCCCCCCCCCCCCCCAATAGGATTTTAGGTCTCTTCATTTTATGGTACACTATGGTCTAGACATGGACATGTTTCATTTTATGGCCACTGATTGGTTTTCTTTATCTTGCCCCCCCCCCCCCCCCCCAAAAAAAAAGGAACGGAGCTTCTCAAGCCTGACCCCAAATATCCAAGAAGTCCTGAAAATATGCAAATACTCCTGGATGGTCAATAATATTGCAGATTGCTAACAGGTTTTTAAATAATCAATATAGACACCTGGCATTAGTCCATCAACCAGAAGAAATCAATAACAACATGAAAACTTAAATAGCATTTACCTTAACGAGGGAGGCCTAAGCCAGCCTGAAAAGTGTAAAGGACATCTGAGGACTCCAAGTACCATCAGATGAGAGTTGCCTTAGAGTTATCAAAAAATTCCACAGTGAAGGAAAACATCTGTCAATGGGCAGTATATGTTTAAGTGTTTCAAAAGATTATTTTTGAGCTTTCACTTATTACTCACATGAAGGTAACTTTGAGGTTTTTTTCCTGGAAGAAACTTTTGCTCAGTAAGAACTCATGCACTCTCCTCCAAAACCTTGAATAACCCATGAGAGGTACGGGCCAAAATATAACCCCACATTCTCCAGAGCTCAGCAACAGAGACTTTTATTTATTACATCAGTCAAGATACTCCAAAATTAAGCAGACACTCAGTTAATAAGTAATTTAGAAGAGATCAATTTTTCAGAAGGACACGTCACTTATTTGAGCACCAAAATTTTCGTTAGTGCTTTGCCCTCTGTTTGACATGATAGAACTGTAAAGCATCAAGCCGAACTACCAGCAATAACAGACATATTTATTAGATTAGATTTATTAAGCACTTAGCATTTTAAGTGAGTAACATCCTTATATAAAACCACATTAAAAACTGCAGCAGACCGAAAGCATGCTTCAGAGTGGGCAATGTATTGCAAAGCTAACATAAGCCAATTCATGTAACAAATTAGACAGTTGTGTCCTCTCCGATTTTAAAACCACAGAACCACTAGAAACCTGTTCCACTCTGCAAAATTCTCATGTTCTTTTTTTAATTTTGAATTTCACTTTGCTCAATTCTGTCTTCAAATGGCATATGTATTCATAAAGGCTAATATGAAAGAAGCTCTCAGACTATACACAGTAAACTTTTTCACAGTGCATTCCCACCCCACCCCAAACTTTCTTAAGACATTCCAGATGATTTGAGGTTTTCTATACACTGTAAAAATTCTTATTTCCTATGAGAACATAGGTTAGTGAAAAATTGAAACCTCTTGAAGAGAAACTCTCTAAGAAGCACTTAACAAAATGATCCAGTTTTGTTACCTCAGCTGAGATTGAAAGCAGCATGCCTCCCTCAGTACAAATTTCACATCAGAGTGACATGATATAAGCACAAAAAAAATGATAGCTGGAAAAAAAGAACAACCAATGAATCAGGGAAACAGATAATTCCCAACTTGATATCATTGTAAAGAAGAAACTTGGAAAAATGGTTGTGCTAAGAATGTCTAACGATCATTGGGAAGAAACAAAGTGGTTCTGGCTTGACAAGCACTATGACAGTAGGAAATGCCAATGGAATTTGGACTAAGCCATCCATCTGGGAATACTTTGGAGCTAGTGACTTCATTAGGTAGCTCTTCCCTGATGGTTACAACAATGAGCATTGATGCTGTTGCAGATAATTAGGCTGTGAATCCTAATTTAATATTGAGGGAAGTGTTGTAATGACATTTTGCAGTCCACAGCAAAGCAGGAATCTTCCAGTTTAAGCCATCCTCCTGCCAGGCCCATTGGAGTTGCATTAGCACCTCTTGGACACCCAGGCTCTGAACAAGAGACAGGATTTGTGCCTTAATTGAATAGCTCCTAACTATTTTCAGAACGTATTTCAGATTTACATTCAACAAAGCAGAAACTGAAGAAATTGAGAGACTTTATTTCAGGAAGACATTGTCAAGATAGTATATCTGAATTACGAAACTGAACATATTTTATCCTGATTTGCACTTTAAATACCTTTCAAGAAGGGGAAAAAGGTGCTTTGATTCTTATACAGTATTGTTAAAAATTTTTTTGAATAAGCGAAGTTTTCTGTTAATGTGAGAAAGGTCTTTGGCAAGGTTTTCTTCCCTCCATATGCCAGATTTTTTTCCCTGATAATGTCAAGGACTGTTCCCTCCTATGAAGAAGTGTCATTGCACTGGCTGATAGTTCTTACAGTGTGTAAGCTTTGAAACTTAAGACAGTAAAGATTGTGGTGCAATAGAGATTGTGCTCTCTGTGAAGAGGGTAGGCAATAAAATCCTTTGCTAAGAAAGACAACTAGAAATTCAGCTCAGTGCAATTTGATTGGAAGGAGAAGCACTTTATCTTTCTGTGCAAATTAATGGCTTAACTGAACTGTGTTTAGTTCAGACGTTAAGAGTATTGCATTAATCCTCTGAACAATTTAAAAGCCCTAAACCCTCCAGAACTGACTTTTAAGAAAGCAGGCAACAATATCAATAAATCAACAAAATATATGTGAAGAACACTGACTATATTTTTGTCCTAAAATTTTATCTCAGAACTGTTTTAGCCTTTGTAATGTCAGTCTTATGCACAGAACAAGAAGTCATTTTTCTTTCCTTCCAGTGAGTAAGGTTTGATTTCTTCAGGACAGGAATAAAACACAACCTCCGTGTCCTTGAGCCCTGCAGCACACCCGACGGGATTCATTCCAGTAGCCATTATTTTACCCAGTTTGCCAGGCAATTGTTCTGACTAAGCCTGACCTGGAGAACTGTGCTGGGACAGGGAAAAAACGGCAAAGAATAGTTTGCCTCAAGATCAGATTCTAGGTGACTTGTCCAGATATGCAACATGCTACCATATTATTTTCCCATCAGTACAATGAATGGCTTCCACCCAAAAAATAGGAAAAAAAATCCTTGAAGAGATATATATATATATACAGATATATATATATACAGATGCTTCCAAGAAATGTTAACTCACCTACCAACACCTATTAAGTCTTTATTAAGACATTTGACAAAGCAAACATTTTCTCTATAAAGTACTGGTCCTGAGAAAGATGCAGCTGTCTTTCTCTTCTTCTTGTCCAAACATTAAAACTGATTTTTTTCTGCTACTATTTTAAAATGTCTAATCACCAACTTAAAAAAAACCAACCAATTTTCTTTCTTTAAGGGGAAAAAAATTATAATCTGAACTCTTCAGAGATTTAAAAAAAAAAAAAAGGCAAATAATCTTACTAAGTATAAGTTAAAGGAGAAACAAACAACTCTATCAAATTGGCAGCATGTCCAAACTCACAGCGTGTTATTAAATAAAGTCAGTGACATTTAAATGAGTGCACCTGTACGCACACAAAAATAATTTCCTAATTAATTGCCTCTGCAGCTCTTGATGCCCTAATAGGTCAAAAGTACATTAATTATTTCTAAATGAACAGAAATCTTTTACAGGTGGCAATAAACCCAGTGAATATATCTTAACACTTCTGATTCCTGCACTAGGAGATAAGGTCAAATATTCACTTACCATATTTTTCAGGTGTAGGAAACATCATTGGAGGAAAGATGCTATATTATTATTGAGTGCAAGTGCAGAGATGACACTGTACAAACACATAAGATGACATTGTCCTGGACAGAGGGAGCTGCACGCTGGTGCAAATAGTACAGCTATATGTTTTGAATAGCAGCATATTGAGAATGGAAGAGTCTGTGTCAGGAAAGAGCCCAGAGCTGGAAGAGAATGGGGGAGGGAGGCACTGGAACTGCGGAGGAATCTGAGGATAGTCTGATAAACACAGAGAGCTGCAGACATGGTGATAAAACCCTCAATTACCAAAAAAAAACACTTAGCAGAAATAATGCTAAATGTTAAACAGGCATCTGTACAGCCTTGCACTGTCATCCTGTTAAAGTATCTCTGCAGAGCGTGCACATCTATTTGACCACAACGTGTTCTCTGAGTTCCATATTTACAAAATAGGTTAACAGTTAAAAATTGGATGATCCAAACCTGTTTTAAAGACTGAAATCCCATTTTTATTTTCATTTAGAGGAGGGTATTCACATTCAAACAAAACATCTATTGAATTGTATTTCTATCTTTCTCCAAAATAAACCTCTTTCTTTAACTTTTATCACAATTTTCAACTGAAAAAGCAATAAACAAGAATAGGAACTTTCCCTGAAAGTCCCTGTGAAAAGACTTATATCTTCTTTTTATATTTTGGGGGGTTTTATGAAGACATGGTGACAACAAAAATGTCTGGAATCAGAACATATGTGCACCTAAATGAGGAATTATGAGGAATCCAGGAAACCTGTGTGCTTCCAGAAGGCTTAGAAAAAAAACTGTAGCCAGGATAGCTAATTCTTAAGTACAAACACAGCTTAGAGGAGTGTTGGGCTTGTGTTGCTAAATCTTTCTGCAACTTCCAACAATAGTTTACTCTCTCTATTGCAACAGATGACCTACATGAAGCTGCAGAAAGTGCACACTTTATATTCAGGAGGGAAGTGAAAAAGAAGTAAGAGCACAATATCTGAAGAACTGGTGAGTATCGCTCAGTAGCAATAACTATACAACAATAAAGAGATCTAAGTGCAATTATTTTTGTGTTAATACTTTGTTAATTAGTTCTTTAGGTAGATAAAGTACATACATTTTGTTACTTAAAATCAGGTATGTTATCAAATCAAATTCTTATAATACAGTTCTTGTGACTGGCCTGGGCCTGGATATTACATATTTGTTACTGTATCAATCTAGATTGTTAGTTATTTGCAGGAATGACGAGGGTTTTCAGAAGAGGAAAAGGTGTTATTCCCAAGGATAACTAAGAAATTTGATTGCCATTCAAATAACAACAAAGGCACTGCCTAGATAACATGCAATGCCACTACTGATTTGAACATGTACCACTGGGTTGCAAACATTGGGTGAGCTAAGCTTTTAATTAAATAAACCCTATAATTTTATTAGAATTTTACTATACCATAACTGCTTATTCTTTCATCCCAGGCATAAGGTGAATGGTTCCCAAGAACCGACATCACCTAAATAATCATAGAATCCTAGAATGGTTAGAGTTGGAAGGTACCTCATGGGTAAACACCAACCACCGTTGTACAGATTTCCCAAGATGGGCAGGAAACTAGAAAGTGATCTATATATTCATAGAAAAACCCAGTGAAAATCACAAGTTCTTCTCAGTTCAAACTGATTCTATTGTACAGATTTTTGCTCCATGAGGACACAATGGTCTCTTGAACTTGAAAATAACCCGTGAAAACTTCATATAAACACAAAGTTGCAGAAAACCGATGGACAGATTCTGACAAGCTGGTTCTAACCAATTGTTTATTTGAACATTTTCACTTGAAAATAACCCGTGAAAACTTCATATACACAAAGTTGCAGAAAATTGATGGACAGATTCTGAAAAGCTGGTCCTAACCAATTGTGTATTTGAACATTTTTAGGTGCTAACAGAAAAGGAAACTAGAGTCTCATTCTGTTTTCCTTTCGAAAATATTTGCCATACAACACAAAAAAATCAAAACAGGACTAGGTTAATCTGCCATCCTTATGTTGACTGCTTACTGCATACAACTCTGGGACTGTTCAACTACTGTGAGCTGTTTTTCAGTATTCTTGAAATAAAGGAATTTGTTAAGAATATTTGACATTCTGATAGTTCCTTTCACACTGTAAACTCATCTGCTTTTATTGCTTTTTAAGATTTTTCTCTCTGGGACTTTCCACATATCAACAATATCAGGGCTATCAGATGAACACTTCCAAAGATTAGTTTGTTTGGGATGAACATAATATAGATTTTATCTTGTATTATATTGTCTTGAGTTTGATTGCATGGTTTCTTCTTTCAGACTAAATAAATCAAAATTAGGGTAACAAAGCAATTCAGAATTCTCACCATCAAACCACGTATTCATCAGACCCAATAAAGAAAAGTAACTGATCAACCTAGAAACAGTTATTTCAAGGCAATGTATGGAACTACAATTTCTGCAAACTATTTGCCTTTCCATTGAGAAACAGCACTAGTCAGTAAAAAGATGGAGAAATAGCTGGACTGCTACGCAGTTTTCTATAAAAGATGAACTGACAGCATTAATAAAAGACTTGTATAACACACTATTGATAATCTGATTTCTAAAAGCCTTTTTAAAAACTGAAAAATAGCCACTAAACAGATTAGGTTTTAATGAAGATTATTAGCCTTGACAGAACAATTACTTTATTCTATTCTTTTCCTTTCTCTGTGGATTTTTAGTGAAAAGTGACACTGAAATGCAAACAGATGAATATAAACCTATGTTGCGAAATAACTGAGGAGTAGGCTTGTGACCTTCAAAACTCTTGTCTCTCAGGCCAGTGGGGAAATTATAACAGCAGAGAATTTAACAAGTTCAGTTGTCTTAGCTGAATGTAAGATTTTTCTCCACAGCACAAGAATTAGCCAGCATCTATATTTAACTGTGGACAATACAAGGGCACCAGCAACTCAAAATGCTGTCACACCGCTGACATGTAAAGACTGGCAATCATTTCACTAGTCTCTGATTTTCAGCCAGTTCTGAGATGCAGATAAGCTATTTAATTACAGCAATTTTAGGACAGGAAATGAGGAGGCCTATCATAATCATTAAAACAAGACTCAGATAATTGTATTCTAACACATTCCTTATAATGAAAACACTGAAAGATGATGAAATAGCCTTGCAAATGGGGAAATTGCAGTAAAAGTAAGTGGCAACCACCAGTGCTCTCACTATGTGTTATGAGATTTTTAATACCATAAAGTAGCTGTAGTATCTATTTTCTTTACTACCCAGAAAAGAGCACCACCAGAGAAAAGTTAAAGAACTGGAACAACACAAATCCAAGTAAGATGCATAATCATTAGGCTCCCCTCCAACACAAAGGTATCTATCTCCCTAAAGGTCTCCCATACCAGAACAGAACTGGCCCAGCACAGCATCACTGGGCAAAACTCCTGTGACTAAGACAAAGCATAAGAGCACTAGAAAGTATAGCTTAATAACCAATGTTTTGTCGAAAGCACATCACTTGTTACATTCGCTTGAGTATTTATTGATTCACTGAAAACTAAACTCATTTTTTGGAAGAACTTAGTGATTCTGCAGTTGTGGCCACACAACACAGTTATACCATAACCAACTTCTAGCAATGCATCCCTCATGAGTGAGCCACAGAGTAGCAGTCCTGTCAGTCTTTGCAACTATCATCTCCACATTGTTATTTTCTAGGTTACATAAACGTACAATACACCAAAAAACAATCAGTCAACATAAAAATTTTCATGTCATGCCATGGAGAGCTTTCATGTGAAATGCAAAGATAGGCAGTATATTATAGGGCAAATTGTCTTTGTTACAACATTTTTCCACTGCCACAGTTCAAAGCTTACGGCTACTGGACATCACAGGAGAAGTATGGAGAAAGAGAACTGGACAGAGTGCATTTCACAGTAATTCTGTTTACAGGACTCCCATTTTCTCCACAAATACAGTTTAAATACAGCGTTAAACTAATCACTGTAATTTAAGCCACAGGCAAGCAGTTGAGAAAGGGGAAAGAGGTGCACTATCCTTGATATTGTTTAGCTCTTCGGGTACTTTATAGAAAAATATGGCTACTCTTTTTGGAGACAATTTACTGCCAAGCAAGATTTCAAGTGTAGAAGGGAATAAAAGGAATATATTTTGTTGCTTAAATACAAATGCTTCTCAAATTAGTAGTTGTAGACATGTTTATTCAAGCCTCTACTTATGACTTCTGATGTAATAGGTCCCAAATAGACGTATGTCTTTGAGAGCTTCTAGCCATACAGAACTACAAGGAAACAACAGTAGATGGAAGGAGTAATCCTCTCGGGAAACAGATTAAAAGGAGAGCATAAAGTATGCTGCCACCCACCCCCCACATCTCTTATAAACATTAAATTACTTTTCAGAGCACAAATATGTTCCTTGACTTCACCAAAAGAAGTGCACCAGAATGCAACTTATTCAGCTGTATATTGAACTTTCCTTCTAATCAATAAAGCAGCAAACAGGCACTTTTCCTTGTTTCTGTTGCTATAAGCTCACACACACCCCACCCCCCCATTATTGCTACCCACTGGAGCTGCAACTAAGAGACCAAATTATTAGGTCGCTAATCGTTTGGATCTATCACCAAATGCAACCAAAATGTTTTTTCCTCCCTTACATTTCCCCTCCCCACATATTTTCAAAAAAATACCATGAAAGAGAGGCACCCTTTGCCGAAACTCAGAGTCCTCTCACTGCTTTGTAGTTATCAAGCTGTGAGAAGCCACTCGGTATCACAAGAAACTGGTACACCGAGCAGCGTTATAACCTTGCTGGTCTTGCTAAATTCCCACTTTCACTTAGGAGCTCACAGGCGTTTTGTCACCGTAGGATCACTAGAACTCTCCCTACAGCACGTAAAGAAGGTAATGCATTTTGCTGGAAAAGACTTAAAATATTTGGGTTTGTGTCAAACTTCCCAACTCCTTTGATTATATGGGTTTACAGAACAAACCATATGATTTTGTCACCGTCACACAGCTGTTCTAATGACACAACAGAGCTGACGAGTGCGTTGGCACTTCAACATAGAAGTGGCATCCAGCTTACTGCCCACAAACGGTGAGGGAGAAGGTAATCACTGCAACATGCCATCACCACCCCGACTGAGAGGATGTGAAGGAGAATGCTTTGGAAAGAAAAGTACCCTCCCTTTTCCAAGATTCGTGAGACAGTTTGTTGCCTTACATTTGGCCAGGAGTTTGATTGCAAGGAGATGCCTATACCTGTATAAGAGCTTGTAACGTTTTGCTATAAAACTGACATATATTGCCAATGGTGATTTTCAGTTTAGTAAAACTAACCTCAGTAAAGCAGAGAGTTACTCTTACCCTCTGCACTCCTGCATAGAAATAAGAGGCTTATTCCAGCAGTTTACAGACAGGGTTTGTTCTTCCCTTGACACTTGCCTGCAATTCCCATTAATGGAAGTGGGAGTTCTGTGTGTGCACAAAGGGGAAAATTAGACCCATATAGCCATCATGTTGCAGCTTCTTAAGGGACTAACTACTAATAACTACCTTTCAGCAACATCCACTCCTTCCTATTAACTTCTTTTCAGCTTGTAAGTCTCCAAAGGCAAGCATTGGTAAGCAGAGCACTCCTCAGTGTATCAGCAGTGCTTTGACCTCTTTAGGAACATACAGCGTATCTTCTGCAGCTTGTCCTTGAGTGCTTGCCCTGGAAGTGTCTTAGCCGGTTCCTCTAGAGCACCTTGTTACATTGATTTGGAATTAAGTACTGCAGAACAAATTACAGAAAAGCATACAGAAACTGAAGATAGTGAAGACAGTGTCCCGACTGGCATACTTTCCAAAGAGCATCTGCCTCTGAAAGTACAAACAAGTTAAAAACAACAAAACACACACACAACCAAAAAAAAAAGGAAAACCAAAAAACAAAACACTCACAACATCAAAACACCCCACCCAAAAGCTAGTAAAACTTCTCGATGCTGAAGGTGTAACAAGAATCATCTCATTTGGAAGATGTTACAGGCACTTGAAACATGACCAAATGCAGTACAGGCGTGCAGTACAAATTGAAAACTCAATTTGTATATTGTTTTAAATGCAAATGTGTGGACGTAAATTTTGAGGTCATCCCTAAGAGAATTAAACTCTTTCATTTTACATTAGGTTGTAGATTAATCATTAAATAAATAAAAATTGCCAAGTCTGAAAGACTTTTATCCATATGGATAAAATAGCACAAAACCAGTATCAAAAAAAAAAAAATCTTTAACATTTCATTACAGTAAAAGAACACAGTTGCTGTGTTCTTTTCAAACAGAAGTTTGATAACTTCTGAATTTAAAAACAAAACAAAACAAAGAAAAACCTACAAAGACACATCAAACAGTGTATTAACAAAGATTTTAATTTTCTGCATTGCAAAGCTAGATTGAAAATATAGCAACCTTTGCAAAGCATAAAAGTCAACATGGTCTCTGCGTGGCCATGCCATCAAAAGATGCTGCTGAGCAAAAATTGTATGTCATATGCAAACAGTGATCTTGTCCCAGAAAACTATCCCAGTACAAGGACAAATACAAAGACTTCAACAGATTTCCCAAAAATACCCAGTCAACAATAACAAAATGCAGGCAGAGACAAGTCACAAAGCAAAAATAGGATCACCAGTGGAGCCAGCATAGCAAAGGAGAAATTGATAGAAAAAAGAACACTTTCTAACAGAGTACAGAACAAGAGAAATTTATTTTTCTCAGACTGTCAAAGATCATAATTTATTCAAGATAGTGAAAGAAAAAAGAAACAGGACAGTGATACAGCAGGAGCAGCAGGCCACTTTACAGAAACCTGTTACTGCTGGTTATATATCAAGGGTTCAACAACCTTTAACATCATGAAGGACAGGTTTATTTCTTCCATGCTTTGGCACTATTGTTATAAATTAGTGTGGCAATACAGCCCGATGGAAGAGAAAAGGAGAATGATAGTTTACCTACTGCAAATTCTCCAGCTTTTTTTTCCATTTAAGATCGCTACAATCTTAAAATCTTAAAGTTTTATGGGAGAATCAATTTCTAATTTCCAAATGGGAAGGTTAATTTTAGTATTTTTACTCATAGTTTATTATACTTTTTTTTTTAAATGACAGCAAAGAATTCTTGAGAGTATATTTTGGCTTTCTTGAAGAATATTAATAATCTCTTTTCTTTTAAAAATTAATCTAAATTAACTTTATTAAACTCCTATAATTTCACAAAGATGGGAACTGTTTTTCTCTTTGTGTTTTTCTGGACCAGCTGTATTTATCCATATATTTGATGTTCAAACAGCACAGTGACAAATATATATGGAATAAAGTGGACATAAAATTGTCATAAGAGAAATAACCTAAAGTAAAAAACCGTGAGGATGGAGAAAAGATTTGAAATGACAGGAGAAAGGCCTAATAACAATGAATGTAAAAAAATAGGGAATGGTTTGTCACATTTCAACACATGAGTAGTAGATATCATATTTACTCACAACTTGTTTGACTAAATTATTTCATGACCTTGGGCAAAGACTGTCTTAATACTCTGTGGCATATTTATTCTAGCATCTATAAAACAGATGTCATTCCTCCGCCTCTGTAAATACTGCTCCCACCTATCTACTGGAAGGAATGACCTAAGATTCTGGCAAGAAGGTAAGTCAGATTTGAGTCAACTTTATTCATTATGCTATACACCATTTCTGGTTGGAGTTCTTCTTCTGTTATTGTTTCACTATAAAACCTGTGATATACTATAAAACATGCTGAAGCTCTATCTTTCTCTCCAAAGAAATGAAAAGTTCCACATCTTAACCACATGAATTCTGTTGGCAGTAATAGTCCAGCATATACAAGTTTCTGACTCTGAGAGACAGTGAAAACATTCACTCCTATAAATCAAA
The DNA here is from genome assembly GCF_001431845.1 of Calidris pugnax. Taxonomy (NCBI): domain Eukaryota; kingdom Metazoa; phylum Chordata; class Aves; order Charadriiformes; family Scolopacidae; genus Calidris; species Calidris pugnax. The sequence continues at coordinate 3,276,928 of NW_015090828.1, read as the reverse complement.
AAAATGTCCTAGAATAAGACAAATTGACAGCCAACAATTTCAGAAATCAAAGAGACAAGAGCAAAGCCACCCCTATGCTGAGTTAATAAAAGCCTGTGTGTGTAGCTTATTTTTCATGTCAGTGTCCTATTTTAAAGGAACATAAAAACTCTTGTTGGTAAACTTAAACTGAAAAATTAGGCACTTTATTTTCCTTTAGCTATAGCTCAAAGTTTAAGTTCCACCCCAAAGGGTCATGCCTTGTTTTATCAATTTTTAAACATGAGTTTGTATAATATCACCAGTTCTTCAGTTCGATAAAACGGGTTAGAAACACCACCTTAGCTCAACAACAACAAAAAAATTTACCTGCGAAATGGATAATGGAAAGTTAATGCTTGATGTATCTTTTTTACACTATAGTGTTAACAATGAGAATTACTTTTCCTGCGCCCCCAGAATAACAATTTTTGTGTGCTCCATAAAATAGGATAAATGAATGTTCCTGTGCAAGGATAAAATTAAGGTAATTCAACAAGGCAGCAGGTTAGAAGCTATCTTGCCTTGACAGAAGAACGGAAAGAACTTTCTCGCTTCTCTTTAGCACTAATGCAAAGCACCAATTCATATTTGTGTTACTGTACCGTAAGAACAGGTAAGTAGCCTCTTTGGTGATACGAGAAATGGGATAATCTAAAATTACAAATGTAATTCTGAACTCAACTACACTTCTAACACGAATATGACTACTGTAGAACATAATCACTAGCCCATTTTATTGGGCCGTCATCCCAAATCCAAAAAAGTTAAATATGAATACTATGTACATTTTCAAATCTGCTATGATTTATTTATTTTCATTAAAGAATGTAAAGAAAAAGACAGATAAAGGATATAGATTTCTTGTAGCTGGATGATGACAGAATGAAAGGCAGAGAAGAAAAAAAGATGTAAGTCACCCCCACTGACAGTAGTTAGAGAAAAAAAATTATCTATTCATGCTTCAGGGATAATAGAGGGCAGTAAAAATAAACTAAACATCAAAACTTTGAGAAGGTGGCAATAATGGAAGGGACAAGACTGCATGCCATCCATGTATATTGTAGACTGCAACACAGGTTCTAAGCAGAGTCCCAGAGGGGATGGTACGCAATGCCCATCGCAGCATCCATCCCTGGGGCACAGTGACACAACAGCCACAGCCACCCAGGAACAACCAGCCACAATTCACACTTTGCCTGGGAGGAAGCTCTCCCTAGCCTCCTCCTCACTCTCCAGTTTCCCGCTTTACAGTAACCAGAGGCTTCATCCCTACACTTCTGCTCAGCTCCCAGATTGCCACCTGGAGTAGGCAATTTCTTCAGGCATCAGTCATCACTGTCTTCCCATCCTCCTAATTGCATCTTTTTCTAACTGGGGTCTGACTACAAATAAGCCACTGTCTTCAGAGCAAAGCAGCCACACAGCACGCGGGAAGGCTCTCACCACACTATCTGATGGTCTAAATTTTCACACAGGTTAGAAGAACCTAAGCCAGCCATTTTCACAGCCCCATAAATCCCGCAGCACCCTGCGGGCAGCCGGCACTGCAGCCCACCAGCAAAGCATATGTCCTGTTTATTCCTCAGGGCCACTGCCACTGGCATCGCTGCTCTCAAAGGTGCCCTGCTCATCTGCCACTGCCACTTCCAGGGCATTAGTGGGAAGCACAAGCAAGAAGCACAACAGAGGAAAGGCCCTGTGCTGACCTGGAGGTATCAGAGAAGACAGGACCGGCATGTCTCCTGCTCCACCTGTCACTTCAGCAGGGTCACAGCGCTCATATTGCTGTGCCTCAGCCTGACAAAGCCAGAGACAGACACCTTGAGCTCCCAGCCTCTGCTGAGCTCCCGAGTCGGTAGGGACAGGGTATGTTACCTTTTACTGAAATAAGATAAAGCCAATTAGCTTCTGCCAGCACGCTCTTACCTCTTGGAGAGTAAAAAGACTCTGAGATCCTATTGATCTAACAAATACAGCCTTATTGGTTAATCTCCACCTTTCTTTCTCCTTTTTATCCGTTACTGTACTTTCAACTACTCACTTTCTAAGGGGATATATCCCAATTAGCAATTCTCCTCCAACCTAAGCCAGTAACTCCAATTTACCAGAAAGTCCAATATAAATCTGTGAATGTGCAATGCAGACATTTAGTCATCAGTCAGCAGGTGAGGGCTGGCACATGCACACAACACCTAACACGGCATTTGCAAAACTGCTTTTTGCAGCCCAAGCCATGTGTGTGGAGGGAGGAACAAGGCCACACAGAGGGAAACAGCACAGATGAGAAAAAAGGCTAGGAACATTTATTGTATAAATAATGAATACTAACCAGTTACGGCACAGGGCTGCAGTAATGAGGGGGAAGAAAGGGAGTGCAGCTCAACTAACTCAATTTGTTACCCTTTAGGATTTAATAGTATGTTAATCACTGTATGTTAATGATACATAAATATTAAACACATTAAACAGTTATAAAACATTTACTTCTCATGCAATGGTTAATATATATCTATAATACGTTCCTAACTGATCTATTTTGTCATTACAATACTAATAAATTCAAATTAAATACCTAGTTCTACACACTTATGCAGTTTAATTTAGTGACTTCTAATTCTACTGCATGTATTGTCATTAAAAACTTAACATACAGTAGTAGTTAAAGTAACTTTTAAAATACTTTATTTTTCTTTTTCTTAAAATAGAAGGAACTAAGTTCAAATGCTGCTGTCAATCAACATTCCATGTGTATAGAAGGAAGGGTCCTATGGAAAAATTAGGATGCCATCACAGAATGTAAAAGTTTAACAAAATAACACGGCACAACCATCTAAATAAATATCAGCAAAACAAATCTGGCAGCATTTTAGTTCTGACTGCTGAATTTTACAGGAATTACCATCAAAAACAGCATATGGAAAAGATAGCGGGTTTTGTTCTGTACAGTCATTTCCTCATCTTCCAAAAAGGATCTGTGTCCTGGGTTTGCTTGGCCTGAAATGCAGCATCACCTGGCAGAAGGTTCTAGAGGATGGACTCTAGAGGATGGAGTAGCCACTAGCAGCTTCAGCTGGATTTAAGCATAATTGAGTGTAAAATCACCTGTATTTTATATAGGAATGTCTTTGCCATATCACATCCTCATTCACAGAGGATCACCTGGGTCTCTCATTTGTCTTTATCTACTGCTCTACATGTGACAGTAAATCTGCCTACCTTGTCACAAAATTGCCTTTTTGGTCTCAAAAGGCAAGACACCTACATTTTGGCCACAAAGCACATATGATACTTCCACATCATGAGGCACCATGAGACCTTAGGTGCAGAGAAGAGATATTTTGAACAATTCTTCTCCCTTCCCTGAGTAATTAGGAAAATCTTGAGGAAAGAGAACGGAGAGGTACAGGCTACATGGACCTTTCCATGGCCTCATAGGTCAAGCATTTTGTCTCTGAATCTCCAAGGCTGCTGAAGTAGATATACTAGGGCTGATAGAGAACATAATGGAATTCATTGCTAAGTATTGTGTTGGGGTTTTTTTAAATGGCATTTTATATAGAGTATACATAGAGTGTCACACCTCCTCTAGGCTATCAATTGCAGTTGTTATACCCACTTTGACCGTGAAAAATCAACTAGTGCCCTTTCTCATCCACACATGAAGCATAGATATAACAAAGCTTTGCACTCATTTCAAAGAAAAGTAATTTTTAAGTGCTTCATGATCATTTCGCTATTTTTTAATGGAAAGTGGAGAGCAGAAAGAAAACAAAAACATTATAAATCAATCAGCCACAAGTATTTTACCCTATCAAGTTTTCATTTGTCATCAGATTTTGCAAAGCCTGTTTTGAGACCTCTATTTCTTGCTGCATTACTCTTGGTAACTTCTTAAAGTAAAACAGTGACCTTTACTTCAGAGTCAGTGATCCTTTTGATTCTGTCAAATCAATAATTTCTTCCAACTGTTAAAAGAAAACTAACCTCTCTTTTAAGGACTCTATGTTGAAGTGCTTAAAAAAGAAAAAAAAAAAAACACTCACAAAAAACCCAAAACCAAAACAAAACACTACCAAAAAACCCACAGACCCATGGACTAATATTTATTACCTCTTCTATTAAGCTGAAGGTAAGAAATTCCTCAAGGCTGCTGACAAATTTGCTTCCTAGTTCTATGTTATATGACAAACACAGTGACATAAACAGAACAAAAGGATTTCTGGGACCTCTTTGTAAATAGGTTTATTTCTTGCTTGGTTGCTGACAACTATTTCAACCAACAGATCAAAAGATAAAGACAGAATCTTGACGGAAGAGAAAGACCAAGTGTATCTGAACAGTACAAAACATAATGTTTCTTGGCAAATTGCAGATTTTTTGAGGGATGTGTACCATAATGAATGGTATGTGATTCCCAATAAGGTATGAGACCACAGAAAAAGAACTGCAAGATTATGTGTTTGCTTCAGTAAGCCACAATTAGAAACCAGGCAAGAGCTGCTAAACAAGATTCCTGACAAAGTGATGGAGAAGGAGAAGGGATGGCAAAACGTGAGGAAGAGTATAGCACCTTTCTGATCACAAAAAACTTCCTGTGAAGTGTTGAAGACATATTCTCATACTCTTAACACATCACCAGAAGGTTAAGCTAATGAGAGCTACCCAAGCGTAAAATAGTCTCAAAAAAAAGGTAATAATAAAAAATGAAGAAAATATTGAAAGATGAAAGTTATATGTATGTATACTTCTAATGCACAAACCAATTCTGAATAAGGCACTCTAGTAGAGACGTACCGTTTCATTGTGCAAAGGTAATTTTTTCTTTTCACTCTGATTTGAAGTAAGACTTTTTACTTCTAAAGTTTAGCAAGATTAAGTTTATAAGTGTTCCTCTTTGTGGCCCTCCTCTGAACCCAATCCAACAGGTCCATATCTTTCCTATGCTGGGGACTACAGAGCTGGATGCAGAGCAGAGTAGAGGCAGAATCACTTCCCTCCACCTGCTGGCCATGTTTATTTTGATGCAGCCCAGGATATAGTTGGCCTTCTAGGACGCGAGCACACATTGACAGCTCATGTCCATCTTTTCACCCACCAACAGCTCTAAGTCCTTCTCAGCAGAGGTGCTCTCAATCCCTTCATCCCCAGCCTGTCTTGATACCCGGGGTTGACCCAGCCCAGGTGCAGGACCTTGCACTTGGCCATGTTGAACCTCATGAGGTTCACACAGGCCCACTTCTCGAGCTTGTCCAGGTCCCACTGGATGGCATCCCATCGCTCAAATGTGTCAACCGTACTACTCAGCTTGCTGTCATCTGCAAACTTGCTGAGAGTGCACTTGATCTCACTGTCTCTGTCATTGGTGAAGATATTAAGCAGTACTGGTCCCGGTGTGGACCCCTGAGGGACACCACTTGTCACCAATCTCCATTTGGACACTGAGCCTTTGACCACTACCCTCTGGATGCAACCATCCAACCAATTCCACATTCACCAAACAGTTCACCCATCAAATCCTTACCTCTCCAATTTAGAGAGAAGCATGTGGGGAACTGTGTCAAATGCCTTATAGACATCCAGACAGATGACACCCATAGCTCCTCCCTTGTCCACTGATGTAGTCACTCCAGCATAGAAGGCCACTAGGTTGGTCAGGCAGGACTTCCCCCTGGTGAAGCCATGCTGGCTGTCTCAAATCACCTCCTTGTCCTCCATGTGCCTTAGTATAGCTTTTAAGAATATAAATCAGTGTTACTCTTTTATAGCTGTTCTTAGCAAACTAAATAATTTTCTTTTCTACATAAAGCCAGTGGGGAGTTCATAATTTAGCCAAGTTAGTCTTTAAAAATCTTCCTCTGCTATCCTTCTTCCACACATGGATAATTTTGAATTATGCTGCTAATGTCATCTATTTGAAAGCAGGTCACCTTACTTTCTGTTTTCTTTAGACTGTCCCCCAAGAGATCTGCCTTCTTAAAACTGTTTTTTTCTGTCCATGTAGCAGTTCTCACCAAATCGGAGATCCTCAGCACTGGATTAATCTAGATCAGATTGAAAGTTGTTTGAATAATTTCCATTTTTGCACTGTCCCTATCAACAATAAATGAATAGATAAATACTCATCAGTTAATCAACCTGATGAATTCAAAGACTTTGCTGAGCATCCACTGATTTTTTTAACCTCCCATAATGTCTCCTTACTCAAACTTCACAGCCTACAAAATCTTGTGTTCCTTGTCATAAAATCATTCATTAAAAACCACCTCACTAGATTCCTGATTTCATCTTTCGTAAATTACCGAAATGAAAAGGTTTTCTCCTTGCACTGTGGGATTATGGCTTTTCACCTTGATAAACTTGTCCAAGTTGTTGGTATTTTGCTCATGCTCTCCTTTGATCTTTGTTTAAAGCTATATCATAAGCCAGTCAAAGATCCAATAACAATCTTACCCAGTGCCTAAATCAACCTGTGTTTAAAAACCCAAAGTTTTCCTGTTTATAGATATCATAACCTGAAATACTTCCTTCAGACAGATAATTATGCATCGACTTTTCCTGCACCCCCCTCCCAAAAAAAGGTATATTAAACTGAAATCTTTTCAATCAAATGCTTGATGTCATATGTGTCATTCTTTCACAGCCATAGACCCAACCAACCAGTATATCTGGCCAGTAATTTTACAGGTATTAAAATTTTCTTTGATGCAAATTAAGGTTTTCATCAACTACTTCTAACCTTGAGGAATTACATAGTTGAAAACTTATTGTACACGACCAGACACTATAATCTGAGATGACACTTGATCTGTTCTTTTCCCAGCTTGAGTAAAAGCCTTAATGCATACTTATTATGTAAAGGAAAGGGAAAGGGGGTGGGGGAAATCTACGACATACTGATAACAGTTGCACCACAGAGAGTTTGAAGTTTTGACATGCTGCTTTGTATTGTGCACATATTGCTACGCTGTACTGCATATCACAGTCTCACTGTCATATACGTTAAATACAATCACCTGCTAGCAATAAAAGAGCCAGGAAAATATTTCACTATACTTTTTTTGAACACATTCAATTTTCATTGTATGTTTTCCGCAAAGAATTTAGACAGTCTACTTTTAACTAGAATGACATACAGAAGAAAGCATATTGTTGGGGTCTTAATAAATTAAAACAGTAATTCCACTAGAAATAGCATCTCATTAGCAGAAAGCACATATTCATGATAATAATCATGAGAGCACAATTTCAGAATACAAAAAGAAAACAACAACATTCACCAGGAACTTTACTTGACAAGCCAAATAATGAATCAGTTTGATGATGCTGTATCTGGATTGATATTATCTAGAAACAGAAAGCAAAGTGAAATTAATCCAGCATATAGTCCTAAATGATGTCTTCACTACATGTGACCACTTACATACATGCAGGAATTATTCCAATGCACTCTGACAAGCTCAAAGATTAAGGATATGAAGACTGTTCTCATTGCATTCTTATACTGATTTGTATGGCCAAACAATTACCCTGTTTTATAATTTTGAATACTGTCATCCAGGCCTACTTGTTGATTATGCAAAACAGATTACAGGAATCAGGCATATAGTTGAAAGCATCACAAATGCCCTTTGCAGCATCTCAAATGGGCAGCTTCCTAAACCTTACAACATTTTCATTAGAAGTGGTAATAGCAATATATCACCTGGCAGGACAAAGCACAGGAATGACTGACAAGAGCTGGGACATCCCCCCCTCAGTACACCCAGAACTGTTCAGTTTTATGGTTCAGCTAAATATTTGAATGGAATTATCTGAACTTCCTTTTTAAGTGATTAAATTTACCATGCCAACATTTTTCTTTGGGTCAATGAAAACTTCTTCTGGTTACCATTTAGTTTCTCTTCTTAAAACAGAAGCCCATTTACAGGTGATTGTGTATCTACATCCTTATTTTCTTTTTTAATCTGAAATATCATATTCTCAATCTAAAATCTAAATTGTAATTAAGGACTGCAAACAAGAAACCTCAAGATCAATGTTTCATCAAAGAATCACAAAAAAAAAAGAACAAAAGAAAGAGAATCCCATTACATTTCACTATGAAAAATAAAGACAGGATCTATAATGAAGATTACATTATAGAAAAGGACCTCAGGTGTATTTTTGCAGTGAATCTATTGGTTTCAGTCAAACCATTGCACATAGGATGGATTTAGGAGAAAAAACTCCAAAGCTAACTTTGAAAGAATGCTGCTTTTCAAAACCATCTCTGAATTTGGGGATTAAAATAGTTGTTAATACAAATTGCGGAGCCTAAATAATAGACTATCTCCTTAAAGACAACAGCTAGTGAAAGGTGAAGTCAGCGGGAAGGTCAACTGTTGGGAGGTTTTGAGGTTTTTAAAAAATCTGTTCTCTTAATCAAATTTCAAAAAAAAAAAAATTTAAAAAAAAATATCTATCACGATAAAATAACTCCTTTGAGGGCTGTTTCCAGCTTTTGCTTGGGGACAAGCAAAGAACAGGTTTACAAAATTGCTTTGAGAAAAGAAACCTCTCTGTAAAGCAGTAACAGAGAAGAATAATGGAGAGAAATGGAAGAAAAAAAAGAGGTAACTGAATTTTTCATCAATTTTTACTCTAGCTTTGTGCCCCAGTCCAGCGGAAGACTCTGCTGAAGTATTCCAAGCAAAACCAGTGCTCAAACCTGGGGTTTTTCCCTCAGGGATGGTCCTGGATGTGGAACTTTGCTCACAATCCATTTTCAGTGACTGACTCACTCTGGTTCCTTATTTTCTCCAGGATAATTGAGCTATGAAGTAAAAGGCTACTATTCAGTGTGAAGCTGATAAAGGTAAAAGAAGGAAAACAAGACTGCTCCAGATGGCCTACCAGAGCTGCAGACAAAATATGTGGAGATGCTTATAAAATTAAATTAAGAAAGAACTGACTGCATCTACAATAATAGTAAAACAACTTTGCCTATTCCAGTACAGCAGCCTCACAACAAGAGGCTTCAATACACAAATTGCAACTCAAGAGCCAGGTGTGTGTTTATGAGCTCTGGGCCCTTGAAATATGATAAATTCACCATGGGAAATAAAGATAACTAGCTTTGGAGAAAGTTTGCTTTTATCTTCCAGCACTCATATACAAGTAGTACCAAACGTTCCCTTCTCCCTCTCTCCTCCTCTCACCTCCCCTGGCAATTCATCAGCCATTATGGACCATTTCAATGCTTTACCGAGTTGGGTCTCGACTCGTACTCAAGTGAGTCTCTCCGCACATAGAGACGCTCCACAGAAACACCTGCCCTGGCAAACATTCCCCAGTAATGTGCATGTTGGTGAGGATCTTTCAGCAGATAACAAGCACCAATGAAAATATTTCTCCTGTTCCCTCAGTAAAAGGATGGGCTCCCATTCGATTTATGACATGAATAAAGGTTTAGGGAAAATGAAGTATCTGGTATATTTTGTTACCATGGTGACCACCCCCTTTGGAAGGCCAAGTGATTTCAGTTTGTTGACAGAATGATTTGTAACTGAGTTTCAGAAAAGTGTGCTGTTCATCATATTTTGACTGAAACAACTCTTTTTTAGCTTTGTCTTCTGCCTTGTCTTTGGATTGTAGAACAATATGGCTAAAACATGAGAAAATCTGTTGATGTTATTTACTGTTCTGAAGCCCTTGGCACTAACAGACAAAGAGGAATGCTGTTCAGCATCAAAAATGTCTTCAGTGGTTAGCATGAAATGCCTTATCGCTTGGCCCCATAGGACCAAGGAGGAGACAACTTACTTTAGATGCATTGTGCATTACAGTCTGTCTGGAGTGAAAGATTCTGCATCTTAGCTGCAAATGCTTAGCCAAACTATAGACTGTACAAGTACAGCTACGGATAGTCATTGGATGCTGTACGCTTGGAACATCACCCCACACAGGAGGGAAAGAAAGGAAGTGCTAAAACCCCTTTTTATTCAACCCAATACCACCTGACATTCACAGTTGCATATTTAACAGAGTAACACCTGGTGTAACGGGGACAGCAGTTCCTCTGATCAGGTCATGTGTGTTGCAGAGAAGGGCTCCCCGGCTGGGCCAGACCAAGCCTGGTACACAAAGGACTCTAGGTTCAGCAGGAGCAAAAGCTATTGCTATTATCAATAGAAGTCCTGCTTTCCTCTAGTCCCAAACATTCCACCTGGTCCAAGACACTCTAGGCCTTTGTGCCAGCACAGCTCTTTGTGTGGCTGCAGGATCATCTGGATCCCAAGGCTGAAATAAAGTCTAATATAAAAAGGCTCATCAAGTGACTATGGAGACTTGAAAAGAAGGGTGAGGTAAAAAAGGTAGGTAGCTATAACCTTGTTCCAGTCCCAGTACTAAGCAAAGGCCCTTCTGCCTCCCCCAAATCTGTTTCCAGGTTTAAAGCCATCATTGGAAATTTAACATGTGAACATTTATGGCATTTGAATGTTAAAAAAATGTTACCAGCACTTTAGAATATTTTGTGTAATATGAATTATTTTTTTCTAAGTTTTCTATTTATGCTACAGTATCATAATTCTTTTTTCTTTGACATTTATTAACAGGAACATTATATTAAATCAATGGAATCATCAAGAACTCTTAAATTTGTGAAGAGCTATTGCTGATCCCTCAAGCTGGTCATCTGTTTCTCTTTCAGATATTGGAGTCAACATTCTGGAAAGCATTACAGTGCCAAGTAAAGAAGATTCATTCTGGTGCAGAATTTCATAGCAGGAGATGATACCCAAAAGACTTAACAGGTGCCTGGCCACCACCAAACCAGCTCTACCTAAAATACCTTGTAACTGTAAAATATAAGAAGTCCCAAGCAAACTCTGTTAAAAAGCCTCTGATGCGGATTTCCGGGATTTATTATTTTAGGTGTTGATAGGCTTTGGTTGGAAGCCAGACTTCTCAGGAGACATTACAAGATTTAGTGAGTCTCACTGGAAAAGAAATTTTGGATCCAGAATCAAGATTAGAAAAGATGTACACCAAAGAACATTAATTAGCCTGGTGTCTATGTAACTCATGGGAATAAGGAAAGAAAGCAAATGTTTCTGTTCTGTCACTCCTAAATTAGAGGTGACTACCTTCACTTGTTGTTTAACAGAGTATATCCTCTCTCTCAATTTTTGGAGCAAAAGGCCCACACAAACACTCTTTGACATAAAATAGAAGTTTTCAAAATCAGACACTCTTGCAAGACCAAGTACAGTAACAAATAGAGAGGAAGTTCAGATTACACTGGAGTGAACACTATCAAAATCACATGACTATCCAGACAAGAACACTATCAAAATTACATTACTATCCAGACAAGGACATCACAACTATTCCACGGATTACAAAGAACTATCCTACACAATACAGAGCATAATGGAAGAGGATTCTCAAATCTAACATAAATTTAGATTAAAAATTTGTGAATCCACACACAACTTCATTTTCAACAAGGCTGAAATGCACAAGTCAACATTTAGAGTGTGCAAATTAACACATAGATATGCATAGCAAGGCTATTCCTAGGAAGCCCTAAGGTTTTAAAAACCAGCCAATAGATGAGGAATAAAACAGATAGATGTATGGTGTCCAGAGAAAGGCACTGAAATCCATCATTTAAAATAAGGTCTGCTTCCACATTCTCCTGAGCATGTCAATGCTCTAGCCTCATTGCACTTGAAAGTAAACCCTCCAAAAGAGTTAATTAGAACAGTAGCTTGATATTTATCATGGAGGTGCCATTCCCCAGTATGTGAGTTACGTTTACTCTACACTAATACTGAGCATAAATTTCATCTTTTATTGATTTATAAATACTTCACACTATGTAAAATATTGTCAGATTATAATTCTCTCTCCATAAAATGGCAAGCAAACGTCCAGCCATCTGTTTGGCTAATGAGAACAATCACCCAGGCTACTTTTCAAGCATAACGCATCCCAGTTTGAAACCGCTTTCAGTGTAAGCACCTGTTCATACATATCAATTAAAATGATAATTACTCAGTTAGTGAATATAATCAAAATAAAATAGTTACAGCTCTATTGTTTACCAATTAAGACTGCTGAGTTCACTGATAATATATTTGTGTGCTCATTTATTTTTCTTCCTGACCCATTCTAAGACCAGATCAATTCCACACTAATTTAAGGCAATATATGTCTCAACATATGAGAACGTACCTTTATAAAGCAACAAAACCACACAACTCCTTCTGGAGGCACCTACTCTCCTGGAACGTGTCTCTCTCCGTGACAGATCATGTTGATATACCTTCCCATCAAAAAGAGAGGCGATTTCTCCCATGCTTTCCAAGATGAACAAGTGAACCATGGAGTTAAATGAAAATGGGAAGTCTACACTTTGTAAAAAGTTCCTACTATAGGCTAATTATCAGATTTATTTATTTTTTTTTTACTAACAATTACTAGCAATTAGCAATTAACTCATTATACAAACTGGAATATGATGGCTTTTATAGCAGAAGTGTTAAAACATTAGAGATAACTTCAAGACAGCCAACTCAAAAGTGCAGTACAGAAAGATATACTAAATTGTCCCCTAAAAAGCAAATAGGTCTTTTAAAATTATTTTAGAATTAATACATTTTAAGGTCTAATTTTGCTCTCTGTAAGTGACAAAATCCCTTTTTAAAAAGTAGATTGTAAGATATCAAATCAGCAAACTAATCCATATGCAGATTTTTAAAAGAGCCAAATCTATTAATATATTTTTTTAATGAAAAATAAAATTTATCTCCCTCTTTCTAGCAAGGGAAGGGTCATGAACACATGTCAAGAAGCCACATGTGGAGCAAACAACAGTTTTGTATTTCAGAACCCAACCCCTTTAAGAGGCTCTCACCTCTGCCAGTTGGTACTAGTTGTAAAGTTAGAAACTCATGTTATGAGCTTAGAAACATTAAGAAACTGCATTCTGAAAACGAAGAAAACTACTATGAGTACAAGATTGTTGCAGGAAACTATGTAGGATTACAAATGTCTAGACAGGGCTCTCTTGAAGGTAAGATTGGGTAGGATCACCTCTGGTGGGTTTTTCTGAGACTCTTATTTTCCCAATACTCAGAGAGAGAGAGAGAGAAAGAGAGAGAGAGAGAGAGTTTCAGTAAAAGCAGAAGGTGCAGCTTCTAGATCTAATAAGCCTAGGACTGGACTGCTGGGGACGTGCTGGGAAAAAAAAAAGCCAGCTCATGCCATACTTGAATTCACGTCCCTCACTTAGAGAAGCACTTACCTTCAGTACAGAAAGTATTCTCAGAAACCTCACACATCCTTTCTACAAAATGCAACGCTGCTGCTCGTGTCTGTCACTCTGCCAGTTTTGTTCAAAATGACTCTCAGTGTAGAAGAAATTCTTCTCATCTGTATTGTTTAATATTTCTCAAAATCTTTCTGAAGTATGACTATACCTAGGTGCGGGCCCGTGCTCCTGTCTTGTGACCAGAGGTATGTGTTTTGGAGTGTCTCATTGGTACAACCATGTCACTCTTCACCACATGAAGGCTGTCCTCTGTTTTTAAAACGAATGCAGGAGATCCACTGCGCCATTCTCAGCTCTGATAAGTACTGAGTTTTAAGGACTCCTATTTGTTGAAAACCAGTTTAGCATCCAACAGTCACAAAGGCCTGAAACATTCCTTCCACCGGTGCTGTCTGGTTGTCCCTATAAAGTCAGCAGGGATGAATGCAATAAAACCTTTTCACAGTAAAAACATGTTCTTACTGCATTAACGTTTCTTTAGTTATCTCCTATATTGAAATCAAACCCAGCTGCCAAATGCAACGTCCTACTCCTATATACATTTTCTAAAATGAGCTTCACATTTTTCTGGAAATGTCTTTCTTCTGTAATTGAACCTACTTCAGTGTTGATGGAGGTAATTGACACTCAGAATGTAATTGTTGTGAATATGGATTCTAACTTCTATATGACCTTAATTCATTTTAATGTATACAAAAAAGGGAGCTCTCCAAAACAATGTATCATTAATATAAATGTTTCTTCCTTACTGGCATGTAACAGATTTAGCCTGTTGACAAAAGTAAGAATTGCATAAAAAAAGAATAGTAAATCCAGGTACTACAGCGATAATCGCATTGAATGCATGAACTACCAGAGCAATATTTGTGCATGTGTATGAGATTCTCATATTGAAACTGCTTTTTGTGGACACTGGAAAGCGAAACTCATTCATTCTCTTTAATAAGCTGAGAAGCAGTTTCCATGTTTTCATTTTCTAGTCTGAACTGATCTCCTGCAACCAATGAAAGAGACCTCTGATTCTCATTCTGCCTCCCGCAAACTTCCTGATAGCACCTGGTTTTTTCTGCCTTCTTTGATTCTTACCCTCAGCAGTGTACAAGTCAGTACAACAGCTGAATTCAGGGGGCCTCATTCCACATAGGTTAAATGAGGTGACACATGAGGTGACTTCTCTGACAGCTGTGGCTACATCAAATTTATGCTGGAACTTGCATGGATCAGGAATATTTGCTATTCACATACACTCTTGTCTTCATTACTGGATGGAACTTGATGCATCTATCAAATAAGAAAACTATTTTCTGGTTTATGGCTATACACTTATTTTTTCCTCCAGGGAAACTCAGTGTAAGTATCACGGTGCAAAAAGAACATTTATATTTCATATACAGTGCTGTGACTAGCAACACTTTAAGAGATAACACACTTTACCCATAGGTACTTTTTCATAGTTCACTGGAATGTGGATGTCTGGTACAACAGATATTAAATATTTTTCTTCCTCAGTTTACTCACATAATCCATCAAAAGTTGACATCAGTAAACATGACTATGTTAACCAATTGCAACACTTTCCAATGCAGCAGAGGTGCCTGGAAACTGACAGTGATTTTAATATTAGCTTTGACCGAGATAAATTCTGACACGACTTCCACCATATATATAATTCTCTAAAGACTCTGATAGACAGAACTCATTTTATGTCCTCAGAGCACCAAGTGCACCCTGTCATTTTGAAAGATTTGTTAGCCTTAAGTCACACTGAGCCATCATGACAAAAAAAGCAATTGTCTAGAGTACAAGAAACACTGAATGAAAGAAAATTGATTTTTAAAATGGATAATATGTACTTAGTGACTTTTGCTTAAAGAATTTTAAATGTCCTCTGGTTTGTTTCCACATAAATAAATATTGTCTGATAAAATACCCAAAGGGAATAAGCCACCCTTTTTGCAGCAAATTGTGATTAAAAATGGAACAGGTAACTGTGGTCATATGGCAGACAAGTATGAAGAAAATATTCTCTTGCTCTAGATCTAAAATTTAAATTGCCAATTTTGGGGTCAGTGGTGGAGAAATCATAAGATTTTATTTTAAAAGCATTCATACCTAATTTAAATTCAGATATGCATGAAAAATTTCCATCTGGTCTTACTGATTTTCTGTCCATTCCTCCTATTTCAACATGCTTTTTCAGTTTCATGTCTGCCCATAGATTTTTAATTCCTTTTTGATCAACCACATGAACTGTGTACTGGACATTCCATGTTTATTGGTTTCTATTCTTTATGTAACTAATTCATGATATTTCACTCCTGTCAAATTTCAGATCAGCTTTCATTCAAAGGCAACATAGACAACATGAAATCCCATTAATAACATTAATTAACTATTTCTGAAAATCAGCCAAAGAAAATCTATCTGTCAGGGTCCTAGCAGTCAGTGAGCATATTGAAAACTCCGTCGTCGACTTAAATGTACTTTGGATTTTCTCCTGGATAGTATCAGCACCATGTTGATCTTGACATGTGAGATATTTTCAGAGAAACACTTCACCATGCTAAGCGTTTACAGTAAAGCCTTGTTTTGTTATAAATGAAAAAAATATTATATGACAAATTCAGATATAATAATGAGAAGTATAAAAGAATTAGCGTTATTCACAGTATTTGGGAGTTCATAATGGAACTGATAACACAGGTTCAGAAATATTTCTTTGCTTTTCCACTTTTAGACAATGGCTGAGATGCATTGTCCTGAAACGGGCAACATGGATAATTTCAACCAGTGGTGGCTAACATCAAATCACCAACAGCTTACTCACTGACTGTTTCTAGCACCTAACAGAGCATTACAAAGCAGAACACAGCTCTGGTATTTAAACGGCCATATCTTCCTGTTCCCTCTGGAGCTGTGACTCTGCTCATTTCACCTGCAGCCTGGCTGCTAGGATACAGGGGATTACAGGAAAAGAGGGGAAGAAAAGAAGATAGGAGAAAGGGATCAGCCATGGTATTTTCCTCCTCTGCTTCCTCTTTCCTCAGATACGCAGCTTTAGAACCAAAAGAACAGAAAACATTGTTTATATTCCTCCAGTCAACAATGATCCTTCTTTGTGACTTTCCTAGACCACAGTTCCCACTTCTACTGTGACAGAGAAGCAGAAGGTCCACACTGCATCATCTCAGGGAACCGAGGGTTCGGTGAGAATGACAGCCTAGTATTTTACAATTGCCTGAAGGCTTTTCCTCTACTCTGCTACATCTCTCACAGCTCTTTTCAGGTTTGCTTGCTTCTCAGCAGCTCTCAGCCACAGCTAGAGCTTTTCATGCAGCTAGCTTCAAAAAGTAACACATCTGGGTGCAACCTCATCCCTTTTTTCTCTTCTTCCAAAGGGATTTTCCTTCTTTCCTTCCTGGTGTTCACAGAATCAGTGATGTCTGCCTTTCTGCCTGCTTTTTTCCCAGAATTACCTTTAGCTCTTTTCTGACTAGAACTGCACCGTGTTTGACTTACTGCTTCTCAGTTAACAGCCCACCTAGATTCAAGTGACATATCACCAGTATAGCCCAGTGCCTACTTACTCATCACTGCATATATACAAGGTGGTTTTATACTGTTGCCTAACCTCTGTGTGACTAAACCAAAGTCATCTGCAATGAAACAGTATAGACACTCAGTTCTGGGCAACAGTGTGTCACCCCACAGAGTACAGAAGCTAACAGCTAGTGAGAGGAAACCCCAAATGCTCCCTAGGAGAGGGATGTCATCTTCTACCCCTCACCCATGAACCTGGGCAGACCCAACTGCTCTGACTTCTCAGGCAGAGGGTTGCTGCACGGGTCACGGCAAAGACAAAACCTGATGAACAATAAATTGCTGTATTGCTATTTTGGCTTTCCCATCATAATCCTGCTCAGTGAGATGGAGGTAAAGTAGCTGATCTCAGATCCCGTGCTTGTAATGGACAAGTACAGGGATACTCCAAAACAGCTGTTTTAACTGTGCGCACATGTACGCACATGTACTACCTTTCCTGGCCACAACTCAATTAGGTCACATACCAGTTACAGAAACTATGATAATTTTTTCCATTTCTTGCATGAATATTTTATCCCACTTTATGAAATAACTTTTTGCTAAATAGCATATGCATGCACACATACTAAAATGTTTTGTTGTTTGTTTTTTTTTTTTAACAGAAACCTAAATGCATAACTAAAAAACCACTACAAAATATCTAAAGACTGCTCAGAAACTATCTCCTGAAAACAACAACAGACAAAAGCTCTTTCAACAAATCTTGTTTCAAAGAAAACGAAAATATGCTAAAGACAAAGAGCCCAGATACATCAAATACCATTTTGTGTGATTTTAGTTTATGAATAATAAATAAACCAATTAATTTCTCAGAAAATAAAACTCTCTGCTGCAACCCTTACGCATATGTTCTAGCAGTGTGTTTTATTTAATTCCACAGATGTAATTAAATGTGTCATTCATTTGTTCTCCATTATGGTATTTCAGTCAAACATAAACAGCTTTCAGACTTCATTTACAAGAAAGCTACTTTGAGCCAAGAATTTGCTAACTTCAGAGCAATAGCTTGAGAGGTCTTCACAGGCATTTAGCTGTTCTCCCATCTATTTACAAAGAAATTGAGACTAAACAGCTACACACATACACACGTGTAAGTAAGTACCAATTTATTGTGGCATTAACATAGAGCAACCTGACAGATTCCTTCCCCCCACATACATTTTGATAGATGATGCCTTCATAGCATGTTTCTCCTATTCTCAGTAGTTTATAATATATTTAATCATGCCTCTGGTTCAGCTATGCTCAGTGGTTTCATTACATTTGTACAGTTGGAAAATGTGTGCTGCTGGCAGTTATGTAAAGGAGTCTGCTACTGTGAATGACTGAAATGGAGAAGAGGGGAAGGGCATAAAGAAATTGTGAGGGGAAGTGAAGTACAGCATTTAATTCTTGTGTTTTAATAAACAAGTCCAGAAATCCAGCCTATCGAGGAACGTCCCTTTCATGTTACAAGTGATGTGGTTTGACTGTGGTGGAATTCAGCTCAGCCATCATCTGCCTGAAAAAGCCCATTTATAAACGGGGTGGCGATTGCAAAATGAATCCCGGGAAGCATTTTTTCAGAGAGGAGGCTATTGACAAGGCTGTGCCGCAGAAAGAATGCACTGTGAACAGAATTATCTGTCACAAGATTACTCACTGCAAGGTCAAACGCTGACCTTGCACTGATGAGGCAAAAGAGGCTCTCAGGAGGCAATAGAAGAGGAGTTGTTTGAAGGTGGAATTGGGCCAGATCAGCTTCCTTTGGAAGACTGCAAGCGACTGTCGTTGCTTTCTGAAAGGATTAGCTACCAACACAGGACAGTTAGAACCTTTTGGGGTTTTCACCCTGATGTGCCAAAAGTCAGGATTTTCCCATCTCTTGCCTACTGCACTTTGTTTTCAAGACCTCAGGAAAGCCTGCTCTGAATATTTTCTATTATGAAAAGGCCTGTATTCCTTCTCACTCGTACCAAGCGTAAATCAATTAGAACAATATAAATATGAGGCACCAGGATAATTAAGGGATCATCCGTTAAGTATTCAGAGCGTGCCCAAGATGAACTGAAAAAGGCTGCCTCATTCCTCTTCACAGACTGCCAACCAGAATTTCCAGTTTCCTTGCTAAGTTTATTTGAAGTCCCGCAACATCACCCAAAGCAACGTATGTTCTAGATTCTCCATAGACAGATGGATGAAAAGTTTTTTATGGTGCCCCTTCCAAAGGCCTTTGCTGCTACAGAACTACTTCAATACCCCACATGATGCCTGAGAGTCTATGAACCCACTAAGAGATGCTCATTTCAGGTAGACATTCTGCTGTCAGCACAAAGTAACTCATGGAGTCACTTGGTTCCGTCCTTCACCCTCTCAAGATGAAAAATCACACAGTACCTAGAAACAAAGCAGCATATTCAAACATCTCTGTCAAGACTCACAGCTGCTACAAGTCTCTATATCTAGTGCTATCCCATCTACAGCCGGACTAGAAAATTTTTAATCTTTTAGTGGGTTCTCAGTCATAAAATTAATGATGCATTCACAACACTGAAATCAACTGCTAAAATTACTGTCGGTGCCTTTGATTACATCTTTCTTCCAATTGGGTAATGGAGGC
Organism: Calidris pugnax; assembly: GCF_001431845.1. NCBI lineage: Eukaryota > Metazoa > Chordata > Aves > Charadriiformes > Scolopacidae > Calidris > Calidris pugnax. The sequence continues at coordinate 3,257,387 of NW_015090828.1, read as the reverse complement.
AGTAATTTCTGGTTTTTAAGAGAACTTTGGGTTTGTTGATTAAATATTTACTACTGCTAAAGCCCTACTTCTCCTTTAAATGTACAAGATTTTAAGATACAAAAGATCTTCTCCTTTAATCTGTATCTATTTCTGTACTCCTCACAGTTTGCAGCTTTTTAATTCTCTGGTTTAACCTAATTGCACATCATAAGTGAAATGCTTAGACAAAACATTGTGTAACTATTGGACGGAGAAAAATCCTAAAATTTAGGCTCTGCATCTGAGGAAGTAAAATGCTATCTGAAAAAGAAACTGAATAAAATTTTCCTGGGGCAGACGGGGGAAGAGTGGATACTACCAAAATAAGAATTTATCCAAGTAGTAAAGATTCAACTGGTTGAATTCAATTATTTCTGTTTGTAGGGGGAGGTTTATTTCAATTTAATTTCATTTTTTAAATCAATTTGCTATGGTGTCCCTTTATATTTTCCCCCACTAAATTTAACACGAATGTCTTTATACATCATAATTCTGTAATTACAAGTTTCAGTGGGGAGATGACATATAATTAGATGCAACGATGCTCATTATGTAAATGCAACACTAAAAATTAAAATATACAGAAAGACAACCAAGAAAAAAATAAAATCACAAGAAAAAAATTTAAACAGCTCTATGGGATAAGCTCAAAAAAAAAAAAAAAAGGTAATGATAAACAAAGTAATAAAACCTGTCCACTAATGTAAATATCTCTTCTTACCTCTCTTTGAAATTTCATGTTATTTAGCATATGTTTTTATCTTACTTTTTAAAATACTTGAAGAATAAGACCAGATCAGACAACTTATCAGCCCTTAGATTAAAAGCATTTAGAATATGAATCCCTCTCCTTCCCCAAATGGAAGCATTTTTATTAGCCAGGCAGTAAAAGTCCCTGGACTTATTCATCACTGGTAACTGAAGAACCAATGCATTTCTCCTCTGGCAGTTATACTTTAACCTCGGTTACTGCACTGCGGACTGTACAGCCAGGCTCCTACCTTTACTGTAATCATTTAGGTTTTGGGTAACTGTGAAAGCAAATGTAGTTGTCTGGCTTCACACAACAGACACTGAGAGTAAAGCTACTCCCTCTGTAATTAGCAATAATATTTCTGAGGTAAATCACACAAAAAACTGCCACAAAATTCGAGGATATTAGAAGTTGCTCCATTGTATTTAGATGGAGTTAGGTCAGGTCCAGACATGAAATCTGCTCTAGAAATCAGTGGAAGGTGCTGGCTTTATGTTGCATCATTTAGTACTTTACCACTGTGTTCATAAGCTTGCAAAAGAAATTTGGGGTTGCTCTTTAAAGTCTCTTGGCAACTACTGGAAAGCATAAACAGTTTTTGTCTCTTCTTTCATTGCTGACATGGTCAGTTGTAATGATGGGGTGAGGTGCAGAACTCAGCACTTAAGAAAGCAAAAAGGGGATAGATTGTCAAGTGTTTCTCGTTTAAAATATGGGCTATCTATTAATTCCTAGACCTATGGCTCTTCTCTGTTCCTAACCCACAGGTCTTAAAAACTGAAAGAACTGGTTTTTAAAAGCTTAGCCGCTCATATTTTATGGGCACTTAGCAAACTGTGAAAGTACCATTTGATTTAATGACTGAACTTTTGCAAGGTGAGATGAAGGATTTTTTTCCTGCCCATGTCTGGAAGAGATGCCAAACACTGTCCAGCTCTCAGGAACCACAGGTTGGTCAGACGCTTTGTCTTCATGCAAGTAGTTTCAGTTGCAGCAGGGGCAGCTTACTTATTCCTGCACAGATTCCTGGAGGATTCAGCCTATAATACTTGTGAATTCTCCGTTGTTACCACTGGTAGGAGTTTATGACACCTGGATATTATTACATTCAGTATAATTTAAATAAACAAAAGCTGTATCCCATAAAAAAAAAAAATTATGTAAACATTTTATAACCATCCTTGGGGCCTTTGAGGTAGAAGTCAAGGCCTATAGGAAACATTTGCTTCCAAGACCAAAATATGCAAGTTATGATTTTGTGGCAGCATGTGGGAGGCTGTTGGTAAAGTAGCAGATGCACGTTAAAAATCCAATATGGGCTTGAGGAAAACATTTGTTATTTCCCATAGAAAAATTCGTCACATGCTCATAGCCAGAATATCCACAGGGCTCTGCTCACCAAGGAAATGGGAGCTGTTTTCATACTACAAGTCCATACTACCCACATTAAACAAGGCAGAACCTGGAGTGGCTGTTGTTCAAGTGGATCCTGATGTCTTTGAAGACCCACAGACTTTTCATCTTTCAGGACAAAAAAAATAAGTAATCAGTCATGCCTTTTGTTCTTATTACACTACACATAAAAAGCAGCTTTACCAGCTCTCTTTATTGTTCAAGCACATTTCCTGAGGTGCTCTTTTGTACAATAGATTGCTGAATTTGGGTCTCTGAAAACTGGGAATGCTAAAAAGAGCCAATGTATTTGCCCCAAGGAAGAATTTACCATTCCTTTTACTCATGCACAAAGCCTGAACAACAAGAAGAAAGTCTTTATCCATCAAAAACTAGAAGTGTTAGAAGATCAAAACCTGACCACATATTCTAGAAGCCAGCTGGTATTTAGGCCTGGTCTGAACTTAGATTTAAAAGAAATAAGGATAGTTGACCACTTGGTCATATCCACAGAAAACTTGTATGAACACTTTTAATTCAAATTAACCATACATGATAATTCATGCTAAAAACCAGTCTGCTCCAGTATAACCAGATTCAGCTTTTAACATGCCAGAAGTCTCAAACCCATACACATTTTTAATTTTAAAATGGCATGGGCAGTAAACGTGTGGCTGTTGACCCAAGAGAAAACCATCAAGATCATTGTGATTCTGTTATGCTGGAGTTTAAAAGGCTATTAGGTTGCTGAGTAAACAGTTCCCTTGTCCCTCCTACCTGCACACTTGTTTCCTGTACTTATTCTCAGTTTTATTTCTTCTTTCATGCCAGCACCCACACTTAAATCAGCCCACCCACTTTTCATCTGCCAGGCAATCATCCTTTGCTCCTTAAAACATACAGCTACTTGGCAAAGACTCCCAACACTCTTCTCCAAGGATACTCTCATCTTTCCCTCTTTGAACAGTGAGCCAGTATCACGTATGTATTTACAAATGCCATAGTAGAAAGCTAAGAGCAGCAACTCCAACTGGAATAAAACTGTGTCCATGCAAGAATTAATAATAAATGTGAACATGCAGTTGTTGCCTAAAGAGTGCCATCATTTTTTCCACCTATATTCCTCCTCAGAGATCCAGTTCCAGCTGGGGATTTGTCATGCACATGATACGGAGCATGAAAGACAGGAGAATAAAATTACATTTGAAAAAGGAAGGAGATTTGAAAGCTAGGATAGATGGGTTGTGCACCTGATGCTGCTCTCCACATTGATATCTGTCTTTTGTGGAGCAGACCAATTTAGTTTGGCATCAGCTTCTTGAGATACATTCACTTCATCAAAACATTTCTGAGAAGGAAGAGGAAAATCCCCAGACCTGCTCCTCAGAATTTTTAACCAAGTTAAGGCTCAAAAGCAAAGGGATACATTGGAAGAAGGAAAAGCAGAGAACACCAGAGAGAAAAGAGCTCTGCAGCAGCAGGTACCTTCGCTACCATGATTTTTGAGAAACATGAGAATGTGAGGTCCTTATTATCTGAAGGGTGATGAAATCATTCTAAAAAGTCAAAATCCAAACTATTGGTCTCCAGTGGGACAGTAAGCAGACAATACAGAAGATATCCTTCACAAAAAGTGAAGGTAAGCATTTGCAATAAGGCCTCAATTTCAACAATCAAGGGCCTAAAAAAAAAAAAAATAAATCATTAGCATTAGTATATTGTTAAACTCTAATAAGGCTATTCTGTATAACGGTTTCCCTACAAGTTTTCAAGAAAATAGGATAAAGAAACATAAACTATTCAAAAAAATAGACAATAAAACATGTTTTTCCTCTTGCTACAGATCTCATTCTGAAACAAAAAATAAAGATATTTAAATTGTGATATAAAATATAGGAAAATCTTGCCCATACAAAGATAGTTCACATGGTGTATCATTGTAAGAAATGGGAGGAAAAATGAACCAAGCAATGCCAGGTGACTGCATTCAGGCAACAGCGTGGCGCTTCCAGTAGGTTTACTAATTTCTCCTCAGGTTTACACCATATCTGCTACTTTAAAGTCCCAAGGGCCATTTGCACCTCTTTAAAGAAATACCACACATGAGTAGCACTATACAAGCAACAGTTCAGCAACAAAGCTAAAGAGTTTGATATGTACCAGAGCAATTAATCTTGAGTTCTTGATGGTTAGGAATTCATAAGTTTCATTTTAACAACACTGCCATATAAATTTGTGCTACTTACACTTAAATTCACCTTCCACGGGCCACCCAGTGAACTCAATTCTCACACCCAGGGACAACTCCAAATACTGAAATTACTTTATACATGTGTTCATTCTTACAAAGAATCATTTTTCTAGACTTCTACAAAACAGATACAGTCTTCTGGATCTCTGAAGTAGAACTGAGAGTCAGCTCTGCAGCTGACTTTCTTAGAAAGTCACAGAGAAAGAAACTGAGAAGATCCCACACATGTAATTATAGCTGACAATATTTCCATAAATTCTCCTGACAACACAGAAGGAATCCTTGATTAAAGCTCTATGTCCAAAGAAGTTTCGTTAGTATGGCAAATCAGGAACTAGCTCAGGGCATGTCCCATTTGCACTGTACAAGATATTCAGGGCTTTTCTCTTCCCCCTCACGCCATTCGGTTTAAGTTAATGATTTAAAAGTAATTAAATTCAATAAAGCGTGACAGATTAAATAAAAACTAATCAGTCAATAAATTACTGTTTTCACACATGTCTATTGTTTGGGGCAACAGAACAAAAGAAACTAGATGAGAGTAAACAAAAGTGAATAAAGTAAGAGGAAAAAAAACCTTTAGCAGTTGAGACACATTACAAATGACTAAGATTAACTTTTCTGTCTGTTCTGCTGCAAAGTAGACTCTGTATCAGCTAACGAGACAATCTAATGAGACCTATCAGGGGACTGTTATAACAAGATTAGGAGAGGGACCAGTAGCGAGTCTGTTTCTGCACAATCGAGAAAAGGATTTGTATTTAATTAACAGCATTTATCTAACAGTCCATTCCTAAGGAATAGTCCGATAAAGGCAACCAGTCTCTTGAACCAATTGGTCATTTAACCTCCCAGATAGTTTCAAAAGAATAAATCTGGGATAACCCTTTGTTGATTACTGTGAGGATATATTAGAACTAGAATTTGGTTGGCACTAAACTTACAGTAAGTTGGTTTTAGCCCCTTCCATTCTCCTCCCAGATAATCCTTACCCAGGACAAAACACGTGCATACAGTTAAAGTGAATGTGTGCGTTTGTACGGCTCAACTCAGAAACACAATGGACCAAAGACTTCAGGGTTTTTCCTGAATCCAGGTCATAACCATCATAGCATGCTCATGGTGGGCTGCAGAAAAGTAGCACCCCCATCTGTACAATGGGTGCAATGAGGCACGGGGATTAACTGCTAAAGCCTGAAGATAGGTGCCTTACAGTTAGTAATAAAAATAATTTTGTAGTAATAAGATTAGGAGAATCCTAGGAGAAGTAAATGCCACAGAAGGATTAGTTTTAGTACTGGGATTAAATGTCACATGTTTCTGCCTCCCAGACCTGCATTTAAATAATACTTGTAGTAATTCTTTAATATTATTTTTCTTATTACACCCTGAAAGGCTCCGGCAAGTTCTTTACAAATGGCTTCACACATAAGTACAAAATGAGAAATGTTGAAATATTTAGAGTGCAAGTACCTACACACTTCTGAAGAATCCCTGAACTTGAGCAATCTAAAACAAGTACCATTCTGTACAGCTGACTGATCTAAAAGTAAGAGAGACTATTGTACTCATCTCTAACTACAAGAACAGTAAAAGTACAGTGATGATAACTCTTTAATTCATATTTGTTCAGAACAATTTAACTGGCATTCTCCAATGTGAATCTCAGGCTCTTCAAGAACGAAGGCAGCCATCACGCAGGCAAAAAAATCTTGTTCCCCCTCCCACTTACCTTGGGCAAGATAACAGACAAGCTGCCAGTTACTCCAAGACAAAAATGCCAAATACAAAATCCTGCTGTTGCTTATCTCTACTGGAATTTTCACGCGTGTTGTCAGTTCCATTGTCATCTTATTTGTTACTTTACTTAAAATCTTTATAATTGAGCAGTTAAATGGTATATAAATCTTTCTGATGATACCAAAGCCTCTAAGCCCGTTCACTACATAGACAATAAAAAACTACATTACTCTTGTTGTCTCTTACTTCCACTATTAACAGTATTTTCTCTAATTGTAGACTTCTGTAATACAGATGACAGTTTGGTGCAAGGTTCATGGTTATGACATCATCTTCAGGCAAGAACTTCCTACAAGATCATTCCCTAGGTTTACTCCATGTCCCTTTCAAGGGTTCTGATCCACTTCATAAACTGGGTTATTTCTTTCACAATTGTTACTGCAAGAGGCTGTTTGGTAGTAGCAGCATTTTGCATAATCGGTTTAATAATCAGATTCTACTGGACTGTATGAAAACAGCAGAAATTCTCCAGCTGCATATCTCAACTGTCACACATAACGTCCCTATCACACAGACTATTAGGCTTCAGATATTCTTAGACTAAGCAGTCAAGACAGGTTTTTTTGGTAAATTATTCCTGAAAGCTTTCAAAAATTGAATGTAAAGCTATAAGGACCTGGTATAAGCCTTGGTTCCTTGGGCTGACAGCAATAGCTGACCACTCAAGGCTATTGCACCTTACATCTGACTGAGGCCAGACAGACAAAAGTCTCCATGTCTCATTTAGACAAAGGCATTTTCCCACTTGGGAAAGGGCCTTGCTGCAAACATGAACTCAGAACTAACTTGTTGCCACTGTTGTGCTATTCTCTACATACAGTTCAGTAGCAGTTAAAAGAGGCTCATGCCCTTGGCTGTGTGGCCATGACATGCACCAGACACATGAGGAAGCATGAAGCAGCTCCCTGCTGGCAGTCGTTGTTCTAATGGGCTGCACACCGTTAGCATTCTCAACAGATCCTCACCTGGTACTGTCTAACATGCTATATTGATCAGTGGATGCTTGTACTCACTGGAGACCTGATTTCACTGCCTTTAATTAATTTAATTCTCTTAGCTCCAGCTAAGTAGCTTGACGCCTTTTTATTACATAAAGCCAATCTTTTGCAGGCTTAATCTTACATAGTTTTGATCTTTAACAATGTGCTGTCTTGAAGAACTTTGGGTTCATTTAGAGGGACGCCCCCCACCCCCATGTCAGTGAACACGGGAAATCATAGCCGATTTTTTTTCTTGTTTTCATATTCTCCAGAGCATAATGCAAATAGTCTTGAATAAACTGAACTGATTCCATTTAATGGAATCCAGGCTTATGGAGTATGAATTCTGGGAGTTTATTTAGTCTATCAAAAAACCACTCTCTGCTTATCTTCTACTAGACTTGGCACTGTACTGCAGCAGACATTAAAACTATTATTGTAACTGAACAATCAGATGCCAGTAAAATACCGTCTACTTTTCATTATATTGTCACAGGCAGCCCTTCCCCCTTTTTATAACAGTGCTTGATAATTCTTCTCTAATCCAGATACCCCTCCGTTCAGAAGACAATGGACAGTGCTGATGAAAAGCTATTAGAAGCTTAGAAGAAGTTAAAACTCTGTCACTTAAATGCATCTAATAATGACTCAGTATTTGTAAAAGCTAAAATAAGCCCTGGAATAACTTATTTTTACATGATTCCTCCCAAAAAAGTTGGAAAACAAAAAGGAAAGAAATAAATGTTTTAAACTTTCACACAGTAAATATCACGTCAGGAAAACATACATGTTTTGCATATATGCAATGCTTATTTCCAGAACTGTTACATTGCATAATGCCTCCAATTCACAAATGAACAGACAGTACTTGAAGCTTTACTGCAATCGAAAACAATATGATACACATATATGTGAAAGAAAAAAAACACACAGCCATTTTCATGTTTTATTATCACTGGATGCATGAAACGCATTTAGAGGCTTGACATCAGACAGTAATAAAACAAGAAAGAGAATCCCAAATAGTCTAATTCTGAGCAATTAGAACACACTGCACATGTCACACTTGTTATCCAGAAGAGTACAAAAACCCTGTTCGTGATTTGTGAAGATACCATACCACTTGCATTCTTCCAACAAATTGTATTTCCTGGGTGGTGACCAAACTAATCCTTCAGTTGTTGTAACTCTTATCTTGCAAAATACTCTTCTACTCTTTTTATTTATAAGAAATAGAAAGATTTTCTATTATAATCTTGCAAGCCTTTACGAAAGCATTCCCCCTTGTTTGCACATGAACAAGGTTAAGAACGTTCCTAACCTGCTGTGTCAACGGACTCGCCAGATGCTGGCATTTTAGATTTCCAGCTAAGTTCAGCAGAAAATTGCCTGATAGGATATATATCCTTCATTTTGGAAAAAAATGCTTGTTTTCTTCAAATTGTTCAGCACGTTTCACCAAAATCAGTATTTGTAGAATTTGTGGCTATTTACTGATGTACACATTGTGAACCTTTCTGAAGATAAACTAATCTCTTATAAGTTATCAGAAAACAACCAAGAGAAAAAGAAACTCACTCGAAAGGGAGCACCCATGTCCTAACACAGCTTTGGTTACCCAAGGCTTTACCTGAAACATTCCTCCCGCTGTGGCAATAGAAGCAGAGAGAAGGAGACTGCTGGATCAGTAAGTGGCAGTGGTAGAAACATTTCTCACTTCCCTCTGAGAAATCCAGAGAGCACCAGAAACATCACCAGGCTTGTGACTCACATGAACACTTTATGAGCTAAATTTGATTTTCCACTTTTAAAGATTTCTTCTGTTTCATGGCAGGTGATTACAGGTACTTACAGTGTGGTTTTACAGACAGTGATGCCAGCACTAGAAGTGGAATTACAAAAAGAAAACTAAGAACAGTTGCTCTTTGGAAAAAAGTACAGACAGCGTATTGGATAGTCTGCTGAACAAGTAGAAAGGTACACAAATGGAAGTGGGGATTTATTCAATTAATTAACATTAATTAATACATTAACTGTCTTTATTAAAATCAAACAATAAACTAAATGTAAGTCTCATGGACAAATACTGCGAATGCAATAAGAGATTAGGAGTTTCACGTACAAGGCCCAAATAAATCACTGGTACATAATGTTTACAAGTCTTCAATGTTTATGAGACGTAAATACCCATCAGGGTGAAGATGACCAAAAACCTGCATTTTGAAGCATGGTCATGTCTGTCATTGTGGCAAGGATGCCTGCTGCAGCCTTCTTATTTAGTACTCTGTTGGGCAGGATATTGTTTTGTAAATCGACTGGGGAAGAGAAGTGAAAAGAAATTTTTGATCCAAGTCTCTGTGACCTTTCTTAGACAGCCGAGGTGCAGTTATCATCTTTTAAGCGTAACGATGAAGCAATTCAGAATTTGTATTATGAAAATTCTGAAAATATCATTCTGAATAGCAAGATTCACACCAGGAGAAAAGGAATCAATTATTCCTTTTGACTAAAGTAGATGGCAGAGGCTGTAGTAATAGCTCTTTAAATAAAGTACACCATTCCCCACACAGGATTTAATCTTTTAGACTGAAAAAAGATTACATGTCCTGGAATATCCCACGCATATTTATCGTACTACTGCTGCTGCAGAAGGGAGGGTTAGCATCTCATTTGGTCTAGACAGACTAGTCGCAAAATAGTTATAGATTTTGTCTAGGCCCTGCTGATGAGGAGAATTTGAGCAGCTGACAGGTAAATACAGTTCCAGTGTACAGCTGTACTTTACCAGCTCCCTCAATGGTACCTCTGATTTGTGAGTATTTTTTTATTTCAGCTATTTCTCTTAATTTCAAAATGAAGTAGACTTCTCTCCAAATTCATATTAAAATCAATAGGAAAAAACACATGTAGATGCAACTAGTTTTCATAGTGGGTATGCTTTCTTAAGCAATAAAAAAAAAAGTTAAATAGAATTAATTTAAATTAGTCTAACTACACCCTGTTCCTTAGTTACTTTTTTAATCCAACCATGCAGTAATATTTTGACTTTCCAGTTCAAATGCAGGTGAATTGTACAAGTTTCCAACACTGGAAAACAATATGGAAATACATTTCTCAAAACATCATTGTGATTTTTGTATTGCTCTTGCAGTCTGCTGTTCATTAATCAATGTCTCTTACAGATCCAGTTCAGCAAATATGGGTGCACAAGTTTATAGCAAATGCAAATCTTAAAGAAAACAAATTTCCTTACATATCTAATCTACGGGATGGTGCAAAACATGCAAGAAAAACATGTAAACAGAGCATTCAGGGAAGTATTTTACCACTGTGCATGGTAATACAATCATGCATTTTATACTTCTGTGAAGTAAGTTGGAAAGAACAGCAAACTTCTTTTTTATTTATCCAATTCACTTATTTTAATTTGTTCCCCTCTTCCAATTTCTCTTCCCACTTCTTAGCTTTCTTAACACTGACTGACTTTGACTTACAAAGTGTCTAGTACATTTTACAATGCACTGAGACTTCGAGCACCGGTTTGTTCATAGTGTAGCAGTCACTGTGCAGGCATCATCGTTTGAGCTGAGCAATTGATCTGCAGTTAAAAGATTATTCAAGCAATTTCACTTCCAACAACACAAGCTGCAAGGTGCTAAATCACAAACATTTATTCTCCCTTTGCCATAAATCCAGTAAGAACAGCTACTATTCTAGATTTCAGACTCTCCTTGCTAATGGTAACAAGCGAGCAACATGTTAGATCCAGCCAGGACCTTTATTTTACAACGTCCAAAAAACAGCCTGGTGGAAAGTCAGCAAAGTGTCCAGCCACGTGCCTCTCTTAAGCACTGGTCTCTACAGGACCATCTGTGCAGGGTCACCTTTCTGCAACCCATCACCAGTAAGAGGCAAGGGGTGAAGAATTCTAGTTGACTGAAGGACCAAGAGACATACTCTCCTTCTCAATGTTAAGCCAGCGCAGGACAGAGTTTGATGCTACAGCTAAGTGCTGTGGATATAAGATATAAACATCACAAACTCTATGCCAACTATAACATGACTAATGTTCAGTTTCATCCAACTTTACTAACATTATTCTTCCTCCTGAAAAACAACATTTACTGTCCTAGCTGAACAAAACAAGCAACCAGCAATAAGTATTTACATAAAAACAGAATTTAAAGCAGAAGGTAGTAACAGACTCTGGGAATGCAGAATTGTGTCCTGCCTTAGTGTTGCAACAGCAGTAAGAAACTCAGAGAATGACTAATTAATCCTGCAAGTTACCCTACGGTATAACCAGCCTCTAGCAGAAGGGAATCACTAAAGTGGTCTTTGCATGTGTAGGAACACACGCTGTGTTACTGAGCCACTGCAAACGAACCTTTGTTAAATGTCATGACTACAGGGGGAAGCCATAAGGGGTTAATTATAGTTAAATGCACATGATATATTTTGCTCTCCAGGATTTTAACCTGAAACTAATACTGCAAGTAAAACTGTCACCCTCCCGTTAATGGCAAACTACAATATCATTTATAATAGTTTTCCCTTAGGTATAATAAGCTTTGTACTATATGGGGGCTGTTAACAAGGGAATTCAGTAGAACTTAGAGGCTTGTAATTCCTCTTATATAAAGGTAATCACAGTAGAGCTACAGTCATAAAGCTTTGCACTACATTCATGTGAGATCTGGCAGCAGGCTTACTCCTGTGAACAGGATAAAAGAACACAGGTTAAATATTCTTCAGACATTGCATTCTGAAAAGTGATTTGGACATATCTAAACAGTGCCAGAAAAAACAGTTTGGCCTATGACAAGCCTTAAAAGAGTAATACCACAGACCTCCAAGAATCAGAGCAGTGCCAACAACTCTCACTCTTGCTCCTTATCTGGCTGCATCCTTCAGTTCTGATGCAGGCTTTGCAGCAATGCAAATAATTCAAGGAAGGGGTCAAATATTTCACACAAAGATTGCAAAATAGCAAAGATCCCAGGATTGTGTTTCCCTTTTTAAAAATCACTACACCAATATAATTTTGGAGAAAAGACAACCTCTTCTTTGAATACCACTTACCTTCAACAAGAACATGTAAAATCTGAACACAGCACAAATGTTGCCAGTACGGAGGAAACACCGTGCAGAACGATGCCTTTGGACTCACACATACTCAAACACTAAGCATGAGAGTACTGTTTCAGCAGTCTTATAACGTATAAGCAACACTAAGCCTAATAGTAGATAGCAAGTTATTAATGAATGTCATCACCAAAGCCATATTGCATCTCCCAGTAATTCCCTAGATAAGATAAAAAAACTCACTTCCCTAGAATAAGAAAATCTCTATCAAGTCAATCAGCAAAAAACCCACATTATTTCAACAACAGCTTTACATGTTATGTTACACGTGGCTTTGAGGATCAGGTTAAATGTTGATTAGGACCTCTGCAGACTCTATTGGTATGCCTCAAGATAAATCTAATATCAACCAAACAACATATATCAGTGAACTAGTGAGACTACAAAGACTAAACTTTCCTGCAAAATTAAGTATAATAAAATGTTAAAATTGCAACTTTCTATCATATTTTAAAATTTGGTTAAAAGCCAGCACATATTGAATTTCATCTGTTCCCTCACTGAGACTCAGCCTCCAAGTGACAAATTAACATGGTTTCATGTACCACACTGAAGCAGTATAACCCAAATAGACATATACTATTTCTCCTTTTTTTCTGCCATGAAGCAATTCTGGTTTTTTACAGCAATACACCTGCAAGCTGTTCTTTCAATAGGTCATATACTGATGCTGCACGGCAAGACCACTGTGTGCCAAGTAGCTTTTTCTCCACCAATCATGCTACAACAGAATTACAGACTGGGAACAATTGGGATTAAATGACATCCTAGAGACGTGATGTGCCATTGGAGCAAAAAATAAGTCTCTTCCACATTAGCATACTATAATGTACCTCCCTTCTTAATAGTTGCACAGATTAACACATAGAACCAGACAAGGCCACCACACAATTATATTTCCACAGTAGAAGAGAATTTTCACCTTTGCTTCTTTCTGCTCTTTATTGCTGACCTACAGCAGTAAAACATAGTGACACAGACACAAACTGAGAACCACAATTCTGCATGTAGAAAATTGTCCTCTAAAACATCCTTGTAGCTAAACAACCATCCAAGATTGGGTTCACCTCTCCAGTTTCCAAGACTCTATCAGTATTTAAAGAAATTGCAATATTGTAATAAGTATCTCATAAAATAAGATGGTAAATACCAACACCATATAATACCCACGCCTGATGACCAAAAATATTTAAAAGTCTATCATAAGGCGGAAGAAATTTATCTATTTGGAATTTCAATATCCTGCCTATTCTGAGCAACAGATGTACAATGGTTTTTTTACAAAGAATTAGGACTGCAACTTTACTAAAAAAACCTTGTGTAAGAGCAGAGAAAAGCTCAAGGATTAATCACTAAACTACATTTTAATATCCGTTTTATATTACTGAAGCCAAGAGTTAATTGATAATTTAAAAGGCTCTGAGAGATATATATTCAAGTTTGGTCACATTCACATCTTCAATTTTATAAAAATCTACTATATTATCTAATGTAGGCATAATTTTGTTCCATTAAGCAATCTGTGCTGAAAGTAATTCTGGGATTATAAATCTAATGAGAACAAAATAGGTCTTATCCTATCTGAGCTAAAAGGTGCAGTAGAACAGTTCTGAATCTTACATGTAGAGACAATCTGCTATTAACACACTGCAATATCTCTTCCTTTATAATAATGGAAAATTGAGGTCTGAGGTATTTTTTTTGGTTTATTTCACTTCACATAGGTATTAGGCAATGTGAATACATTAATTGAATGGACAGCTTTGTATCTTCTTCACCAAATAAATGTTTTCAACACTGATTTTTTAAGTCATAAAGAGCGACTATTCAGAATTAATATCAATTTTAAGTTGGCTTCAAATCCACACAGACAGACAGAGAGGTTGTGGTCCCAACAAAAACCATTCAGTCCTTATTGGTTTACAAATAAGCAGTCCAGCTGCAAGACTGGACTGACCCTGCATTTGTTACATGGATAAATTGATGTTATAAGAAAGACTACACCACTCTTTCAGATAGCAGGGAAAAAATAAATAAAAAAATCAAAGTGAGAAAGAACAAGACCAAAATTATTATAATAAAACCAAAACGTCAACACACATTTCTATTGCATATTGGCCTGAAATTTCATCAATCTACCATTAAATAAAGCCTCGAAAGAGCAAGTCACATATAACTGAAGGTTGCAACCTAAGTTTCACAGTACAAAGTGAGCTCTGTTGCTCACAGGAGTAATGCATTTGAAGAGAAAAAATTTTTTTATCCAATTTATAAGAATACAGCATTACCTGCCTTATTTCATGACAAGGAAAAGTAGGTAATAACAGTATACTTTGCTTTAGAACAAAAGATGCACTATTTGTAATACCACTGGAAGAAATGTAACATGAAGAGATAACTATTCTTACATTTACTTTTATTCTTATACAGACAGTAGAAAACAAATTCAGCATCCTTCAAATTAAATACAGAAACATTACAAAAACTTCTATGCTGCTGCTGAGGACAATCAATTTTCCAATAATGACCGCAGCTGATAATTTTCTAGCTACTTGTATAGAAGGCTTCACATTTACTTCAACTGTCAGCAGTATCCGTACCCCAGAACACAATGAATAAGCCCATTGCCTTTATGAGGTAACATATCACACTGTCACAGACAGCTGGTATCCTTTAATTCTTCCTCTATTGGGAGGACATATTCTGAAGGAATATAAGTGCAGTTGATTTTATTAACACACTCCACATCCCGTTCCCTCCTCCACTTCCACTCTGAACCACCTCTAAAGATCTCAGTCAATACATTAAAAAAAAACTGGCAGTTTTCCACTTCCCAGCAGGTTGCCTCTGAAAAGATCAGTCAATACACAAAATCTGCAGAGAACAAAACATCACAGAAAACAGCAATGATTTCTAAAGGCAACCAACAAATGCCATTAAAAACAGACTGTTGTAATTCTGGAGTTCGTATTCCCTTTGGATTTCTCCAAGTTTCATTTATTTAGTCTCCTTAATAAGAGCTCGAAAATTCTTCAAGCATATGGATTTTAAGTCATATAAAAATCCGAATTAGAAATCACTGGGTTAAAAGCTTTGGAGCTCTTTACTACAGCTGGAAACCTGCAATTAGCTCAAAGTCCAACCAACTTGCTTCCAAATTAGAAAGAGACCTGAACGACAGAGTGTTTCCTTCTTTTCTGCAGTAGTCTAAGATTAAATGGTAACTTCTTTCCTTATTTAAACCAATGTTCCTGAAGGTTTTAAACCTATATTTGTAACTCAGTTCCAGTATTATTGTATAAATTACAAGATGACCATATCACACATTTCTGTTCTATCCCTTCCAAATTAAAACAAACAAACAGAAACCCACCAAAAAAAAAAACAAAACCAGCAAACAAACAAACAAAAACCTGTAAACAACACAAACACCAAACTTTACAATGCATTTTCAATATCTTTATGGTGACGTGGAAGTTAGAATTAAAACTAGTATAAGAAGTACTTTAACACTGACAAAAAAATTAATAAATAAAATACCTTTTCTCAAAGAAACAAGCTATGACTGTTGTGTTCTGGACAAATTAATGCTACTGTAGCAGAGAAAAACAGAACTAGATTTAAGAAAACAACCAGTAATTAATAAATGTCTGTTTAAAACACATCAGTGTATCAACAACGGAGTCTTTGATGAAGAGCCAACAGTCATAGAAATGCTTGTTCATAGAACAGATGTGAGAGGTTCATAGGGAGTGGAATTAAAAAAAGACTAAACTATTTATCCAAAGTTCAACGAAAATATAAAATCAAAAAAAGTATTTGGAAAATACAGTGAGTAGTATAGAGTCACAGGCAAGTCTTTCTCTTCTGCTGACATGCTGTGATATCCTCTTCAAGCCACTCACACCATTTATGTCAGAGCCATCAGGGATTGCACAACAGCTAAGTCTTCTGGTACACGTTTTAGCAACACCCAAAGAAATTTGGAGAAAAAATATATCAGAAATAACCATTCAGAAATAGACAAAAGAATGAAATATTCTGAAATGAGAGAAAAGGGACTGCTCTTCAATGTTAAGTTAAAAATATGGCTTAACTTTTAATATGGCTAATTCCTGGACAGAGACACTGCTTGGTAATAACTGGAAATAGACAAAGTTTAAGAAAATACAGATTTTTTCCAACCAAAACTGCATATAAATAATCATTATGCCTAATTCATCTGGTGTACTTCTTTGAGTTGAGTCAACATCCTTTTGATCCTGTGATACATTTCTTGAAGAACAATAAAAAAAAATAATTAATTCCTAGTTCTTAAAAGTTATAAAATAAAGAAGATACAATTCTGTACCAAAACAGTTGTCCTTGAGCGGACTGATGTGTAATGGGAGCTCCCATTGGCCAATACCATTTTGCTTTTCTGTCCTTGTTTTGTTTGCAAACTTTGCAACGAAGAGTACTGGATGAAAAAATACTTGAATGAAGGAAAATGCCGTAACGCTACCTGCACACTGTGTGTGTGCAGTCCTGGAGCTGCGTCCTGGCGTGCGGAGGAGCAGGAGCGTGCTGTTCCTCCCAGTTGTAATCGTGGGGACTGTTAATAGGTGTTATTTCACTCGTGACAGGTAAAAAGATCCAAGGAAACTAACATCACTCAAACAGTCCAGAATGACCAAAGGCAGCCTTCTATCAATATATGCAGTCAGCTCCAACAGCACTGAAATAAAGGAGTGTTTTAGTCCCCCTTGGCCCTCCCACTGCAATCAATCTGGACTACCGGAGCTCCAGTGAAACTAATTAATAGTTATTAAGGAACATGGTTAATGACACTGTGGGCATGCATCAACACAGGTATCCCATTTGTATCTTTGCCAAAAATAATGCATTTTTACTACAGATAATTTGCAGACTTGATTTCTCACAATGTATTCCCTCCCTGAAGGGAATATTAAAATGCCAAGTTGTCTGCATGTACAGAAATATGCTGAGATATTTCATTTACCCATGATTATTTACCAGTTACAGCTTTTAGAATTATAGCTGGAGCTAGGTTTAACAATAAATAAATAAATAAAATCTGCTACAGGACCAAAAAAGGATGTTTTTTTGAAACAGACTTTTGTTTTCTTTAAAGACCTAATGTTTAATGAAAGGCATATTTGGCATTTTTATCCTTTCAACAATATTTCCTTTTAAATTAGAGAATTTTTACAGCCAAAAAATTTGATATATTTAATTGGTAATATCTGGAGATATAATCAAGTTGGCAAAAGGTATAGAAACTTCCCAAGCCTGGCTTTACATAAACAACTATTAGGGTTCATCCCTGAGCTAAATCACTTCCAAAAGCAAAAAGTCAAAATATTTTATGTGAAGACACTGCAAGAAATGTTGTAATACCTTTCTAATTCAATTTCTTCCTGTAAAAAATTTTTTGCATTTCACTCTAAATTTGTCTATTTTTTCCTTCCACCCAAACCCTCCAATTTTGGCAAGTAAAAAATCGTCAGAATGTAATTACAAGATCCCATAAATAGCACAAGCTCTTTCTCAATAGCCATGTACTCTCACATCACGCAGAACGTTTATGCATTTCCGTATTTTTAATTATAACAATGGAAGACAATTAAATTGCAGAGGCAAGTTTAGCACTTTGGACGTCCTATGTACCCTACAAGAAACCCAGTGAGTACAGAGTCATTTAATGCCCATATTTCCAAAAGCCACAATGTCAGAAGCTGTCACTGTTTCATCCCACACTCCCAAATCTCAAACCTCTGATGGAAACCCAAAGAAGGAACCCAGTAGAACAGCAGGGGTTGGTTAAAGGAGATGCCTATTTGATTATCCTTCTTACTACTAGTGCCATGAAGATTTTTTAAATATTATTTCAGAAATCTTCAATTTCAGTTAAATTTTTAAATAATAAAAAGATACAAATCAGTGCCTAATAAGATTAATTGAAAACTAACTTTATTTATGTTCATTCTATCTCTGTCTTCATCAAAAAGCATAGGAATAAATTCTTTTTGCTAGAAGGAAAGACTAGAAACAGAAGACACTAAAAATTAAAATAAATAAATAAATAAAAACACCAACCAAAAACCAAACAAAAAACCAAACCAAACAACGAAGACACACAAAGAAGCAAACTTAGGGAGAATATGATTAAGATCATAATCCACACTTACTGTGCCACACCAAACTTGCACAGTTTAGCAGCAGGAATTATTTTATACTAATAGCAATGTGGGACACAGTTTTCCCTCTCAGACAGAAAACTAGGGAGAATCAAAGCAGAGAAGGGAGGGACAAAATCTCTTTCAATTACTTTAATTTCCCAGAGATCTTTTCTATCTACTGGATACTACAAGCTGTTCCCTACAGAAACAACACAAGTCTTCAGAAAACTGGAAACCACAGTACAAAATTTCACATGTGATAATGCAGCTAAATGACAATGACTGCATGGGTCTGGACTTATTTTCCACGCTTTGCAAACAGCCCTTATTTAATGGCAACAAACACTGATTCCAGAGCTCCAACCAAACTAAGAATAGTAGTCTGCAAATGCATGATTCCTTTAAACATGTATTTTGACTAACAAAGACTCCAGATCAGTTGTCTTGAAGCCACTGGAACAGATAAAGCTTGAAACTCATCTCACACATGCAGAGAATTGAAACCTTTGGGTTAGGCAAGTTGAACCAGAGCCTACTGTGAAAATCCAAATTTCATAGTTAATTCATCAAGAAGAGAGCATTTGTGCTTACTTTGGTCGACCGTCTAAGGAAACTGATTCTACTTAACAAAATGTTCACAAACAAATGGAGGGAACAAAATGTGGAACTGAAGCTTTCCTCCTTTCCCTACCAATGTATATAGAACTTTCATCTACTGATCATTGTGCCCAAAATGCTCTTTCTACAGTGTGCGAAATCCCCACACTTGCTAAAAGAGGGGAACCCATCTCAGGAAGATCAAAATCCTGTATCTCCCTATCCTGCTCAAGAGCCATGTTCATGAGCAAATTGGAGACTGACAGATTTTGAAACTACAGCACTGTGCTGGTTTGATATTAGCCACAGTACACCCCAGACAAAAACAAACACTTGTCATTGTTTCTGATCCAACATACTAGATTCAAGTCATCTCAATCCAGGAGAGTAACTGGGCACTTCATGTTTACTTGTAAAATCCACAAAGCCAGGTTAACATGAAGTACTTTCTTTACTCTTTTGGAAATCAGGGCACTGCCCTACCTTACTTCTCTGAAATAAAGTTCATTTGAAATGCCACTATTTTCCTACAGAAGGATAGATTCCAAAGCACCCACCACCTCACACTGAATAGCATGCAGAACAGATTATTATTACATACATTTCTGAAGAGCTTGTCTCTCCATTGTGTCTGCAGATAACATACGCTGTTCAAAGATGAATAGGAGAAATGAAAGGGGAATCCATGGCACTGGTGGGAGGCGAGAGCCAAGCTAGAGACTATAATGGAAGTCTTTTTGTAACTGTAGTGTTTGTTGCTGCAAACAATATAAGAATTCAGCGCTCATTTGAAGTGTACCTTTTAGAGTTCCAGCTGTGCTGATGCACAGAGGGGAAAAAAAAAATCTTAAAGGATGAGATGTATCAGGTTTTTCATTGTAAATAGGAAATACAGCCTAGATAGAGAGGGAAAAAATACACATTCCAGGGTATATAAACTCTGACAGTATGACTGCTGTAGAAAAGACACACTTGTTATGCTTTTGAGACCCTGATGGTCTGAGTCAGCTTAAATGGCTCCTGCTTTCACTTGCTGCATAACCACATTAATGAACATCAAGTCTGAGAGGAATATGGGCAAATCATAAGGTGTGGAGAAAATGCTTCCACTCTGGTGAAGTCCTCAGATTTCTCCTGAGTGACAAACACATGGATTTTCTTCTGGCACAAGGGCCCCTTCCACTTTGGCCTCCCTCACCGCTGAGCATTGTGCAGTTTTGTTTCCTTTTTCACAAAGAGCTTTTCACGTAAGCTTCATGAACGTAGTAAGGCAACAGACATCCTACATCACAAACATTTGATAACCGTAGCTGCACTGGTAGAAGAATTAGAAGAGAAGGAAGGTCCAAAAGTCAAGACAGATAAGGAAAAGGAAAGGGACAGAAAAGAAAAAAAATGAGTAAAGTCCAGAGTGGTAGGGAAGGAAATAAATGAGCCTGAAGAAAGCACTTCATGATGCAGGAATGTGCGATGACAAGATTAAAAGGGGCCAAAAAAACATCAATACATCCAAAAAGAGAACTTGTTTATGGTGCAGTGATTTACAGAATACAAAGCAAGTATTCCGGAAAACTGCTGTTATCCACACATTCAGAAAAGGGAGAAAATGAAAGAGATGGTGTTCATAAACAGAAAGAGATAACATGATGAAGAAATAAATATATTTGCTTCCTAGGGCAGTAAAGCTGCAGAACATAATGAGATCTGAAGGGAGATAAACTCAACTTTCACGGAAGCTAGAAATGCATTCTGGCAGCTATCAAAGATATGTCGCAAATGAAGATCAGTCTAAAAGGTAAACAGAAATGGTGCAGTCTTCATTTATTTTCCTTTAGAAAATTACAGGCAGATGCCAAGGGCCAAACCATACCTTGACATAGTTCTCTGAGGACAAATGTGTAAAACAAAGAGACAACAGAAAAGACTGAGAAAAGCAATAGAAAAGAATTGAAAGGCTTGGTGGATTTGGCCAGGGAGTTTTCATCAAATGACAGGATAGTACCACTCTCAAGATGTACAGAATAACAGACCTTTATCAGTATCATATAAATTCCTTCTATGCGAGAACCTGCCTCCTCTAGCACTCAGTCAGTTTTCCAATGAAAAAAGACCTTCTAAATGTTGTAGCTGAACTGAAGAAAAGCCAGGAAAAAAAAAACAAACAAACAAACAAAAAAACCCAGTAAGACCAAGGATAGTTAATAGGAAAGCTGAGGGTTATTTTAAGTAAAAGTGATCTGCATACACTGAAGTGCTGTTATTTTTTGTGATTAATCAACTAATTAAGTATTACTGATTGCTCTGCAAAAAAACTCAGAGTTGAAAACATTCTCAAAATAGGTACCACTATGCAGCCAAGCGGTTGCAGCTTCAACAGGACCTTGCTAGTTGTCTATTAAATTTGGTCACTCAGAAGATGTGCTATCAATTTCTCTTTCAGATTCCAAATCTGACACCAGAAGGGAAGGGGCAGCAATGCTCAGAAAACTTCTGTTGCAAACCCATCGAAAGGAAATCAGAAGAGCAAATTCAAAGGCCCTGTCACTACATGCTGCAGCCAAGCACCGCATCCCCACGATCCAAAAACATATCCCTCGGGTCAAACACTGCAACGCTGCTTCCTGACCTTTTATTCTAATGCAAATGGAGAAAAGAAAAGCACTTCAAGTTCTTGTACTGAAGGCAAGATATCTCAGAATAAAATACTTAAGAGCATGCTGAATATTCTTATCAGGACTTGTTAATTAATTCTCACAATGCTCCTCACAAGTAGGTAGAGCAGAAAGATTATATTATTACAGAGAAACCATATCAGTATCTGTACAGTGATAGACAGTAAAATGGTCTAGAATAGCTGAAATATTTCCGTTTAAGAAAATACGGATTTACTGGAAAGTGACTGCCTTTTTTTCCTACTTTGAATAAAGACTGAGATTTTTAAACTGTGCTTGACAAGCCTGAAACTTACAACCATCCTGAACAATCAATGCATTTACATGCACCTATCTGCCTGTTTGAAACATCCAGGCCATAAGAAACTTTGACATCACTAAAACAACAAAGACTACGTGTAAAACAAGGCAGCAATTTCTGAACTAGTATCATCTTGCCTTTCAGGGTTCATCTAAATCCCTCTTGATAGAAGCCCTTTTAGAGTCCTTCAGAGTGACACACAGCTGTGATCCAAAATACAAAGGTTTATATCAAGCTAATAACTTTGTCTAACCCAAGTCCTCCTCTTTTGCTGTGTAACAGGCTACAGTTTGGGGGCAGTTACCAGTTTCAGTCATTAGCAGGTATATGAAGGGAAAAAAAAATCCTCTACTTTGCAAAGCTTTTCCTCTTTGTGAGATCTTATGGCCCCATGCAAGCACCGATCTCCGGTTGTTTTCAAGTATCTTTATGGAGACTGCTGTGAAGATTTCCCCTGGATAAGAAGGATTTGAGGCACTGTAAGTCAGATGCACACTCCTGAGCCCTTCCTGTCACCCGGGATCTGGGTGAAGCAGCATTATCTCTTCTAAAGACTATTTTGAAAGGGAAATCCACAGTGCCATCTCTAGAGCGGTTAGCAGCTCCATCTCCGAGGCATCCCATTAGAGGTAAGAATGACGGCCTCTGTTCCCCATGCTTTAAAAAGTGTTCCCTAATCAAACACACAGTGCAGGTATACAACAACAACTTCCCTAGATATTCTTACCATATTTGACACCTCCTTATTTTATTCCAAGCCTCTAGCTAATTAGTAATTTCTGAACAGGAAGCGTTCAGTGTCAAAAATATGAGGCTTGCAAAGGTAAACCCAAGCACCGTAGCTATTTCTGAAGCATTTGGCTGAACAAATGGCAATAGGAAAAGTATTTTCAATGGAAATATGCCTTCTCTCTGCGACACCAAATCAACAGGAACTGTCTTTATAGCAAATTACAAGACATACATTGTTAGGCACCACAGCAATTCTTAATGGGATTCAAGTAGTGTTAAAGCTTGTGTAGAGTCCTTCCTCATGAAAGGAGGTATTAAAAGACAAATTCAATATTCTGTGAGAAATAAAGACACTGAGATGGTCATTTAAGTACCCGATGGAAGAGTTCCAGTGTAAATGCAAACATAAGGTTATATGTCAGCAAGTGCTGCAGGGACCGTGTGCCTCTGGAGCTGATGGCTGGGTCATCTGGAGCAGCAGAGCAGCCTGGCAGAGGCTGGCCCTGCTGGGGAGAGCACTCGAGGAACTACCGTTCAATGCCCCGCAGGGGCTGCAATCAGCCTGTCCTATCTGCAAGCATTTCATGAAGAAATTCCTACAAAGAATGGGTTTAGCATAAAACAAGACATATCTTTAAGGAAACTCTTATTGAAAATAAGAAAATTGCTTGGAAAAAAAAGCTTAAATCTTTTAAGAGACAGTAGAAAATAAGACTAGTGCTAAGAACAGTGATTCTATCATAACAACCTTCTCCGTGTCTTGCTTACCACAGCTGGGAATGACAGAAAAAGACTCCCAGAAAGAAAAGGATACATAATCTACCTAATGGTGAGCAGCTTTACATATACCTATATTTTTAAAAAATAATTTCCCAGAAGTGGGAGAAATATAGGCCAATCAATTGGTTCAAGTTTCAGCTTTTGGGGACTTTCCTTGCCTCAGTTGGTACCTTCTTTGCTGAAGTTAAAAGGAAATTTTGCCCACATAAACAGACTTCAGTAATAATTCTCGAGAAAGAGACCAGATGATCAGTTGTCAGCAACCCAAAATATCCTGCTCCTTCATTAGACAAAAAAGTTCCTAGGACAGCAGCACTCTTCTCCTTCCTCCTTCCCACCAGGAGAAATGCCTGCACAGAAGCAGGGACAGCAGTCAGGTGCGAGGCAGCTCTGCAGAGATGGGACAGCACTGGCTGTGCCTGGACTCAGCAACCGTTGCCTACAGGGAAGGCAAAGCCCACTAAAGCTTTTAGACAAAAGTCACATATTTTCCAATCGTCTTTAAGTTTTCTAAACCACAACGAGGCTTTCCCTCTTACCCACTTACACCAAAAGATTGAACAGTTCTCTGGAGATTATTTTACTTAGGGGTTTCTCCCAAATATTTTCAAGATATGAAACAAAGGGAACTACGGTGGGTTAAAAAAAAGCAGCAGTTCTCTCTATGGACTGCCACTGCCCAAGCATTATTAGCTAACCTTAGTTTTCAGGCCAAAAATATTCTCTTACCACAAGAAGAATCTGCACTGACAGCAAGAGTTTCATTGGATTTTATTTGGGAGAGTGGGTAGAGGTAACAGAAAAGATCACTGTCACCAAAAATTACACATTCTGAAGCAGAAATTTATTTTTTTTATAAAAATCCTGTAACAGAAAAGCTGCATTCTATTCAACTTTCAAAAAAAAAAAAATCCAAAAACACAGGGGCAAAATAAAGGATTTTTCCAACTGCTATTTCAAATCCCATGGCGTGATTTTTTAAAAAAGTTAGAAATTAATTTTGTTTGCATTTTCTGATTTACATTTTCTCAGAAGGATGATAAAGGAACAAATTTGCCTACATGCTTTTTCAGAGCACTGTTCTCATATTTTGCTGCTGAAAGTGCTTAAAAACTAATGATGGATCTCTAATTCACTGCGAAATACATTCTGTGCTACATGTAGCCATTTTTGTGTATATAAAAATTATAGGCTCAGAACTCTTATCTTCTGTATGTTTTGTATTATCCAGTAACAGCAGCTACAGCTCTGCCATATCTCTTGCCATATCCATTTCTAGATTCACTTTGTGAAGCTACAGAAAATTAGTAAATGCAGCATGGCTTTTGAAGTAGACTGTTTCTCTTGTTACAGTTTAAGGATACTTCCAAGAAGGATACCAAGCTCTATTTGCATGGCTGGCACTAAGTTCTGAAAGGCCCTTGCAGAGAATTCTCTGTTTTCACTTTCCCATTGTCCATACTTGGTTAGTTCTTGCTCACTTCTATGTAAGTCAGCTATGAGCTTAGAAAAACATTTGACACTGATCGTAAATCTGCAAACAGACTCTTCTTGAAGAAGCAAGATACTCTCAAACCCTAAACAAGGCTTTAAGAACTGTCAACTCCACAGATCAGGCCCTTTAAAGCCTCTTTTTAGGAATTATTTGCCAATCGCTAGTAAAACAGGCAATGAATTTTTAAAGCTATATTTTCTATAACTTTTACAGTCAGACTTAATACCTACTTCAGTTACCATAACAAGTGTTGCAACAGATGCTTTTGGGTTTAATGAAGACAGTCAAGCAGATTTATTGCCTATTTCTTCTAGAGGCAACTGAATAATTTTCAACAAATAACTTCCTCCAGTATAGTCTTTATTTTTGTACCTATATTGAATAGCATATATATCAGACTGCAGTTCTTTCTCTTAGAAATTAATCACTTCAAGTCTTTGCAGATCAGTCAAGTCAGATGCAACTCACAGCTTAGCTTGAAGCAGTCACTCCAGTGATGTTGGATTTTCCCTAGCCCATCACCTGTGAAAAGATCACCTGTATATGTGCTAAAGGGGTATAATTGAGAACACTCAGCATTCCTTCAATTCCGTTCATGGTGCAGCTCCATCTTTGCAATTATTTTCCCATTGGCTGTACCTTTCGAAAACAGGGACTCGGTTCCCACACAGGAACTGCAGACAATGGTATCACATTGACAGTTAAGCAGAGACAGCTCATATCATCTCAGCAGTTTAGGCAGAATTGAATTCCGAGCCACAAGGATAAGAGGTTGTTTCTGGCCAAGTCTGAGCTGCTTCTGACATACAAAAAAAAATGTGAAGGAACAAACCACAAGGTGAAGTCCCACTGGTGCACTTAGGCGAGCAGAGCGTATTATTCCTGATGTCAGGTGAGAGAGAATGGAAAATATGAGAAGGGGTGCTCCTTCCTGCCCCCAGCAACTGCTGCCTTTCCCAAATTCCAGCCCTTCTCATGGGGCAGCAGCAACAGTTGTCAAGCCCCACAGTTCAGCCAAATTCATCACTAGAACTAAAGCTTGATGCTATGATTGCAGGCACGTGTCCCAGAGCTGCCTCCTTTGCACATGCCTTGAGCCATCCTGCCTTTAAGCCCATGCGTGTGGGATGTTGCTCCCATGTGCAGGATCTGCCCATGGAAAGATCAAGTATCATATTTCAGAAGTACCTGCAAAATATTTCAAGTGACTGCAATAAACATAAGCAATATACCAATTTAGTTGCTTTGTTGTAGAAAATGCCCACCCATTGAGGCTGAAGAGCCAAGCTAATTTGGAAGGAAAGAGGAAAAGAAATGCATCCCAAAGCAGATTCTCACGTGTGTGCCAAGCTCTGCTGCAATGGCAGGAGAGAGAAGATGAAGTTTGTATCCTGTACCTATAGGAATGCCTAGGACTGGATCTGGTCCATTTTCATATCGCTCACAGGCCAGGTCTAAACGCACGTGAGCCTGGGAAGCTTTTCTATGCACAAATTCTCAGCCTGTTTGTAAAAAAGAACTCTCATTTGCACTATTTAAAATCAGAGCTGCCACGAGGTTATGTGTGGCCTAGAACCTCAGCTATAATGTGTCTGAGGATCAAGCCAGGTAAAAGTTCACACGGTTGTTGATGGTTATAAGGTTGCACTTTCAGATCCCTCTGATCTGAAAAAAGAAAGCGGGTTGTGGTCTTCACACTAGGCTTCTATGAGTTGAACAATGCTACAGAAGTATTTAATAAATTAAATAAAATAGAGCAGTAAATCATTACTGCATACAGTGATTTCTTGGAGATATTTATTCATATTTCTGAAAAAAAAAAAGTCAAGTTCCTCAAAACCCTCACATAAATATTCCTTTCTATTTTTTATTGTAAGTAAGTGGCCCAAGTTTTTACAAAATCATCAAATAGCTACTGTGTGCTATTAATGGCAACAAACATACTCAACTTCAAAAGTTCACATGCAATATACAGAAGAACTTCCAAGGAATTTGCTGCAATCAGTTCAAATAAGGCAGACGGGTAGGAATTCACAGCTCCTATGATTCAGAGAGTTAGTGCCAATACAGACCATGATATTAGATGTACTCAGCGACATTGTTGTACAAGAGAGGTCCCATTGTAGCGCGCTGCATTAACAGCAGCAAAACCCTTGAGAATTTTCCAGGCCTTGTCAGCCCCGACTGCTTTGATGAATGGTATAAACAGAAGATGAAATAATCACTCAGTAGTTTACAAGCACTGAAGTACAGCTATTAAAGATTTCTGGTCTGCATTATGACAGTAGAACAGTCATGCTTGGCAAACAGGCCAGTATCTGAGCTTATGGTTGTCAGACATCCCAAATTCCCATATTCATTTTATATCTCTGAGGCTTATACCTCCAGAGACCTAGGGCGCTCCTCCCTCACATTCTATTTCCCTGCAGAAAACAACCGAGATCAGCAAATTCAAGGGGGTTGCTCATTTGCTTGTCAGCAATTAGATAACAGCTTGTCACTCAAGAATGTCAGTCAATTTTTCTATTCTTTGTAGTTGGTTAATGATAAGACAAATCCTCAGCATTTAAAATAAAGATTTAACAGACCATTTTAAGGAAACTAAACAGCACAATGTTAATGACTGAGCATGCGTCTGGAGGACAAAGCTGGAAGGATCATCTGGGTCAGTGACTGCACTTCTCTGCAATCACAGGAAAATACAATCAAGGGGTCAAGAACACATTGGACCCATGAACACCAAGGATTATTTCTTAAATTTTATAACGCTGTTTTCAACTTATGCTTCACAGATCAATCTAGGCAACTGAAAAAAAAAAAAAAAAAAAATTATCATCCCTCCAGGAACTTTTCCAGAGGTATATAAATTTTAAAAAAAACTTTAAAACAACTGCCCTGCAGCCATCCTAAGATCTACAGTAAGAGACCAGAGGCCAGAACTACAATGCAACTCAAGAGGAGAGCACATGAAATTCAAGCTGTCATGCCGGTCCAAACAATATCAAGAAATGTTATGTCAAATCCTAAGAAATAGATCACAACCCACACAACGCAAAGAATAATAAAGAAATAAGTAGCAGGTCCCCACTTAATCTCACCAGGGAGAAATATTCCTCCATGGTCTAGTTTAATTCGTTTCTGGTTTAAGCAAATGCAGTTTATGAGTAACAGAATTAATCAATAGATGTACCAGCCTAATACACCAAACACCCCACCAAACACTTCCTTTGGCCGGTCTGGTGCTTTGGGCGATCAAAAGATCACAGTTAAGAGAAGGGAGGGAAGGAAACAAGGGATGAAGCAAAAGACTACCATACACCTTAAACTACGTTTCAAGAGCCAGATCTCTTTTGGGGCCCTACAGACAGGTCAGAAAGGCCATGAAGTATGTGGTAAAACTACATGAGCACTGGGAAGGGGAACTCCACTCACAAGGACACTTACAGAGGTCACAAACAAAGTTTTGTCTTCCTGATTCTGCTATACAGAGCAGAACTTGGCAAGCACATGAGAAACTGCACTGGGGACCCCATTTCTCTTCAGCTAGAAATTCTCATTCACCAGCAACCAGAGCTAGAGTCAAACTTTCACAATTTAAAACTTAATCCAGGACTAGCGTCCATAAAATCAATTGACCTTTCTCTGTACCAAGATAACTAATACTCTCAACAAGCTTACCTCCTATATTAATATTTTTCTATAGAAAAAGAGATAAAATAAGTTTCTTGTAAAATCTCATCAAAGAGAGAATATAATTATGGAGAGAATGGAATAATTCTTTTTTAAGCCAATATATCCATCTTGAGACAACCTTCAATATACTTCAGAACATTTCAAGCAATTTTATCAGCATTTAGGAAGGAAAAATAACGCCTTGAGGCCAGCCCTGTCAGCAAATATTTCCCATCTTCAGCTTAACTCTCAATATTATTCCAGATGAATGCATTGCAGGCACACTTTTTTAAAGCACTATGAACACTCTATTACATTGATGGCGACACTTTTCCCATGTGAGCCATTATTTGCAAATATGGACACCCTGGAAAAAAGGTAATTGTTAATCATTTGGAAAGAACACAGACACACTTCACACTAACAACCTCTCATTAAGAAACTCAAAGGACATTTTTTGAAGTTAGATTTATGAGAGCAAGACCAACATACATCTGGATTTGTCTCTGTGGTTTCATGAAGATAATGACTTTGCTATATCTGCTAGAAAACTTCTGCTCAAAAGCTAAAATAATTTGAAGTAATGGGTTGTTGTTTTTTTTTTTTTTTTTCAAACATCCATATAACATCCTCAGAAATACTAAAAAAAAAAAAAAATAAAAGAGTTGCAAAATTCACATATAAACAGACCTTTTTTCAGAAGGGATTTCATTTTCCCTCATGCATGCTTATTTGAGCTTTAGATCACCCTCCTCAGCTGGTTTGTATTTTATCAACTGTATCATAGGTTTTTCTATCAATTCTCACGCTATTTATTAACATTGTAGCAACCTGCTAAATCTTGAAGATCCCCCTTAAAATTCTAAGCTTCCAAGTGCATTTTCCAAAGGCCCTAGGACCTATGGCTATTTTCCAGTTAATATATAATCTGACAAGCTATTTGCAAGTCATACATTCAAAGTAACCCTGAAGAGATAGAGATATATTTTTAACAGACAGAACTATATCTGTATATTTATTTGTATTTCCTAAGAACAATACACCTCACCAACAAAGTAGCGGGGAACAGATTTAAACGGCAAATAGACAAAAGCCTTCAGCTTGCCTTAAGGCACTTTCCAGGGGCACTGGAGCCAATAGAGTCCTTCCAGCTGTCACTACACTGTTCTACATTCAAAGAAACTCCTATTTCTTCTTCAACCTCAGAGACAACAACCTTACCTTATTAGTTCACCCCATTATTCCAGGAAGGGAACTGAGCAATGCAGGCCTTTTTCTGCCTTGATTATCTTGAGACTGGGTTTAACTTGAATGTAACTAGGTAAAGTATTGCATGTATGTATGATACATATTTTTCTCAAGGGCCTTGTAAAGTGGTTCTCTGGTGTCATGCATTGAATTTTACAATGTACAAATTTTACAGTTAACTTACACTCCATGCACAGGTTTTGTACAGAGGTAAACAACACCCTTGGGCAATTACCAGTGCTATTTCTGAAAAAAAATAGCCCACCCACCCAAAAAAACCCAAACCAAAACAACTCCAACTTTATATCTTGTCACAAATTACAGACTGTAAGCTTCTCTCCCCTGCAAGCCCAAGAGAGCATCAATGTTTTAAAGAACATTTTCTCTTTTTACAAACATGAGAGACATCCCAAATAATCTATTTCCCTATTAATTACCACAAGTGACAGATTCTTTATTTTTTGAGAAAATAGATTTCAGAGCCAAAATATCACACGCATCCTGCTCCAAACCTTCCTCTTACAGCTTCCTTTCAGAGATGT
This sequence comes from Calidris pugnax, assembly GCF_001431845.1. Lineage (NCBI taxonomy): Eukaryota > Metazoa > Chordata > Aves > Charadriiformes > Scolopacidae > Calidris > Calidris pugnax. The sequence continues at coordinate 3,226,823 of NW_015090828.1, read as the reverse complement.
GCCACTTCCACTGACTCAACAGAACCACTTAAAAGTTTTCAGAGCAAGAGACCAGCAATAACAAAAGGCCAGTTAGCAAGATTGGCAAAATCCAGTTTAGAGCCCAATTGCCACCATGAGTGCAGAACATGAACTCCCATCTTTGATCAACAAACTATTTCTTGCATCCCCATCAGGTGCTTTTCTGCAAGTTGAGCCATCTAAAGGACGTCTCTTTGAAGATAATTAGCACAAGAAAGAAAATAAAAAGGCATTAAAATAATGACAATGGATAATCTATGTTCTAGTTCATGAACATATTATGAAGTATTTTTTGACCAAATTATCATTTTAATCTGAATGCACTTCACTGCCAGTGTTGCCAGAGTGCCCTACAGCAAATATAACAGAAATTACAACAGTGGTCATTTTCACATTCCTGGTATTTTGCTATTCTTCAGAGCTATCATGATGCTCTCAAGGAGCACTTCTGGCTTCATGTTCATGTGCGTTCTCCATTTCCTTATGATGTCAGAGACACACAGCTTTAAAGGTTAAAATCTAAAATAAAATAAAAAAGAGAGGAAGATTACCCGTCACATCAGTGAAAGCAGGATGAGAGACTTAGCCCTGTAATACAAACCGCAGGCTCACTGCAGCAGGTAACGAGCTGTGTGAAACTTAAAGGTGGTCACTGAAGGGCGGTAAGTCTCTCAGAGACACACGTTTCATCTCCATAATGCAGTTCTGCTTCTTTTAATGTAAATGGAAAAGACACAACCTTAGTTTTCTCATGTAGATATAGTAACCACTTACAAACCTTAGAATATGCTCTGAAAAACGGCTGTATACCGCTGCCAACAGATGTTGTCATCATGATGATTAAAATGCAATGGAAATAGAATAATCCAGCAAATCACAAAAAGCATGTTCATAAAATATATTGCATCAAGCAATGGCACGGAAGAGGGAAGTGCTGGGGGGGCACCCATGCTACTAAACAAGAGAAGGCAGGTAAAAAAAGACATCAGAACTTGGAGAAATATTTTATATTTACAAATCTCACTAGGAAGTAGAATGATGAACCTGCTGTCCATATAACATGAGGTATGGTTAGAAGTGAGGAGGTGGCTCTGAAAAGGACAACAACAGACAGAAAAGTATATGTTTCACCAGTTAGATGCCTTTGAGAAACTGGAGTTTTGGTGAAGACCCCGGGCACAAAGATACTGGCTACAACTATGTGGTCTCTGACTTGGCAATAAGATACTAAGAATAAACCCAAATGAAAACAGAAGGAAGCCCTTCCTGAGCGAAGTATTAGTACTGAAAGACAGCAAAATGCCTTTTGAGAACTAGGACTGCAGATTTGATTCAAAAAGAATCAGGCATCACTAGTCACTGAATTACCCAGATGACTCTGAGTTTTAGCTGATGTTATGTTTTATTTTTAAGCAACTGTGTAAAAGCAGAGAAGAAACACCGTGGTCACAAAAATGTAAACTGCCCTCAACAAATGACAAGGCATTAAGCCTTTAGAAACCCATTCCTGAACCAATTTTGCCACACCAGTGCCACTGCCATGGGCAGAGGAAGGAGGGAAAGATGACTCCAGCCACCTGCTTTAAGGCAGCTGGTTGTAATCGCGCTTGACAACAATATTTCTGCTTGCCTGCACAGCTGACTGTGAGCACCCATCCAGAGGCAAGGCAAGACCCCACTGGCTCCCAAAGCACTGTAACATATTTATAGGGTGAGCTTGTGGCTAAGGATACTGCTTGCCTAGCACCTTGCTGCAAGACCTTCCTCCCAAGGGTTCCCTAAGAATTACCACACACAGTCCATCAGCTCCCTTACAATTTGTTGGGTTTTCTTTAAAGAAACAAAACAAACAAAAAAATACAAAAAAGCTAGGCAGTGCTGAAACGTGAAATTAGTTTTCGTGTGGACTATACAACACTTTAATCCAGACATAGGCACTCTCATTTCAAGCTGCTCTGGCCAATGACTTTCTACAAGCAGAGGATCAGTCAGCCTCAACTTCCGCTAGACCATATCTTTCCCCATCTTGTCCTGTGAGCACACTTTGGAAATGCCTTTTCTTCTCTGGGGAGGGGAATGCCTGACACGGGCTGATTATTTGCAGACTGATTACTTGCTACCACTGTGACACTCCTGCCCTTCTCCAGCCTCTTTAAAAATCCAGACCAATACTGTGCAAGCATGTCTCCCAGACCAGAGGAAGCATAGGCTTTTTCTGTTTCTGTTTGGGTCACTAAGTCCTACCTGTATCAAAACACTGTTACTTCTACAGTAACTGAAGTACTTGAGGACAAAAGCAAGCTCAAAGAAAATTTTCAGTAAAAGTAAACTTAAAGCAGATAATTGGGTTGTTCTCTTTTATTTTTTGTGCACTTCAACATCCTAGCACTCTGTGTTTTGACCCTCGCAGACATCACATCCTAAGTTCCTTTTCTCTGAGCCTCTCAGATACCTGGATATTCAAAAAATATCCTTGAGTAGGATAGAAAATGCACCAGTCCTTTAGATTAAAATGCAGCCAACATTCCACACAAGAAAAATATTCAATTTATACCAGAGTTTTCCTTGGAGTTCCAAAGCATATTTTTAAATAAACGTAAAATTGAGTCAAAGGTTTGGAAACACACAGAAAAGACACTGAGAGGCTCTGTCTCCCACAAAACAACTCCTCCTTCTGCCATTCCAAGTCTTACCTTTACCCAGGAGCAGAGAGGTTAAGAAAACAAAGGACTATGGAAATCCTGCTCTAGATCATTACACAGTTTCACCACTGAAAGTAGTACCAAGCAGCAAACAATTGGTATTTCCTAAATATCCAGTAATGGTATAAAACAGTCATCTACATGCTGACAAGGACAATTCTCAGTAACTTTACAAACATTTGCTTATATGGAAAATCCTTTTATTCACTTTCTAAACAAGAACAAACCAGATTGTCAATGAGATTTTGAGGATATTGAAAGTACTCCATCAGCAATGCTACTAGTTAAAATCTCAAAGACTCAGACAAGTAAGTTAAAAAGCAGAGGATTAAACGACTGGACTGAGACACAGGATATGTAATGGGAGCTTGGACCCACTGGGAGTTTTTTGGTTTGAGCTTATTGTATTTTTTAAGAGAGAAATTCATTTCCTAGATATTATTCCGTTGAATATAATTTAAAAAAAAATGCTTTCTTACTGTCCTTTTACTCCCTCTATGAAACGTTGCTAAGGGAATGGTTCTCAGTAAGGTCAAGCAGTAGAAACCCTGCTGTGTGTTTTAATGCAGCCAAACACTACTTGAAATTAATGCCTCTTGGTTCTTTTTACCTTTAAGCACTGGCTGTTAGTGCTTTCCAGTATTAATTCTTACTGCATATCTGAATATAAATATGACAGGCCAAAGGAAACAAATGAACAGGCACCAAGATGCTGGTTCCTTCAACCCTGTTGAAGGAACTTCACAGAAGCAGGGCTAGTACAGACACCCTCTTTCAGATAAGACAAACCTGTCAGGCTATAAATTGCACTCCAAACCCACAAACCCAAACGCAGTTTCAAGCACAACAATCACATCTCCAAATTATAATTAAATGCAAGCTATTAGGAAAAACATTAAAGAAACCTTTTAAACATATTTCTCATTTCAGATATTTATTGTCTTAAAGTTATATAAATGAAAGAAATCTTGGCATATTAGCATATCGTTATTATCTGCCTTTGAAATTATTACAGATCTACATATGATATAAAATTAGGTTCTCAAAATGTTGCATGCTATTTAACAGTCTCACTCAAATTTTCTCATGGACAAGAAGCCTAATAACCAAACAGCTACGCTAAGGATCAGAATCAGCTGCCCCCTTTCCTCAGTGAAGAGTGAAACGGAAAGGATTATCAGGATGGCACCTAGACTTCAACTTCAGAGCTGATACATTTCAGTGTGAGGTAGTCTGCATAACTTGTATGTGCCCTGTGCATAAAAAGGTTTCATTCCTTGGTCTGAAACTTGGCCTCTTTCAACAGATTTCCAAATGTAAAGAACCACACAACATTTCTGTATGTAAGGAAAATCACTGCAAATTCTATCACATTAAAAAAAAAAACCTGTCAAAATGCAACATTGAACATTTAAGCTGTTTTTCAAAATCATCAACTCAAATATCTGTAAACTATGAAAAAATCTCTTGCAAGAAAAGCAATAGCTCAGTGGGCCATTTCCATTCTAACAGGGCACTTTCAGATAAACAAAAACATCTGTTAAAAAAAAAAAAGTTTAATTTCTTATAAGAATCACACTGCAGTATGATTCCAACAACATATTCTAAATAATTTTTTTCTGAGGGGCAAATTGAAAAAACACCTCTAAGCATGCGATGACAGAGACAAATAAAGACACAGCAGGAATTCCCATCAGAGAGAATTCATTATGAATAAAAATATGAAAAACATTTTGATCTTTGCCTAAAAAATGAATAAGAGTTTGACTGTGGTTCCTCTGAAATGGCAAAAAGTTAAATCTGAAGTAACTGTTACTGAAGTAACACTCTTAGTGTGCTAATATCTTTGTAACTAGGTTTTGGGTTTATTTCCTTCCAGTAAATAATTATGGTAAACCATGAACAGTTTTATAAACATGAAGATATCCCCTCTGTTCAATATATAGTTTTAACTTCTTTCACTGTATGGCTTAGCCATAGCATGATAAATCACATCAAAACATTAAATTCTTCTCAGTCTGGAAGTATGAAAATGTAATTTAAAATGTAATACTTAGACAGTCAATCCTCTAATCATCTGTAGCTGGAAGATTCTGAAAACAGAAAGGCTCAAGACATATTCCCTGCTGGACACATTACAGAAAGTCTAGCAATTAAATTATTTGTACAAGGTATAAAGGCATGCATGTATATGTATATGCACATATACAGATTGTATTTCACAACTTAGGACCATTTTCTTTAGCCATTATTTTAACTAGATCAGGCTGGGGCGGTTTTGTATACTCATTTCACATTTACAGATCCTCCTCCACAGTAATGACTGAGAAAAGCTGCCATAGACAAACAAAACACTCAGAAAATTATTTTCTTCAAGAAAAAAAAAAGAAAGGAGAAACAGAAAGAAAATCTATAACCCTGAAACACATTAGCTAATATTTTTATGAACAGTGCTTATTTCTGATCTTTTGGGATAATTTCTAGCATGCTAGTTAATGATGTAGCATATTTTCTATAATGGAATCCTAGAATAAGAAACCCAACTGCAGCTCCTTGATAAATGAGCAGGATCGGCAGCAGGATCAGTGGGGAAGACCATTAGGTACTGAAAAAGAATTGCAGCCTACCCTGCAGCTGCTCTTGTGTGTGAGACCCTTAAAATAGATGGGTGACCCACACCCAACATGGAAATAAAGGTATTAGCAAGTCTGCATATTAGGAGACAGAGAAGGAATGAGCTTAACCTGTTATACAGATGGAGGGAGTGAGAAAAATCTTTCAGACAAAATACAAACCCTTTAACTGCAAAGCACAAAATTAGCAGGGGATTCCCTATCAACTCACAGCAGCCAGAGGCTGAGACACCTCCAGTGGCAGGCTGAGCACACCAACCTCCCCATCACCAGCCTCCACCACGCTGGGACAGGACTCCATGTTCCAAACAGGTCACATCCACGTTCTCCATGTTTCCACAAAACAAACCAAAACAAAAAAACCATCCCACCTTCCTGCTCTGGGATGTTCAACTGGGAGCCCACAGCAGCACCTCCTTCTTCCCCCAAGTCCTCGCTGCCTGCTGCACCTGGATGGATGGCACTGTCTGCAGCTCACTCCTCCAGCAGCTCAGCCCCAGCCTGAAATTATGGGAGCCTCTTGCAAACACAATGATTGTGGCTGGGCTGGAACCAACCCAGAACCACCTGGGAAAATTCCCAAGCCATGCCAGGGGTGGGTTTCAGAGGGACTGCCTCCGGAAAGCACCAAATATTTTGCACCTGCAGTTAAACTGTGAGCAGAACCCAAATAGCTGTGGCTACAAAGTAACAACTCGCCAGTGGAATGAGACAAAGAAACAAGTCATGTTTGCCAACAATCTGTAATCTGCCTTCAACCTCAGCACCAAAGGGACTCCTCTATGGGCTGCTGACTCCTTTCCTTCGACTGAAGACATCTGCAGGTCCCTGCTTTCAGCGTAACAAAAATCACAAGAACGGGAAGAAAACAACAATGGATCTGTTGTTTTCTTCAGCTCTGGTTTATCATATGCTGAGCCACACAACTATAGAGCATAAAAACACAAGCACAACAAGATGACACTGTCACAGATGTCTTCACTGTGGCAGTCCTCAGCAAGTCTTGGTCTGGTCTCAGGGGGAACAAGGAGGTAAAACTGTTAAGCACATTCACCCCACTGAGTAACAGCTTTTAACTGCATCAGACTAGTAGAAAAAACATGTAGTTGCACAGCAAGACCTCTCTGACCATGGGAGGGAACCCCTACCTACACTCTTTCTGGCTGTTTTTTAAAAATGTGTTGAAAGCTCGCAATAAAACTAGGAAAAAAAAAAAAATAAAAAATATGTAACAATATGTTCTTCCTGGAGAGCTCAGAGTTCACCTGTCAAAGACTTCCAACAAGACCCCATATTCTGATGAACACAGTGTGAAATCTATGTTCAGGCAAGCTGCAGAAGAAGAGCAGATAGAGGTAAAGTTACGTGACAATGAAAGACTCAGGAGAAACCACTGGAGAAAAATTAATTGATGCTTTATTGATATAAACCAATCCTTTGCCATTCTGGCAGATGAGAATTTTATTTTTTTTGTGGTTTACATTAAAAATCTAGGCACAGTCTGTGATTTCTAGGTAGGCATCGAATTCCCCAACCCAAAGCAGTCAAATCAATAAAGCTCCCTGATAATCTGTTTATGGAGTATTTTATGCATTTCTTTTCTTTTTTTTTTCTTTTTTTTTTCTTTTTTTTTTCTTTTTTTTTTCTTTTTTTTTTCTTTTTTTTTTCTTTTTTTTTTCTTTTTTTTTTCTTTTTTTTTTCTTTTTTTTTTCTTTTTTTTTTCTTTTTTTTTTCTTTTTTTTTTCTTTTTTTTTTCTTTTTTTTTTCTTTTTTTTTTCTTTTTTTTTTTTTTGATTTGTTTGACTGCATTTTTAATACTTCCCTTTCCTTTCTTTCTAACTCTCTCATTCTGGTATTAAAACATCCTAACTCTAAAACAACCACCTCCACTTCTAGGGCATGTGAAAGTATAGCTCAACAAAGCAAAATGCCTTATTCCGCATTTACACAAGCACATATTTGACGTAGCTTTACATGGCACTGGATCTGGGCTTCCCCAATAGCAAGGGAAGGGTTATTACTGTGATCCAGGGGTATCTTTTCATGGTTGTTGTTAGGCCTTCATCTTCTGTATTTAGTAGCCACTTAAGTTTCAATTCTTCCAACAGAGAAAACAGTCCTTTCCCTGAAGCCTGTATTTCACCAAAACCAGGACACAGCTTCTGGCCCACCTGTGGATTTCTAGTCAGGGACACTTGCATTATCTTGAAACAGAGTCCCAGGTTAGGGAAAAGAGCTATGTATAAAAATCCCAAGACACGTGCATACACACAAGCATACAGTCACTCCACTCCTCCACAATTCCCTGCCACTGGGCAATGCACACAAAACAAACATAGCTCTTCTTGGGATTTTGGCCAGACAAATAAATGCCAGAATAGCAATGCAGCCACTGAGTTCCATTCTCCAGGTCTGTATTTCATCTTAGTTACCTACACATTGATCAGCTTATACTTTCTCAACAAATAAAACTGTGAGAAAGCAGCTGTGGTACTAACTTGAAACACATGTACTGAGCCAAGGTAGTTCAAGAACTATGCCAAGTATGCATCGTTATCAAGCGCCACAGACTATGAGAAGAGATCAGATTCACTCAATGGTAAACAACACAGACTTCCAAAAAATCAGCAGCTCTGAGCTGCCCTGGAACCACAGCAGCATACATGGGACTGACAATAAACCCATTTATGGAACACCATTCTTGCTCTCAAATCACATTCTGATTTTCCAAATTTGTTCTGGTTTCCAGAGCTGACAGCATTTTAACATCAACAAGCATACATACAAGGCTGCTCAAATTAGAAACAATTCATTTGAAATTGCTATGCAGAGAGAACAGCAAGTTTCAGCTCCAGGAAAGCTCCATAGATGTGCAATCATCATCCACTGAGAGACAGGGCATTAAAGTTTTACAGTTTCCAAGAAACAACTGCCTCCTTGGATCCCTTCTCCAAAGAGCATTACAAAAGTAAAGTATTAGCTTTCCTATGCCCAAGTTTTGACCTATGGCTAACTATTACCCCTCCAAATACAACATTTTTAAAACTTACACTTAGTTTTGTTTGGTTTTTAGTTTAAACACGCCATTGTGTTTTCAAGCCCAGCTGGAAACTTGTTTGCTGCCCATATGTCATACACAAAGTCCCTTTTCAATACCAGTGGCAGGCTCAAAAATCCCAATTTGAGCCAAAAGCTTTAAAGTGTTTCTCATACCTTTGAGCTTCTTTGAATCCTTGAATCACAAAAAGGTTACCACAGTACTAGCTTAAATACACACCACACACAAGCCCGTGCTTATTATCTCACATCTCAATCACTTAAAGGAATCCAAGCACACAGTTTGTGATTTGAGCTTGTTTCCTTAAAATCATGTGAAAAGAACAATAATTCCCCATGTATATTTTCTCCCATGATAGTCAGTGAAAAAACAATTTTTCCCTCAAGTAACTGCCACATACATAAAAACAATATTCTACAAAATGCGATGACTGCTTGCAAGCACAAACAGACAACTAAGTCCTATTTTATGCATACACTGGGGTCTGTTTATTCTTTACTGTTACATCCCTTGCCACTGGAATTCCTCCCACCCACTTGCCATACTTTCTTATAGGATATGAGTTTGATGAAGCCAAAACAATATCTTTGCTTATCAGCACAATAGGATCTTGTTTCTGCAACGTATAATAAAAATGAAAGACAAAGATGGAACACAATTTACACTTTTTGTTAATTACTATTCTCTGGCACCCACCACAACCATTAACACAACCAAACAAAATTCAGAGATCCTTTTCCTTCAAAGACTTGGTGAATGCTTATTTCAGTCACCAGAACTATGCCCTTCTCTCTCTAAAGCGAAGTCCCTAAAGCTTTTCTCCAAAATGTGGTGACACTTCTCAGCATCTTCGAGCATTGAAAACTACTCCATTTATGAAAGGCAGGGCCTTTAGTTCTGCAAATTCACTGCTCCTGCTGAACAAACCCTGCAGTTCCTACTCTTCCATGCTTCCTACCCGTGCAAAAGTTCTCAAACTGCACAATAAATGCCAGGTCAAAAGCACGTTATAAACTATCTCCATCAGTAATTAAAGTCTTGTTGCTGTGTAATAGACCTTGTTACATGTAGGGATGACTTTCCATAATTTTACCAGCCCAGTATCATTGAAATGAAGGTCCTTCTTTAAAAAGGACTTAAGGAATAACTTACAATGTCATCTCATCTCACAAGATTGTGCAAAAGACGCTTCAAATAAAGCCGATATTTGTGATTGGTTTGACTGTGTGAACTATTCTGGCAGTAGTATCACAATGTTCTAATTTTATTGCAGATTGGTTTTTCCTGTAAAAAGTTCCATTGCTATGAAGCTAATGCTTGCAGCATTGATTTCCATGGCGCTGCTTAGAAAGACGCTGCAGAAGAATAATGTTGGTGTCAGGGCATTTTACGTAGCAGCAGCAAGATTCTGCGAGCAGTCTGGGCAGCAGATTTGCCCCAGGTTATTTTGACTACTATACGCAATATTCTACCAAAATGAGCAGGACATCCGTACGGTGAAATACAATGAGATTTTGAAGACTCAGAATGACACCAAGTAACACTGGGCAAAGAGACACTGCTCAGTAAGAACAGCCCAGCAACTTGTACGCCCCTTGGATCATTCTGTCAGCATGTTGTATAACAGTTTCAAAAGAAGGAAATTAAATCTCAAATGAAAAAAAAGACTTGACCTGAACCAACAAAACAAGCCAGGAAATTGAGCAAAGTCTGATGCTCTCCTCTTAGCTCTCGCTCTGTGGCAAGGTTTTACTGGCAGATAGGATCATTTCGCAGTCCTTGCAAAAGAAGACGCATTGATATGCCTTAATGAAGTAGTGACAGAGAACAATTTCTCTTTGGGATTGTGAACATTCATCAACGACTTCCTTAATTCTCCAGCGTGGGATCAGTTCATCAAAGAGCAATTCTAGTTGCAATGGACACATGAACCCCAAAATAGCACCTTGGAAGGGACAGGAGGAAACATCTTTATTTACATATATTCAGGTAGAACAAAGATTCTGTGCCAAAAAGATTAAAAATCTGACCAGAGTATTTTCTGTGTCTTTAGCATGGATTTTCAGCAGAGAAATTTTGTTTTCATAGTAGTCTTCATCAATGCAAACTAATCTCCAAGGTTAGAACAAAACCAATTTAAAAAAAAAATCCTACTGGATCAGGAAGAATCCTTCAGTGGGTTGCGCTTTTCTGCTTTCAACAAAACTGAGCAAAGGGACTGTCCACAAGACTGTCAGTTCAGATCCCAGGGCATTCAGAATAGTTTCATAAAGTTTTACTTCTGAGAAGAGACATTGTTGAAGGCAATTGTTCAGCCAGCCAACTGCTGTCACTTCCATGAATATGAATTAGCTCCAATATAGGACACTGAGCTTTTGCAAATGTAAGAGGATCCAATTGTTCAGAGTTAATCTTTACCAATAAATCAACCCGCCATTATTTTGAGATTTTTATTTTCTTCTGGTGTCTGATTATTGGGTGGAGTTTTGTTTCAATATCCCTTTCTTCCCATTCTCATAAATATTTTTTCATACTGCCTTGCTAAACTTTCAGAACAGCAGGAGGAATCCTATTGTTAATGGGATCAGGCCATTGAAAAAGTATATATTGCTGTTTCTCCTGAATGTGCATGATATTAACTAGCACCTACTCTGAGGAAAAAAGACAGCAAAAGAAATTGTTCAGAGTTCATGAAAATTAACATTTGGTGTAATTTTGTAGCCATAATTTGCATGTACACAACTTAGACATAAATACATATGGATTAATGCAAATTTTCATACAGGGAAAGATTCACTCTGTGCTCTGTAAAACTAAGGGTAAGGCGGGTGATGAATCATTTTTTTAAAATATTCTAGTCTGGGTATAAAAATAGCTCTCAGTTTCTAGAATAATTACTACTGAAAAACACAGCTTCTGAAATAACCTAGGCCGTAATTAACCTTGGCTTCATTAAATCCCAAATAATATCTTTTTAAAGTCTTATTTGTAAAGGCAAGCTGATTAATTTAAACGTTTCCCTTTGCAAAAGATCTAATTGCAATGATTTACCTACGTAGCTACTTGTCAGATTCCTGTAAACTCTGGGAAGGTTTTCAGCCGGCGACTCGGCTACCGTGCCCTCTCCTCCGCCCCCCCGGCAGGGAGCTCCTCTCCCCACGGTCTCGCCGCCGGTGGCCCCAGCCCTCTTTCCCCACGGGGGTTGGGGCTCGGGGAGAGGTGGGCAAGTAGCGGTGCCGGCTTGTGTCCCGCCACCTCCCGCAAGCGCCGAGTCCTCCTGCTCGGCCCCTCGGCCCCCGCTCTGGGAGGGACCCCCCTCTCTGGCCTGCCCCGCCGCGTCCCGCTGGGGGTCGGGGACAGCGGGGGGGCCCGGCCTTCCCTCCGCAGCGGCGGAGAGAGGGGGGCGCTTGCGGATGTAGGAGCCACCTGGAAGCCCCGTGGGCTCTCCCGCGGCTGCCGCCCCCAGGCCGGCTGGGCACGGGTGGGCTGGGCACGGCGCCGCAGCCGCCGCACCGCGCCGTCCCTCCCCTTTCCTTGTAAGACAGCGCCAACCCCCGACCGAAGAAAAGTTTCCAACCGAGCGCCAGGACAGGTCCGGGCTGACACCGGGGCTGAAACCTCCCCCCCCCGCCGACGGGCCGGGGACCGTCCAGCTCTCGGCCCCGTCCCGTCGCCCAGCCCACCCGTGGGTACCGCCCCGGGGCTCCGGCCTGACACCGGGGCTGAAACCCCCCCCCCCCGCCGACGGGCCGGGGACCGTCCAGCTCTCGGCCCCGTCCCGTCGCCCAGCCCACCCGTGGGTACCGCCCCGGGGCTCTCACCTTCCTGCACCGCATGGAAGGGGTTGTTGGCCTCTATGAGCTTGATGGAGTAAGTGATTTTCTCGCTCTGGAGGATGTCGTCATTGAGGTTCAGATCCGACACCGCCTGCTTGAACACCTCGTCGTCCTTGGCAGCATTGCCTTCGAAAATGGCACCTGCGGGGAGGAAGGCGGCAGAGGGTGAGAAGGGCTCGGCCCCGCTCCTCGCCGCCCCAGAAACAGCTCTCCCCCCTGGGCCCTGCAAAGCCCGGGCCGGCCTCACACAGTGCCAGGCAGGGCAGCTCGGGGGGCATCGGGCTCCTGCGGGCACGGGAGTCACGCCGGGGCGAGGGACTCGCTTCGCCAGGGACGGGGAAGGGAGAGAATTTGGGAATTTGACCAACTTTTTGCTCTCTGCTTTGCCACTCCCGGGGTTGCCGCCTTTCGGGCAGCGGTTTTACTGGGGCTCACACGCACACGTGAAGCCAGTAACCTGGAAGCTTTAATTTCCCTGCCCTGTTTATGCAGTTAACGTGAAAACATCTGGCGATGTGCATTACATAAGATGCCCTCCCTACGGAGCGCCTGTGTGCCCGCACCAGGCTTACCGCCCTGCGCGGCGCTGGGAGAGCTCCAGTGCTGGCAGCAAAACAAGCCAAAAAAAAAAAAAAAAAAAAGAGAAAAACGTTATCCCCCAGCCTGGAAAAGTCCTGCTGATTCACACCGTGCGCGCCTGTGGCTGGAGCCCGTAAGAAATCACAGCTCTGCACACAGCAGGTCTCCTCTCCTGCCCACCGCACCGCTATTTCTGCCAGGAGTTAGTTAGGAAACACCTGAAGTTCGTGAGGGGAGAAGCCGAGGTGACACCGGCACCCTCAGAAGAGGGGCCGAGAGGGAGAGCCGCGGACGTTGTTTCGCCCCCCCGGCCCGGGCGCTTCCCGAAGGCGGCCCCATCGCCTCCCTCTCCCCCCGCGGGGCTGGCCCCGGTGCCGCCGGTCTCTGCCCAGCCCCGGGGAGCGCCCCTGGGCCGGAGTTCCCCGCTGCGGGCAGGGCTGACCCCGTCTCCTTAATGGCTCCGCAATGCTGTCTGCCTTGGCTGCGCCCCCAAGGCTCCGGAGGCGAGCGGCGCCGACCGGAGCCTCCTCTGCCGGCCCCGGAGCCGCCGCTGCCGCCCCTTACCGGGAAACTTGTTACGGGGCTGGTCCCCCCCGCTCCCCTTCCCCGCCCCGGGTCGACACGGGACTTTCCCCCCGTCTCCGTGGAGCCTCCCCTCGCCAGGATCGCTCCCGCCCCGGCCCCCCTCCTTTTTTTTTTTTTTGATCTCCCATCCTGCCCAAAAGGCTGGTGGGAATTACGGCTTTTCATTTCCCGGCCGTACTCCCGTCTCCTCCTCTGTCATCCTCCACAAGTGATTCTCTCCCCCCTCTCCGCCCCTAAACATCCTCATTTTCGTTCCTGCTGGTACCTTTCAACACCAGCCAAAAGGTGACTGCAGAGCCTCGCTTTTGCTTGCCAGGCTTCCCGCGGACATCACCATGCCTTGCTCCCAGAAGCCATAAAAGTTCACATCAGCCTTTCCTTTGCCTCTTATTCATCCCTCTTTTCCTCCCACTGCTGATCCAGCCTTCCTGCTGCCCAGGGGTTTTAATGAGATCTTATTCAAACCACAACAGTTGCGCGTACAGACACACACACACGCACACACAGAATCACTGCAAATCTCGCCTTTCTAACCCTTTCCCGGCCAAGTTCCCCTCCCCGCATTCCGGCGGGGCTGCCACCTGCTACGACAGGGGATGGAAACCCGGGGATTATCTCCCCGAAAGTTTTCCCTACGAGCACGTTCAGATTATGCCTCTCTCCTACTCGGGTTTTGGGGGCGGTTGTTTGTTTTCGGTGGCGAGGAGGCGCGGGGCGGGAGGGGTGGGGGGGGAAGAAGAAAGCCTTTCCACGCAAACAGGTCCAAGCACAGGCTCCCCAGCCACATGGGAGACCGCAGCGGCGGGGCCCCGCACCTTGTCCCCGCTCCCGGCCCCGCAGCCCGGCCCGGCCCGGCGCACAGCCGGCATTTCGCCCCTAACTTTACAGTCGGGGGGGCGGAGGGGGGGATTAAGCTGCCTTTCTCCCTTCCCAGCTCCTGTCTTTCCGCGGAGTTGGGTTCAACCGCTGCCTGTGGTATTACCGCGGTTAAGCGAGACGCTCCCTTCATTTATTCATTTATCTACCGCGTCCCTCTCCAACCCCCC